>NC_056746.1:964246339-964559672 GCF_019279795.1 Protopterus annectens
TTGCACATCTGAAACTGAACAACAAAACAATGAAACTTTATGAATGACACTGACAGACTATAATCCTCAGTAATTTACAAACACAAAAAATAAGTTAAATTAAAGGAGACCTCGCAAATGGTTTAAGCCACTTTCTTGCCGATGATTAAGATCAGGGTTTCACTCTGAGCAAAATCACTTAACTGGACGGTGGCCCTAACTGGGACATTTCACACACACAATGCTGAGAAGTATGCATTGACTCACATTCCATTACAGAACATATGCTTTATCTCTTCTATGTTTTTTTAATGGGGCTTGCATTACAGAACTCATCCTAAAGCTCAGGTTTCTGTGGCTTGCTGTGCTGTTAAGTCTCCTGCAAGGTCCTTATGTTGGTGAGATGGGTTTTACGTTTTTACTTGCCCAAGATTTTTTTTAGGGAAGATAGGGCCCCCTCTAGCCAACAAAGACCCCAGGCAACTGCCTAGGCCACCTAGTGCTGGATCTTTCTTTGCCCTGTGGGGTATTTAAAGTAAGTTTTGTCTAAAATCAGTATTCTTACAATAGTAACTTTTAATAAAATTACAGAGAATAGGCATGTATAATAATGTAAAGTAACAACCACTGCATGTTATATGAAACAATATAAAATTTCTATATGTACAAAAGAGTAATATCAAAACTCCTCACAGTATGTTTAGAAAGGCAGCTAGCACTACATAACAGTGTCTATGTAGACCTACATTGTATATCATAAATTGTGCTATGTGATATTTTATTTTAACACAGATCTCAACCTAAACACTATACCTGGCAAAATTATTTTTTTTCTGAACCATTACTTTATTTAGCTAAAAATTAAAAGTTATGTACTCACCATAACTAGGCATGTGTGTTGTTCACTTTCATTCTTCCTCAATGAATGGGTTACGGATCCAATCCTCAAATCTGACTTGACAGCATACTACAGACTTTGGATGTAACTCTTGAGATCCACTCTTTACCCTAGTCCATCCCTATAACTCAGATTGAGTTTACTGCCATAAAGCATTCATTAAGTAATACAGCAAGAAAATAGAAATTACAGTAGTGCTCAAATCCTGAACTACAGGCTTCAACAAAAGAACCATCAGGTCACTCCAGTAGATGAGCGAAAGAGGGAGGGAGAGGGGAAGTTGAGGAAGAATGAAAATAGACAACATAGATGCCTAGTTACAATGAGTATATAACTTTTAAATCTGATGCTGTCCTCTTCATTTTCCCTCAATGAATGGGACACAGTCCTCAGCTATATAAATCTTGGGTGGCCCTCAGTGAAGGATATTCCAGAGAACCGCTGAGTCAAAGGCAGCTCTACTTCTGGAAATTAGGTCCAGTTTGTAATGAATAACAAAGGTATGAGCATTAGCCCATGTGGCTGCTGCACAAATATCATTGATAGAAGTTCTTGACCAAAAAGTAGATGAAGTGACCATAGATCTAGTTGAATGGGATTTACTTATTCTTGGTACAGAAAGGCCATGTTGGGAATAAATCCAGGAAATGCAGTTAGATATCCATTTGGTCAATGTAACTTTAGGAAATGGAGAACTTGGTGAATAGGAGAAGTACAGCTGGTCTTTTTTTCTGAATTCTTTTGTTCTGTGTAAATAGAAATGTAATTGCCTATGCACATTCAGGAGATGTAGCAGATATTCTCCTTTGTTTGAAAAATTTGGAAAGAAGACTTGTAAACGGATGGTTTAGTTAATATTAGGTTCATAAGACAGGGGCAATGAAATGGTCAATGTTGTTTCTCAGAACCTTTTTGTGAAGATAACAGGGGCAGGCCAGGCCTGAATAGCTTCCACTTTGGCAAGTTCTAGCCTGATCTTACCACTCCTCACTCTATGTCCCAGGTAGGAGACCTGTGCCATACCCACCTGACACTTACTGGGCTTAATGGTCAACCCTGCCCTTTGCAGTCTGCCCAGGACCTCCCTGACATGCTGAAGGTGCTCTTGGCAGGAATGGGTGTAGATGGCAATATCATCCGGTAAGCAAGGGCATAATCTCCTGCTCCTGCTGGGATACGATCTCCCAACCTCTGGAAGGTTGCTGGGATATTTTTCATTCCAAAGGCCATCTTCGTGAACTTGTATAATCCAAAAGGAGTCACAAAGGCTGACCTCCCTCTAAGAGTGGGAGTCAGGGGCACCTGCCAGTAGCCCTTGGTCATATAAGTAGTGGTCAGATACTTAGTCACACCCAGTTGCTCTAAGCCTTTATCTGTCCTAGGCATGGGGTAAGCATCTGACTCTGTGTGGCTGTTTAGTTTTCTGTAGTTCATACCGAATCTGGTGATGCCATCCTTCTTTGGTACCAGCACCACTTGGGATGTCCAGGGACTTCTGGACTCCTAGATTACTCCCATTTCAAACATTTCCTGTATCTCCTCCCTCAGAGTCTGTCTGACTCACTCAGGGTAAGGGGCATGCTTTATAGGTCTTTGGGGCCCTGTATCCACATTGTACTGCACCAGGTGGATGCTCCCAGGTTTTCCAGTGAACATGTCCCCATTCTCCTGTAACACTGCTCAGATTTCTCGAACATGGGTAGGAGACAGCCACTGGGATATTGCTACTCCTTCCGCTGAGTTGTCACTCTGAGCCAAACTGAGGAGATCAGTCACCAGATGCCCCTCAGACTCCTCCTGCCACCCACTGCAACTACTCAGCACAAGGACCTCCCTATCATAGTAAGGCTTCATTATGTTAACATGGTACAGTTTGTGCTCCTGCCTAGCAGTTTTACCATGTAGTTAACATCACTGACCTTTTCCACCTTGTAGGGTCCCTCCCAATTTGCCTGCAGCTTGTTGGGTCTGACAGAAATGAGCACCATAACTTGCTGTCCCACAGCATACTCTTGGGCTCGAGCATTCCTGTCATACCAGACATTTCGGTTGTTGGGCTCCTGTCAGCTTCTCCTGGGCGAAATCCATGACCCCTAAGCCTTCTCTTGAGGTTTAGGACATACAACACAACATAGCCCTTGTGGGATTCACACTCACCCTCCCACTCATCACAAATCAAATCCAAGGCTCCCCCTCACCCTATGCCTATACAGCAACTCAAAAGGTGAAAAACCTGTAGATTGCTGGGGTACCTCTCTGTATGCAAACAGCAGATGGTGCAAATATTTGTCCCACTCTCTTTTAAACTGGTCTGCAAGTGCCCTTAGCACTGTCTTCATTGTAGAGTTTAACTTCTCAACATGACCATTAGTCTGGGGGTAGTAGGGGGTGGTCTTTAGGTCCTTCATCCCACAGTGCTCCCACAGACAAGCCAGTAGGCCTGATATGAAATTGGCACCTCTGTCAGTCAGTATTTTCTTGGGAAACCTACTTTGCTGAAAATATCTAATAAAGCATTTGCCACCTTCTTTGCCTCGATGGAGGACAGATCTAACACCTCAGGATATCTAGTAGCATAATCTACTACCACTAGGATAAATTTCTTCACTGTGGAATTTGGGGTACTCAGAGGTTCCACAATATACATAGCTACCCTCTAAAATGTCTCCTCAATCACAGGCAAAGGCATCAAAGGGGCTTTGCCCTTGTTTCCTGCCTGGCCTACTTTTTGACACTCCTCACAGGTTCTGCAGTACCCTGTTACATCCCTTGCAATCCCAGGCCAATAAAAGTTCTGCATAATACGTCTCTTGGTACGCTTTACGCCCATATGACCTGGAAAAAGGAATGTCATGGGTTATGGCTAGAAATGCCAGATGATAGGCTCTGGGCACTACCAACTGCTGTATTACCTCACCCTGTAGCCCTCCCTCAGGGGGTCCAATCTCTATACAGTAACCCTTTTTTTCAGTATACAGACTACCCTTTTCCTTTACCACTGGCATTCTGTTATTCCCATTTGTTCGCTCCCCCACCTTTTGTTCCCCACCTTGCTTCACTGGACATTTGAATGCTACATGGCCCCTCTGGTTACATTTAAAACATATAAACCTTGATCCTGGCCGTGTACCTGAACTAGTGGCTTCCCCTGTTACTGGTGTACTCTGTTGGGGTAGCTTAGGCTGCCCACCAAGGTTCACTTATATCCATGTGCAGCACTGGGTATGCCTTTCTTGGAGTTGACATGTTTATAGATCACAGGTGCAAGGCCAAATCCCTCACATTAGAATGAAAGAGCAGTGCCATTTTACAAAAATATTTGCATATTTTATGTGATTGTGATGTCCCTCCTCTGGGCCAGTGATCAAGGAGCTTCAATCCTCACCACTGACACTGGTGGGGAACGTTCATTGAGAAACAAATAGGCACACAGTATTTACAGATGCAGCTCTCTGCACCAAGTACAACTTACTTTGAGAGCACAAAGAATGCACATTCCAGTCCTGGGGCTGGGCTTTCTCGCCGGGTCCCAAATAAGACTCCCCACTGACACAGCTATAGAGTTAAGTCCTGAGCCGGGTGTTCCAAGCCAAGTCCTCCACCACCTTCTGTGTGAAATCAGGTCTTTACTGAATGTTCAAACATTCAAAATTTCATATGGTTGACACCATATGATCAGATTTTTGAATGTTCGAACGTTGTAATGGAGATCTCTGTACAGTGTGGAATGGGAAGATTTCCCTTTTCTGCACTGTAGTGTGATCTCAGAGTTGGTATATTTAAAGAGTGGGGGTTGTGGGGGGTGCAGGGGGGATTGCCCCCCTGCTTACAATGTTCAGGTAGGTGTTTTGTGTAGTTTATTATTTTTATTAGATAGACTAACTTTTACCATATGACTGTCGAACTTTCAAACGTTTGATTATCTAATATAGACCTTGTGAAATCAATACTCTCAGTGTCCCTGTTCAAAGTAGCTGATACACACTCTCTTTGAGATTTGATTTTCACACACACACACACACACACACACACACACACACACACACACTCACTCCCACACACAGCTGGGAAAGGCTGGCACAGCTTACTCATTTTGCCACCTCCAACCAGACTATAAGGTAGATTCGCTGCCACCAGCCAGCTACCTTAAGGCTCTTACAAGGGTAACCAATCACTATCAGTAAAATTAATACTAATAAAATTGGTGGTATTAACCAAGCAGCAAGACTTTAGGAACATGGAGCCACAGTGCCTCTAAATAAATACAATTAGTCTCAAAGATTAAACATTTTCTAAAAGACCAGCCACACAATGAAAGGTATAGATATATTTAATAATAAATAATAAAACAGAAACATGTAAACACTGAATATCTATTTACAATAAACACCAGAGTTTCAATCACGGGAAATATAAAACAAACACAGATGGAAAGACTCAGACAGATACGGAAAAAACAACAGTTAGCTAATCTCACTATATTTTCTAACTGAATGAAGAATTACTATTCCTTGGTTACAAAACCAAAGCAACTTTACAAATGCATTTTTAACACAAGCATCTGTACAAATCAGTTTGCGATTCAAATAACATATAATTCTTTACAAACCCCCAGCTAGCTATGCTGACATATGTTGCAGATGCACTGCCCTACTCCCCCTAGTACAGCTGGCACTAACTCACATAATCACAGTGATACTGTGTGCTTTGACTGCTTATGGATGTGTTACTGAAGTGTGCAAATATTCCATCTATGATGTTTTGCATTCCAGCATAGCGTGATTCTGTTTCATTACAGTTTACTTTTTCTCTCCTGTTCCTTCTCTTGTAAAGCAAAGCCAAATAAGATGATGTCAGCTACAACAAACAAAATTTCTAGGAAATAAAAGAACAAAATCAGAAAAGTCAGAGGACAACAAAACATATTCATAAAGCAGCTCCAAGGAAACCTGAAGTTGGTGTCATTTCAAAAGATAGAAGCAGAAATACTCCAGAAGTACTATATACCATAAACATCCACAGCACACGATAGTCACAAACAAGAAACTTTTAATGAAGCTTTCAGGTTTACACCCTTCATCAGCATACAAAATCACAACACATTAACACATTTAAATAGATGACCATTATAATCACATGATCAAGCCAGCCATTCAAAGGACCACTATAATTAAATATGCAAATTCAATTTAAAAACATCTAATAAAATTAATTTTCATGCAGTTACTTGTTAAAAGCATAATACATAAGTATAAAAAAGTACAAAAAACTGTTACATATATATATATATATATATATATATATATATATAGACAAATAATTACATCTACACATTTAGAAATACTATACACTTAATACTATAAATTTTCTCTCTGCCTCTTGGTCAAAACTGGTTTTAAACTGACTGTCCCATTAAGGCCTGGATACTTATCAGCCTGTAGTCGCACTATCCACTCATACTCTTTTAGCAACAAAAGATTATCAATATCACCCCCTCTAATGCCCAACTGCAGAATAGATCGGTCGGACACTTAAACAGATGCTATGTTACAAAGACTTTCAAAGTGAAATATCACCTGTACGAACGAAGATGAATACATCTAAATGTTATAATTTTGTCTGTTGCCCTGACATATACGACACTAATAGTAGCTTTCAGCATCCTACAACAGGTGAACGGTTTGACTTTTTTTGTGGAGCAGACTGTAATTCTACTAGATTAGTTTACCTTGCTACCTGCACCCTATGTAGTGCATTTTACGTAGGGAAAACAGCTAGGAAGCTGAAGGATAGGATAATAGAACATAGATCTGAAATAAAAAGAAAGCTTGAGACAAATGGGCTATACAGGCATCTGCATGATTTTCAGACACATGCATTTAAGTTTAGGTGTATATCTATTCTGCAGTTGGGCATTAGAGGGGGTGATATTGATAATCTTTTGTTGCTAAAAGAGTATGAGTGGATAGTGCGACTACAGGCTAAGTATCCAGGCCTTAATGGGACAGTCAGTTTAAAACCAGTTTTGACCAAGAGGCAGAGAGAAAATTTATAGTATTAAGTGTATAGTATTTCTAAATGTGTAGATGTAATTATTTGTCTATATATATATATATATATATATATATATATATGTAACAGTTTTTTGTACTTTTTTATACTTATGTATTATGCTTTTAACAAGTAACTGCATGAAAATTAATTTTATTAGATGTTTTTAAATTGAATTTGCATATTTAATTATAGTGGTCCTTTGAATGGCTGGCTTGATCATGTGATTATAATGGTCCTCTATTTAAATGTGTTAATGTGTTGTGATTTTGTATGCTGATGAAGGGTGTAAACCTGAAAGCTTCATTAAAAGTTTCTTGTTTGTGACTATCGTGTGCTGTGGTCATTTCAAAAGATGACAGCTAATAGGAAGATTGATTAAAAAATATAATTTTTCTTTATTTTCCATCAAAATAAGGTATAAGTGATGTATAATGTTTGCAACTGGGAGTGTTTAAGTACGGTTTGTGATGCAAAATGCTTGTGACTAGGATTGTGTTGGTGTGGTTTATTTTTATTTATATAAATGTATGATTGCCTGTATAGTAAGTGATGGTTTGATGAAGATGTTTCTTGTTATACATGTGAAGTACAATGTTTATGTTAATATAGTTTGATTACTTTTATATGAATGTAAATTTGTCTATGTCACAAGTGATAATTCAATAAAAGTGCTTGAAAAAAGTAGTGGCTGCGATCTTATGTAACTGAATAACAAAAAGCACATTAAGACATGGGCATACACAAATTTAGATCTATGAATGAACCTCAAGAGATTTTAAAACGTATCTCACAAAAAAGACAGCAAAACTGATGAATAGTAGCAGTAGCTAATGAATGCACTCAGTGTACTGCTTTTGTATATTACTGTTGGTGAACCTTGAAACATTAATAGATCCTTCACACCACAGCAAATGGGAAATGTCTCATCTATACAATAAAAGATCTGTGTAAGAACATTCAGTATTGTGTGCAGCATACACTTTTTACTCTCAATACTGCTAAAATGACTTAACATAATACAACACAGCAGAACAGCATTCAAAACACATCCATTACCCTGTTTATCAGTTTGTCCAGTTTATTTATCAGCTGCTTGCTACACCTGTGCGATAAGCTGTCGTTTTCATTTTGCTGAAATTCCTTTAATGCATGGAAGTCATCCTTCCTTAATGCTTCATCAATTAATTTTTCAAACTGAAAAAAAAACAAATATGATCATTTGAAAAAATATAGAATTGCTCAAAACTACATATCTTTATACACACAGACTATTTATACAGTAACAAGTGCGGAAAATGTGAAATATTACCATTCTAAATTAACTAATTAATGTAATAAGCAATCTACCATAGGGGATCAGGCTTTGCAAATTTTTAAACAAAGACAGGGATTTCAAGACATGCAAACAAAGGCAGGCATTTAGTAGACATAAGAGGCACAGCAAGTTGTGTGTGTGTCTCTATACAAGCAAACAGTACATGGAAAGTTTCATACCTATAACAAGCTGAGATGCACAGAACAGTAGTGCCATCAGTGAACCAGCACTTACTGACAATCTGTGCCATTACCTCTCACCCAACAGTATGATAGCAGGTGGTGCTAATGAAAACAACACTGGCAACACATTACATATCACCAGTGAAGAGATCAGCAGTTGACAGACCATTTTCTTTGAATGGGGATCTCATATGGATGCTGGTTGACAAGTGTTACTCAAAAACAGGATCAGGAGAAATGAGTGGACTTCCTAAACTGGTAGACACCAAAGTATGTGAAGGTCTTACCAAACTTGTCACAAGACCTTTTGGAGTCAAACTGTGAACACAGAGGGTATGTCGCAGGCATCAGCCTGCAGAATATTCCATACATTTCTAGGCATGCTAATTTCACATGTGAATGAACACATCCTTTTCCCCAATACACTGGGGAAAGAGGCACCACTTCTAAGACATCAACTGCCTTCCTGAAGTAGTAGGTGCTACAAATTGCATACATATAGCAATAAAGGCTTCACCAGGTATTTTTGGACAATGATATGCTACTAGGAAAAGCAACCATTCCCTCAACTACCAGGTAGTATGAAATGCACAGGGGTCGATAACCAATGTGTCTGAATAGCACCCTGGCACCACCAGCAATTCACAAATATGGCATACAAGTCATCTATGTCACCACTTTCTGCATAAGGTAATACCTCAGGGCCAAGTAGCTGGTAAGTGCAGACACCAAGGGATGCAGATATGTCCAAGCAATGTCAGTGGTGCAACAAATAGCACACTCGTCTTTGGTGCTGAAGGCTGTAGCTTCTTTCCCCACACCAGGTAGATCCATTTTTGATACTGCAATGCAGCATAAAGAGGATGCCACATTCCTGAGTGGGTTGCCCTTCGGATGCGATGTTAAACTGAGTTCCCATATTCTTGAGTCAAGAACTGGAAGTAGCTCAGGTGGATGTAAAATATCCTACAGCACTTATCAAAAACAGTAGGGGTTTCTTTATTGAATGCAACCTAAAAAACATTATTTAAAAAATGTACATATTACAGGTACATTTCTATTTTTTACTATTTATCCTTTTTCTTATATCATCCTCATTGTTATTCTTCCATAACTGATCCCACTCCTTCCACAACCATAATCAAATTATTTGAAATATATTTGTCAAAATCCATTTCCCACTAAAACAAATTTCTTTCAGTCTTTCATTATGAATAACCCATATTATATAAAATAAATTCTAATCTACCCTTCTCACATACATAAATATATTCATATCTATACTGCTTATGTTTATTTATTTTATTTATTTACATTTGTTGACCGGGAGAGTCGGACTGGACACAGGTCCGTTTTCAGAGGAGGCCCGGGGAGAAAAGCTCCACATTAAGTATTATTTGCATTATACAGTTAAAAAACATAGCATTTAAATATAGACATTAGTCCAGTTAAGGACACAAGACAAGAGGAAAACAGATGTAAAACAGCTGTAGAACATAGTACAATTTTAAAATATGGTGACATATACTAAACATGGTTACAAATGTAGTTGAGATTCATCAGTGAACAATTGATACAATCTGTTTTTGAGGTACATAACAGCCATTAGCAGTTGTTGCTACAAGAAGTTAGTATTATGTGGTAGGTAGCTGGGAACATGAGTAGCCAAGCTTGCTAAGAGTAGGTTGTTGATAGGGGGCTGAGAAAGGTAGTGGGTGGGGGGAGTGGATGGTATTAGAGGGGGGGGGGTTGCAAGGGCATATCTGGCAAGTTTTGAAGTGTGATTCTGGTAAGGATTTAAAGTGGGTGCAAGAAGTTACAGAGGTAATTGAGGATGGGAAGGAGTTCCAGAGTTTGGCTATAGTGCAGGAGAATAATGCTTCTCCAGCAAGGTTAATAGCTCTTGTGACCTGCAGGAGGTTTTTGTGGCTGAATCTTAGTGGTCTCATGATTATATAGAGTTGGAGTAGATTCTGGAGGGATGGGACTTTTAGTGGTTGGTTTATTAGTTTGTGGGCAAGTGTGAGTTGGTACCATTGAAGGAGGTGGGGGAGCTCTAGCCAGCCCAGTTCTGCTAGTGAGAGACAGTGGTGAGTATGAGAGGAAGCCCCTGTGGCGAATTTGGTGATTTTGTTGTAGCAGGTTTCGAGCTTATTTAGATCGCATTGTCTAAGGTTAGTAAATATTGGAGAGGCGTAGAGTAGGGTAGAGATAAGATGAGAATTTGCTACTGAAATTTTCGCTGCTTTGGTAAGTAGTTGCTGATTTCTATAAAATGCGCTTAGTTTTTTGTGCACTTTTTTAATGGTCATAGAAATGTGAATGTCAAAGTTCAGTTTATCGTCTATTTCTACTCCTAGTAATTTGGTGTGTTCTGTAGGATGGATGGTGGTGTTGTCTTTTGCTGTGATGATAAAGTGAGAGCTGTCTAGGGTAAGTTTGGTGGGTTGGAAGATTAGTAATTTTGTTTTGTTTGGGTTGAGTATTAGTTGGGCATCGGGTAACCAAGTTTCAACAGAAGAAAATGCTTCCTGTGTGACTTTTTGCAATTCTGGCAGGGAGTGGACTGTGCAGATGATGGTTGAGTCATCTGCGTATTGTATGAGTGTGCCATGTGTTGTGGCTGAGGCTAGATTATTAGTGAAAATAGAGAAGAGTAGGGGTCCCAGGATGGACCCTTGGGGAACTCCTATGGAGACTGGTAGTTGGGGGGATAGGTTGTCCTGCCAAACAACTGCTTGTTGGCGGTCAGATAGGTAACTCTGAAAACAGTTGATGACTGGTTGAGAGAAGGATAGGTTATTGAGAAGAGAGATGAGTTGTTTGTGTGGGACCATGTCAAAAGCTTTAGAGAGGTCTAGGAAGGTAGCTGAGGAGAGATTTTTATTTTGCAGGATAGTGTTAGAGAAAGAGAGTAAGGCGGTGGTGGTGCTATGGTTAGGTCGGAATCCGTGTTGTGTGTTGGAGAGGAGGTTGTTAGCAAGGAGGTGATCTGAGACTTGAGAATGAATGCATCTCTCTAGTATTTTGGAGAGTGGTGAGAGAATAGCTATGTGGTGGTAATTGGTTAGATCTGTGGAGGGGCCTCCTTTGTGTAGGGGAATTATGTGAGAGACTTTCCATAGTGTAGGAACATAACTTTCTGATAGCGATCTGTTAATCAAGAGTGATATGGGATAGGCTAGGGCGTCAGCTGCATGTTGAATGTATTCACCTGGGAGGTTGTCTGTTGCTAATCTGTTCGTTTTAAGTTTAGTTAGTAGTCGTTTTATTTTGGAGGTAGGAACAGGAGAGAAAGAGAAGCTAGCTGGGAGATTGTTAGTTCTAGTTGATGGTGTAGATTTATGGGGGGGTTGTGTTGTCTAGCTAGTGATAGTACGGTTTGTGTGAAGTGATTGTTGAAAGAGGTAGCAATATTTTCGGAGGAGTGAGTTAGGTTAGGAGTGGGTGCACTTACTTTACCTGGGTGGAGGATGGAGTTTGTTGAGGACCAGAATTGTTTGGGGTTATGTTGGGAGGAGGTAAGGGCAGACTGGTAGTACTGGATTTTGTCCTGTTTTACAAGCTTTTTGGTTCTATTGTGTAGTTCTAGGAAATTTTGCCTTGTAGAGGGGGTTTTGGTTTTGCACCAGTTGTCCCACGCTTTATCCCTGTTTTTCATTTCAGACTTCATGTTTTTTTGTAGCCATGGGGATTGTTGGGCTCTAGTTCAGGAACGTCTTATGGGGGCATGGTAATTAAGGATGCTTAGGAATGTTTTATTACAGTAGTCAACTGCATCATCTAGTCTGAGATATTTTAGAGGTTGCCAGTTACAGTCTTTTAGGGATGAGCTGAATGAGAGAGGGTTGAAGTTAGTTTTTTTTGTGTATTTGACAGTAGATGATGGGTTTTGTTTTATAAAGGTGTTTTCTTAGTAAGAAGGTTGGGGAGTGATCACTGAAGCTGTCAGATAAGCAGCCTGCTATATATGACTGGGTGCTCTTATTGACTAGAATCCAATCAAGGGTAGTGTGTTTGTTGGAGTTATTTATCCTAGTAGGTGACTGGACTAGTTGGGTGAAGCCATGAAGATTTACATGTTGGGTTGGGTGGTTGCTACAGCAGGATTGCCAGTTAATGTTGAAGTCTCCTAGAATTAAAGTTTCTTGGGGTAGGTGGTCGGTAGTCCAGCTGAGGAGGTTTTCAAGTGGAGGGATGTTGTGGCCAGGTGGGAAGTAGCAACCTATTATGTTCAGGGTTTTATTCTGGTTTATTTTAAGGTTGGTATATATTATTTCTTCCTTACCTATTTGGGGAGCTGCTAATTTTAAGATCTGGATGTCTAGATGCTGCTTAAATATTATAGCTATGCCACCTCCTTTTTTGTTTAGTCGGTCTACTCTTAGTATACTGTAACCAGTAGGGAGGATTTGCTCATTAGTAATGTGTGGTTTTAACCATGTTTCTGTAAGGATCACTGCATCAGGGGAGTAGAAGTCTATGGTGGCATGGAATTCATGCACCTTGTTGCATATACTTCTAATATTTAGGCTTATCAGAAGGAGGTCGGTTGGTTTTCTATTGGTTGTGATTTGGGAGATGTGGTTTGTAGTCTGATTATGAGGGGAGGGGAGGGATTGGAGATAGAGTGACCAGGATTAGGATGGATGTCTCCACTGAGTGCTAGGTTGGATATGGATGAGATTATTAGTTTTATCAATTTCTGTATATGTTTGCTTATAAGGGAAGTTTTTTGATTGTGTTCTGTTGGCAATAGGTATGGTGGTAGGGCTATGTTAGGTTGTGGGGTTGTTTTTAGTTTAGGTATTGTGGTCTGTAGTCTATATAGGGGGTGTAGTGGGAAGGTTGTTGACCTGATGAGAGAGTAGTAGAGTAGAGGTGGGATATAAGTGGTGGTGTGTGTGGTGGTACAGTGGTAGTGGTTGAGTGCAGGAATGAAGGAGGTTTGGTAAGATGTGATGTATGCGAGGAGTGTGCATGCAGTGAGTATAGGTATGGTGTGCTTGTACATATGGTGTGCTTGTACATATTAGCTGAGTAGGAAGGATAGTAGTGAGAAGTTGTAGGAGGAAGTATAGGTGTGGTGATGTTATAGGTTGAGGGTTGGGAGGGGTTACTGTTTGTAATAAAGGTAGGACCACTGTGGGTGTGTGGGAATTGGGGGAAGGGAGGGGAGCATAGTAGGCAACAGATGATGGAAGACTATATTATGTCATTAATATTCTCATATAAATTTTCTTCATACAACTTTTTCCAGTGTTTCCCCACAGTTTTATATTTCAAAAACATATTCCATTGTTTTTTCTACCCCACAAAATAAACATACTCTTTTAACTTTCTTTTTATATGGCATATTACCTTTACTGGTAACTTATTTCTTACCAGTATCTATAGGAAATCCTGACTCTCTACTATTTTGGTACACCACTTTTTCCTTATTTAATGGTTTTAATAATAAGAAGTTATGTACTCACCATAACGTTCCATCTGAGTAGGTGGCTTCATTTGTCTGCAACCTTTGAGTCATGGATCCGACATCGGATCCGAGCCAGCAACTTATTATACAGCTATGGATCCGAGCTCCTAGCTCCTCCCCTCACCCATAATCCCCTGCCAACCCCAAATGACCTCAGATCAAGTTTGCCCTCCTACAGATACCTGGAAAGGTGTCCTAACAGGAAAAGGCAGGATAATACAAAAAGTACTAACTCTTCTGAAGGCCAGGGGGAAGGAGGGGGTGATGGTTGCAGACAAATGAAGCCACCTACTCAGATGGAACGTTATGGTGAGTAAATAACTTCTTAATCTGGAGTAGGGACTTCATTTGTCAGCAACCTCTGGGACAGAGTCCCCAGCTACCTGAATCTTGGGCGGCCATCATGTTCCGGAGCACTGCGGAGCCAAAGGATGCTCTCCCTCTGGAAATGACGTCCAGTTTGTAGTGGTTGATAAAGGTGTGAGATGAGGCCCAAGTGGCTGCCGAGCAAATATCATCCAAGGGAACTCTAGATTTAAAGGCAGCAGAAGTAGAGATGGAGCGAGTGGAATGTGCACGGACTCCCTGAGGTGCGGGCCTCCCAGAAGCGTCAAAAGCTAGAAGAATACATTGGGAAATCCAGCGTGATAAGGTGACCTTCGAGACGGCTTTACCCAAACTGAATTTGGCAAAGGAGATGAACAGCTGATCGTATTGTCTGTGACCAGCAGTCCTATGAATATAGAAACGCAGCTGCCTGTGCACGTCTAAAGAATGCAGCTTGTACTCTCCTTTATTTTGATATTTAGGGAAGAAAACTGGTAGGTTGATGGACTGATTGATATTGGTTTCTGAGGCCACCTTGGGTAGGAAGGAGGGATTGGTCCTGAGGTACACTCTATCCTGATGAAAAACCAAGTAAGGGGGTTTCACGGAAAGGGCTTGAAGTTCCAAAACTCTCTTCGTTGAAGTGATGGCTACCAGGAATGCTGTTTTCCAAGACAGGTATTTAAGTTCAGCCGAGGCAGCTGGTTCAAAGGGGGAAGCAGTCAAGGCTTGAAGGACTAGTGATAGGTCCCAAGGGGGTACGGCTTCTTTGATAGGGGGCCTGAGCAGAAAAGTACCCTTGAGGAAGGTTTTGCATAGTTTAGCTGACATCAAAGGACCTGTCCTATGTCCCACATGGTAATGGGAGATGGCTGCCAATTGTACCTTGACTGTCGAACAACTGGCTCCTTGCTGAAAGAGTCTGGTGAGGAAGTCCAACACGGACGTTAAAGGGGCAGTGAAGGTGTCCAAATTATGATGTTCCGCCCAGACGGAAAAGCGCTTCCATTTACTGCGATAAACTTTCCTGGTGGAAGGTTTGTGCACTGCCACCAAGATGGCTTTGACTGGTGAAGAGATACCGGGAGTCCTGATTAAGAGTGGAACTGGAGCAGCCAAGCTGCCAGCTTCAGGTTGTCCAGATTCGGGGTCGGTAAGCCTGATGGATGGGATATTAGATCCGGGCTGGGATCCAGAATCCAGGGAGGATTCACCAAGTGAGACCACAGGTAAGGGAACCAAGTTTTCCAAGGCCAGAATGGGGCAATGAGGATCATTCTGCTCCCCAACCACGAGGCTTTATGTAAGAGCTTTATCATCAGGGGTAGAGGAGGAAAGGCATAAAGTAGACCGGGCGGCCAAGCATGCACCAGAGCGTCTCTCGGAGCTTCCCCTGCTGGGGGAATCAGAGCGAAGAAGCTGTCGCATTTCATAGTTGAGGGAGAGGCAAAGAGATCGCAGCAGGGTTGCCCCCATTTTGCAAATATCCGCTTCGCTACTTGGAAGTTGAGAGACCACTCGTAAGGGGAAAGAATGGTGCGGCTGAGTTTGTCCGCCAGAATGTTGGTCCGTCCCGGAATGTGCGTTGCGATCAGAAAGCGGTTGGTGGAGATCGCCCATTCCCACACCCTCATGGCCTCTCAGCAGAGAGGGTAGGACCTGGTTCCGCCCTGTTTGTTGATGTACCAAACAACTGACATGCTGTCCGTCTGTATCGCAATAGTTCCTACGGGAGGAGGTTCTGAAGTGCTTGCAATGCTAACAGCACCGCCCTCATCTCCAGAACATTGATATGCAGGGAGGTCTCTGTGTCGTTCCACGTGCCTTGGACTGTTCTGCCTGAGCAATGCCCCCCCCACCTGAGGCGAGAGGCGTCCGTGGTCACCGTGGCGAGAGGGGGAGGAGTGCGAAAGGGCCGGCCTATATGGAGGTCTGGAGACTGCAGCCACCATAACAGGGCCCTTCTGCAAGCCTTGCTGATTGAGATAGGGTGGCAGAGAGGAAGAAATTGGAAGGACCATTGCACTTGGAAGGTCCACTGAAGTACCCTCATATTTAGGCGAGCACATGGAAGAAGCGTTATTGCCGCCGCCATGGAGCCCTGTGCCCTCAGGACCAATTCCGCTGGTGGAGCTTCTGATTGGAGGATGGCCCGCACATGAAGACTCAGATTCTGTAGTCGCATCAGGTAGGCTCGCAGACTTCTGGTATCCAATCTGGCCCCTATGAACTCTATTACTTGTGTCGGAGCAAGGGAGGATTTGTCCGTATTGATAGTGATGCCTAACTGGGGGGCTAGGCGGAGAAAATAGTCTCTGGCTGAGCAGAGTAGATGCCTTGTTGGGGCGGTCAGCAGCCAGTCGTCCAGGTACAGGAAGACCTGCATTCCCTGGAGTCTCAGGTGGGCCGCTATCACTGCTAAAACTTTGGTGAACACCCTGGGGGTTGTGGTGAGGCCAAAGGGAAGGACCCTGAACTGATAGTGGCTGGCTCCCAGCCAGAAGCGGAGAAACCTCCTGGATCATCTGTCCATTAGATTGTGGTAGTACGCATCCTTGAGGTCTATTGAGCACAACCAGTCGTTCTTCCGCAAGAGGGAGAGAATGGATTGAAGAGTGACCATTCGGAATTTTTCCTTGGTTACCGACAGGTTCAAGAGGGAAAGGTCTAGGATTGGTCTTAAGTCCCCCGTCTTTTTTGGCACCAGAAAGAACCTGGAGTAAAACCCTAATCCGAGCTGGTCTGGGGGGATGGGATGGATGGCTCTTTTTCTTAGCAGCTGCTGGATTTCTGCAGCTGCAGCCTCCCTCTAATCGGGTGGTACATTGGGGAGGTTCCTGAGTCTGGGGACATGTTGCATTGGGATTTTGTAACCTCTGGATATGATTCGAAGCACCCAGCGGTTTGACATGATGGACTCCCATGCCGCCAGATGCTTTGAGAAGCGCCCCCTGACTGCCTCCAGAGTGGAGCAGTCGGGCAACCCTTCAGGGCTGTTGCGTGGGCCGATCAGAGAAAGCTTCTCTGGACCCAAAGTTTCTCGGGGCCCCTCTGCCTCTAGGGCGGCGTCCTCCCTGTCCTCCTCTGCCACGGAAGGACTGGTTGTCCAGAGCGGGTTGGGAATGTTGCGATTTCCGGAACCACATCTTCTTCTGCCCCTTTTGGTTCTTCGAGAAGGACATCTGGGGAGCAGAGAAGCGGACTCCGACGGCAGACAACGTCTTCCCATCCTTCTCGCTCTGGACAAGTGTCTCGCGAACGGTCTTGCCGAACAAGGCAGAACCATCAAAGGGGGCATTCGCAAAGGATGCCTTAAAGGGCTCTGCAAAGTCACAAAGTCAGAGCCAGGCCTGACGTCTCATAACTAGGCCCGCTCTGCTAGCTCTAGCGGCTCCCTCAGTGGAGTGGGACAACAGCCGCATAGAGGTATTGGAAATAGATCTTAGAGTGGCCATACGAGTGGAGTACAACTGCTTGTCCTCCGCCGACATGGACTCTGGGGGGGAAGCAGAGTATTCTTTAATAAGATCCCGCTGCATCCTGATGACATGTGCCATGTAGTTCAGAGAACTTACTGAGAAGGTCGCTGAACTAAATACCCGCTTCCCAAGGTGATCCATCGAGTGGGACTCCTTGCTAGGTGGATGGACCGAGGGGCTCTCCTAAGCTAGTTCCCTCTTAGTGGCTGCCGCCGCCAACATGGCATCTACGGGGGGACCCCTGCTCCAGTGGGACCGGTCTGCGGGGGGGCTCAAAATCCTATCTGGGCATTTAGAGACTGGCTCCACAGTGTCCGGCTCCTTCCACGCCCTGGTGGTGAGAAGGTCCACCAGGGGGTCGGCCGGAGCGGACACCCAAGAGGTAGACGGGCCTGCTTCGAATGCCTCCAGGAACACGGACTCGTCGGAGGAAGCCTTGGGGGCAGACCCCCCCCCCAATCCTGAGCATTTCCATGATGTCTCCAAAGGAGACATCCTCAGGGGGTGACCTTGGGGAGCCTTCCCCTTCATCCAAGTCCATGTCCTCTGTTAAGGACTCGGGGGAGTCCACCTGCCTCCTCTTACACTTGTGCTTGCGAGGCACTTCCTCGGTGGGGCTGTCCGAGGAGGTCTCACCAGCAATATCCTGTTCCAATGGAACAACCTGGGACATCGAAGCAGGCTGTCCCTGTGGCCGGGTGATAGAAGCCTGACCCAGCAGAGAGGAAGTGCAGGGTGGAGCCGAGACAAGGACCGGGGGTCCGGATGCTCTCGACAGAGCCCTCTCCAGTGCATCGAAGGCCGAGGGGGAGCCACTCTCCCTGGGCTCCGAAAGCCGACTCCCACTCAGATCCGATGTAGGGATCGGAACCGGTGCCGAGACCGTCGGATCCGAGGGACCAGTGTGCTCCGACCTGGACGGAGTCGAAGGTACACTGAATCCCTCGGATCCGAAGCTCGCCCCACGGCTCCGAGAGGTCGGATCTGAAGATGGAACCGACAGACTCGAGGGCAGGGTCGGATCTGAAGTACCCAGTAATGTCGGCGCCGACCCACCCCCGGCTCCGACGCTGTCCGGCTCCGAGCGCTCCGAACCCAGGAAGCGGGTCAGAGAAGGAGCTATAGGAACAAAGAAAGGTGTCGAGCTCCCACCCGAAGTGGGGGAGGCAAGAGCACTCCCATCTGCAGCTGGGCCTGGATGAACCTTCTCATCATCCAGTCCAAGTCTGCATCAGACAGGCTGTAGGTGGATTTCGAAGAGGCCACCGAGGCAGGCCTGGAATGCCACCTCGATGACCTCGACGGAGATCGAGTCTCCTCCTCCTCGGGTCCCGGGGAGAAGCAAGGAGATTGGAGCCGAGGAGGAGGAGACCTGGAAGCCGTGGAGGGAGAAGCCCGTTTAGATGGGGGGGGCCGAAGCAGAGGCCTCGGCCCGCCGCTTGTGGTGCTTCTCCCTCTGTTTCTCCCTCCTGGCCTCCCTGTCCTCCGGCGCTTTAGTAGGAGTTTGAATCCCGGCCGGGGGAAGGGGGACAGGATTGAACACCACCACAGGCTGAGGAGGTGCCACGGGAGTAGCGGAGGCCGAAGCCGAATCCAGTGGCAGAACTCCCGCCAGGATCAGCTTTCGACCTCCGCTCTTTCAGTGCCCTGGGGTTGAACGCTGCACAAATGGTACAGCCCGAGGACAGGTGTTCAACCCCAAGGCATCGAACACACCGAGTGTGGTAACCTCGAAAAAGGGCATAGCAAAATAAATTTAAAATGGGTGGCGAAAGCCAAACACATTCTGGCTAGGCTTATAAATTCCCTAGGACAGATAGCCTAGTATGAACCTATGAACCTATAAACTGCTGGAGAGAGCTTATGGCCACACTTGGTGCACTTAGAAAAAATAGGTTTTGGGGCCTCTGACATACCCAAAACTAAATAAAAGCTACACAAACACACTAGGCCCCAAACGCAAGCACACACAGGCACACACTATCGACCAGCGAGGGGAGGGTAAACACTAAAATTTAAAAATGAACTGACTAAAGGGAAACCTAAAACACACACACTGATTAAACTACTGAAAAAGTAGGCTGATTAGACAAAAGAGTCACTTATCTGAAAACATTGCCAGGAGCTCGAAATCCAGCTGACACACTTAAGAGCAGCAAACTAGATCTGAGGTCATTTGGGGTTGGCAGGGGATTATGGGTGAGGGGAGGAGCTAGGAGCTCGGATCCATAGCTGTATAATAAGTTGCCGGCTCGGATCCAATGTCGGATCCAAGACCCAAAGGTTGCTGACAAATGAAGTCCCTAATCCAGATATGCTATTTTCCCATTAATACCAAATTCACCAGATAAACCTTTTTCCTGAATGCTAATCCACAGAAGGCATATTTTTTTTATCAAACTGTCCCATTGTATCATAGCTACTTAATTTTTCCCAAATTTTATTCCTAGCAAAAACAATTCTTTCACTGAAAAATATACCCCCCCCCCCAGTTTCACCCAAACCCTTACTTTTATCTTTATTCAAGGTCATTCCCATTTCCTTTCAACATCCATTGAGATAAACCAACACTTCCCATGTACATATTTTGTTCTCAGCAACTACAACTATATCACCTGCATGTGTCAAAAAAAACAAGTTATCTACTTACCATAACATTCCATGTTTGTAGTCCATCTCACCTACATTCTTGCTGGATGGGTTCGGAGCTGAACCTCGGCTCTGACTCGGCCAATACTAAAGCTAGAGAGCTTTTACTGGCTTGAGGCTATCCCCTATCCCATGGCGCACCACGGCAATTCCCCAGATCTTGTTTGCAAGAAGGTAACTAATTACATAATAGAGATTATTCTGTCAATAACTATGTACATATACACAAAAGATTTTGTTTTATCATCCATAGCATATGGACAGACAAATTTCAGAAGGTCAGGCAGCAAAGGATAGTCCACCAGTTCCTCCAGGATACAGGAAGGGGGGAGGAGGGTGGGACGCAAGAATGCAGGCAAGATGGACTACAAACATGGAATGTTATGGTAAGTACATAACTTCTTTATGTTAGGTAGTCCTATCTCGCCGTAATTCTTGCTGGATGGGACAGCGTCCCCAGCACCTTTTTCCCGGGTGGCTCAAGCAAAGAGACTCTTCAGCAGTGTGGACCCAAAATATGACCTGTCCTGGGAGGCCAAATTAGAAGTTATGTACCTACCATAACGTTCTATGTTAGTTGTCTTCTCTCGCCTTCTTTCTTGCTGGATGGGTTCGGAGCCGATCCTCGGCTCCGACTCGGCACTTGCTTTAGCTCGAGAACTCCTTTTACCAGCTCGAGGCAACCCTATATCCCATGATGCAAGGCGGAACTACCTCAGATCTCATTTGGTAGCTAACTTACCCTGCTAAAGACTATCCTAACAGAATTAGGAACAATGGTTCCTAAAAGAAAATCCTCCTAACAACGTGCGGAGGAGACAATCTAATAGGAACTCTCCAAGATCTGTCCAGGCCAGGGGAAGGAGGAGGGGCAAGAAAGAAGGCGAGAGAAGACAACTAACATGGAACGTTATGGTAGGTACATAACTTCTAAATGTTAAGTTGTCAATCTCGCTCATTCTTGCTGGATGGGACCGCCCCTAGCACCTGTATCCCGGTGGCTCAATGGAACAGACTCTTGAGAACTGTGGAACCAAAACTGGCCCTATCTCTAGAGGCCAAGTCCAACTTGTAATGAGAGACAAAGGTATGAGGCGTGGCCCAAGTAGCTGCTGCACAAATGGTATCAATGGGTAGTCTATCCTGAAAAGCTGCAGAAGTGGATAGACTCCTGGTTGAGTGTGCTTTTGGCTTAGAAGATAGCTGTTTGCCCCTGAGAGAGTACACATAGGAAATAGTGGAAGTCAACCATCTGGATAAGGTCACTTTAGATACTGGAAGACCTATCCTGTTTTCTGCATAGGAGACAAATAATTGGTCCGATTTTCTGAATTGTTTAGTTCTATGCAAATAGTACCTGAGCTGACGATGGACATCCAAAAAATGCAGTTTCTGTTCAGCTCTGTTGGAATAGTTTGGGAAAAAGACTGGTAGGTCTATAGATTGGTTAATGTTGGTTTGAGATACGACTTTGGGAAGAAAGGAAGGGTTAGTTCTTAATGATACCCTGTCCTTATGAAAAACCAAATAAGGGGAACGAATGCAGAGAGCTTGAATCTCGGAAACCCTTCTTGCAGAAGTGACAGCCAGTAAAAATATAGTTTTCCAGGTCAATAACTTCAAAGAACAAAAGGTGGACAGTCGGGCAACACCTCAGGGATGCTGAAAGGGCTTCTCAGGAAGAGACTCCCTGTTGCCCTGGTTCTGAGGACCCCCCCCTGCCTCTAGGGCGGCGTCTATTATTGTTACCCCCTCTGCCTCTGGGGGTAAACTGACCACGTGTGTCCGGTGTAGCTCCTTGGGCTTTACAGAACCACATTTTCCCTCCCTTCTGACCTTTGGGGTAAGGCCTTGAAGGGGTGGAGAAACGGACTCCTACAGCAGAAAGAGTCTTGCCGTCTTGCTCGCACCTGGTCAAAGTGTCCTTCACCTGAGGTCAAAACAAAGTTGTCCCATCGAAGGGAGAGTTTGTGAAGGACGCCTTAAAGGGGTCTGCAAAATTGCAAAGTCGCATCCAGGACTGATGTCTGAGAGCCACTCCTGTGCCTGCAGCTCTACTCGCACCATCGGCTGCATAAGAAATGAGCCGCATGGAGGAGTTAGTTATGGAATTTAGGATTCCCAGCTGAGAGGCAATCTTCTCTTGAGCCCCAGCAGCTGACGGATCCTGTACCACCTCACCCAATTCCTTGAGGATATCTCTTTGAAGTCGGGTGAAGTGACATAGATAATTCAGCGAACGCATAGCAAATGTCGCTGAGGAAAACATCCGCTTACCATACCTGTCCATGGTCCTAGACTCCTTGTTAGGAGGATGGACCGGTACGGAAGGACCTGCAAGTTCCTTTTTGGTGGCAGCCGCCACCACCATGGCATCAACCGGGACACCTTTGGTGAGAAACTGTTTTTCAGTGGAGGCCGTGATAAATTTAGAAGGCCTCCTGGGGACTGGTTCCACAGAATCAGGAAATGCCCACGCCTTTCGAGCTATCACGTCCATGAAGGGGTCGAAAGGTGGAGAAACCCAGGAGGTGGAGGGTCGAGATCCAAAAGCCTCCAGGTATACCGACTCATCCTCGGAGGGGTTAATGGAGGCCAGTTCCCCTCTGTTTCAGGAGTTCAAGAATGTCTGAAAAGGAGACATCCTCAGAGGGGATCTTGGGGACCCTCCGACTCATCTAAGTCGGTATCTGATGTCGAGACTCAGGGAGTCTAAATGCTTCCTCTTGCAAGTCCTTCACGGGGTTCCCCTGAAGGATCAGGAGAAACCTCGGAAGAGGAAGGTATTCCCAATGGGGAAACCTGGGGCGATGGATCTCTGGGTTCGGGAGCAAGAGAGTGGGAAGAGATATCTACAGGCACTGAAGAGGGAGGAGCTAAAGGGACCAACTGTTGACTCAGCTCGGGGGCTAGTACACTCCTCATCACCTCGAAGGCTCCCCTCCCAGGGAGGACCGAGAGCTCCCGCTCCGAGGAAACAGGAATCCCCGGCCCCAACGAAAGGGAAGGCTCCGAAGCAGATGTCGGTGCCGAGCTTACCAAAGCCGAAGCTCCCAGGAGGAGAACGGGGTCGGACAAGGGTCCGATGCCACTCACCCCCTCGGAACCGACAAGGGAAGCCTGATGACCGGATCCCTCCAAGGACGGTCTCAAGGAGGAGATAGGAGTCGAAGACGACGGAGCCGAATGGAGTGGTATCGGCTCCGAAGCACCAACAGTCACAGTTCCAATAAGCTCTGGCTCCAAGCTCTGAAGGAGAGTCGAAGGAGAAATTTCTGGAGGGTGTGGAATAGCGGTCGTCTGCTGAGAAGGGCTATGAAGTATCTGGGCCAGTGCCTGTGATTTCAGCAGTCTACTCACCACTCTCTCCAAGTCATGGTCTGAGAGTCTGGAAGACCTTGAGGATCGGCTCCGATGGCTCCGATCCGAAAGTAAGGGAGAGGCCGGAGCCGAATGAACAGACTCCAGCGACGGAGATCTGGATCTCTTTCTCGACGGAGCCATCGGAGCCGAAGAACCTTCGGTTCCAGTTGGAGCCAACAACTTGTCGGCTCCGAGCTGGGTCAGAGATGTGTCGACTCCAGACGGAGCCAACACAGGCATGGAAGCAAGAGTATCGGCGCCGATCGGCGCCGATACCGAACCTTCAGAGAAGGAAGGATCGGCTCCAGCCGGAGCCGATCTCGACTCCGAAGGAGTCAGAGCCAAGGCTGAAGGCTTGGACACTGAAGCCTGGGCCTTGGGAGGCTTTGAGGGCTTCCCCAAGCCGGACTTAGCCGGGGAGCTCTCAGGCTTTAATAAGCCCCTGAGAATAAGTTTATTTCTATGTTCCTGCAGGACTCTCTGGCTGAAGGAGTGGCAAATAGCACAGGAGTCCTGCAGGTGTAGAGGTCCCAGGCAATAAATACAAGAAGTGTGACCGTCTGTCAGAGACATCTTCTGACAGCACGAGTCACACTTCTTGAAGCCTGAGACCCTAGCCTCTTTAGACATGACTGAGTACCTAATCACACACACACTACACAGTCAGTCCAAAAATTAAACTAGATTAACAAAACCAAGTACAGGGAAAAAACACAGACACACCCAAACAAACCCTGACAGGAAAAATATAGGAGGGGTAAAGACCTAAGGCCCGACTAGCAAAAATATGAATAAAGGGAACGGGACACTAACGGGAATAGGGCTAAGTGAATCGGGAAGTTAACAAAGTAATATATATATAAATATAAAGTACTGGGGTGGACCAAAGTCTCACAAAAAAAGGTAGAAAAATTCACTTACCAGGAGCTGGTAAAAAGTTACCTCATGAGCGAAGCGGCAAATGAGATCTGGGTAATCTCCGCCTTGCATCATGGGATATGGGGCTGCCTCGAGCTGGTGGAAGTGACTCTTGAGCTTAGCAAGTGCCGAGTCGGAGCCGAGGATCGGCTCCGAACCCATCCAGCAAGAATGAAGGCGAGATTGACAACTTAACATCCTTTGTTTTTCTTTGAAAAGGAAACAAACAATTGATCCGATTTCAGGAAATCTCTAGTCCTGTGCAGGTAGAAATGGAGGATTCTATGGACATCTAATTGATGCAGTCTGTATTCTGATTTGTTACCATAATTGGGGAAGAATGCCGGTAATTCAGTAGCTGTGTTTAGATTATGTTCTGAGCATACCTTGGAAAGGAAAGAAGGATTAGTCCTTAGGGAAACTCTGTCTTTATGAAAAATAATATAAGAAGGTTGAATGGTCAGATCTTGCAATTCTGAAACCCTCCTAGCAACTGTAATAGCTACTAAGAACAATGTCTTCCAAGACAACAATTTCAAGTCAGATGAAGAAGCCGGTTCGAATGGTGGAGAGATCAATGAGCTAAGAACTAAGTTTAAGTCCCAGGGGTCCGGAGGTTTCCTGATTGGAGGTCTGAGAAGGAGGACTCCTTTCAAAAAGGTTTTACATAAAGAGTGGGACAAAATAGGGTTTCCCATGTTCCCAAAATGATAATTTGAGATGGCAGCCAACTGAACTCTAATGGTAGCAGTTGCAGCTCCTTCTTGAAAAATATATGAAAGGAAGGACAGAATAGACTCTATGGGGGCTGAGTAGCGATCTATGCCTTGTTTTTCCACCCAAATGGAAAACCTGTTCCATTTGCTGGAGCATAATTTTCTGGTGGAAGATTTGTGGGAAGAAATGAGGATGTGTTTTACAGTAGGAGAAAGGGATAAACACCTGGCTATTCGAGGAACTGGAGCAGCCATGCTGTCAATTTTAGGGTCTGGATGGTAGGATGGAACTGTCCCGATTGGTGAATCAGGAGGTCTGGAGATGGTTCCAGGATCCATGGTTCCTCCAAGAGGTAAGACCACAGGAAGGGGAACCAGACTTGGCAAGGCCAGTAAAGAGCAATGAGGATCAGGGTACTCTTCAACAATTTTGATTTCTGAATCACTTTGGGTATGAGGGGAAAGGGTGGAAAAGTGTAAAGAAGTCTGGGAGGCCAATTGTGGACCAGAGTGTCCCTGGGTGACATCCCTGGATGGGGAATGAGGGCAAAGTAGTTGCTGCATTTTGTGTTCATGTGCGTGGGGAATAGATCGCAGCAAGGCTGGCCCCATCTGCGGAAAATCTGTTCTGCAACTTCAGTTTTCAGGGACCACTCATGAGGAATAGAATTGCTCGACTCAGTTTGTCTGCTATCACATTGGACTTCTCTGGAATGTGCGTTGCTACCAGAAAACGTTGAGAGTCCATCACCCATTTCCATACTCTTTGTGCCTCTTGACAAAGCGGGTAAGACCTGGTTCCCCCTTGCTTGTTTATGTACCACACTACTGACATGTTGCCTGACTGAATTGCAATTGTTCTGGTGGGAAGAGAGCTGTGAAGTGCTTGCAGCACGTATAGCACTGCTCTCATCTCCAGATCATTTCTGTGCCAGTGGTTCTCATGATCCTGCCAGAAACCTTGGATTGTCATTCCCAGATAATGCCCCCCTACCCTATCTGGAAAGCGTCTGTGGTCAAGACTGCATTTTGATGAGGAAGAAAAAAGGGACGACCTAGATAAAGCTGGTCTGTATGTAACCACCATGTTAGATCCTTCTTGCCGGAATTTGTGACAAGAAGTTATGTACTCACCATAACGTTCCATCTGAGTAGTTATACTTCATTTTCTGCAACCTGTGGGTATTCGGATCCATATCGGATCCGAGCCGGCAACATTTAATCAAGCATCTGCTCCAAGCTCCTCCCCTTACCCATAATCCCTCACCTCTTCTACCTTCCCTCAGATCGAGTTTGCCACAAACCAAACTATAAGCAACTCAATAACGTTAACCTAGAAAAAGTTCGGGGGAAGGAGGGAGGGACGGTTGCAGAAAATTAAGTATAATTATTAAGATGGAATGTTATGGTGGGTACATAACTTATTTGAAGTAGTTAACTTCATTTATCGGCAACCTGTGGGACAGAGTTTCCAGCTACCAAAACTCCTGGGAGGCCCTCATGGAAGGATATTCCTGAGCACCGCAGAGCCAAAGGATGCTCTCTCTCTAGAGATCAAATCCAACTTATAATGAGAGATGAATGTATGTGACCTTGCCCAGGTCACTGCTGCACAGATATCATCCAGAGAAACCCTAGACCAAAAAGCAGCAGAAGTTGCCATAGATCTGGTGGAATGGGCTTTAAAAGGACCAGGTGGGGATAGGCCTTTATCCCTATAGACTTGCAGTATACATTGTGTAATCCATCTGGCTATGGAAACCTTGGAGATGGCCTTGCCCAAAAAGCGTCTAGAAAAGGACACGAATAATTGGTCAGGCTTACGAAATTGTTTAGTCCTGCGCAAATAGAAATGAAGATGTCTATGAACATCTAGCAAGTGCAGCCTATATTCACCCTTGTTCTGGAAATTTGGAAAGAACACAGGAAGATTAATCATCTGGTTAATGTTAGATTCAGAAGCCACTTTCGGTAAGAAAGAAGGGTTCATGCAAAGCGAAACCCTGTTTTTATGAAAAATCAAATAGGAGGGCACGGCAGACAAAGCTTGGATCTCAGAAACCCTTTTAGCGGAAGTGTTGGCCACTAAAAAGGCTGTCTTCCAGGACAGAAATTTTAAGTCTACTGATGCTGCTGGTTCAAAAGTAAGGTCCCAGGGGGGGACAGAATTCTTAACCGGGGGACGCAAGAGAAAAGTACCTTTTAGAAAGGCCTTACACAATCTTAAGGAGGCCAGAGCATTCAAATTTTTGCCAATATGAAAATTAGATATGGCTGCCAGTTGTACTTTCACTGTGGAGGAACTAGCCCCTTGTTGAAAAATATATGACAAAAACTCCAAGACTGCTGGAACCGGGGCAGTAAATGGATCTATGCTTCTCTGAAAAGCCCAGATAGAGAAGCGTTTCCATTTGCTGCGATAAACCTTCCTAGTGGAAGCTTTGAGTGATGCCACCAGAATACTTTTTACCGGGGATGATAAACCGGGAGCCTAGTGATCAGGAAAACTGGAGCAACCAAGCCGTCAGCTTGAGGCTGTCGAGGTCGGGTGGACTGATGCCCGAGGGATAGGATACGAGATCCGGGCAGGGATCTAGAATCCGTGGAGGAGTTAGAGCATGAGACCAGAGGAAGGGGAACCACACTTGATGAGGCCAGAATGGGGCAATGAGGATCACTTTGCACCCCAGTCAGTATGCTTTCTGAAGAAACTTCGGAATTAGAGGTAGCAGGAGATAGGCATACAGTAACCCGGGAGGCCAAGCATGGACTACAGCATCTCTGGGGGAGTCCCCTGGAGAGGGGATTAGAGTGAAAAACTCACTGCACTTCGCAATGGAAGGAGAAGCGAAGAGATCGCAGCAAGTGTGACCCCACACTAGGAAGATCTCCTCCTCTACTGACTGTTTCAGAAACCACTGGTATGGCATTAGAATAGCCCGACTCAGTCTGAGCGATAAAATGTTGGAGCGGCCCGGGATGTGCGTTGCAATCAGAAACCAACTGGTGGAAATCACCCACTCCCACACTCTCATGACCTCGCGGCAGGGAGGGTAAGATCTGGTCTCTCTTTGTTTGCTGATGTACCAGACAACGGACATGTTGTCTGACTGAACTGCAATCGTCCCCGGTGGGGGGGAGAACAGTGTGAAAGGCTTGCAATGCTAAATGCACTGCCCTCATCTCCAGAACACTGATATGCAATTTCGTCTCGGTTTAGGACCACGTGCCTTGGACTGTCCTTCCCAAAAAGTGCCCCCCCACCTGAGCTGGGAGGTGTCCGTGGTCACTGTGGCTTGGGCTGGGGATGTTGAGAATGCGTGAACTGTCAAGATTTACAGCAATTGGAGCCAGCAAAGAAGGGATCCGTAAATTGACAGAGTCTGAGCCGGGCATGCCGCCTCATAGCTATGCCAGTCCCAGCCGCCCTAGCCGCCCCTTCTGTGGCATGGGAAAGAAGATGCATGGACGTGTTAGAAACAGATTTCAGAGTCGACATTTTTGCCGAAAACAGCCGCATGTCCTCTGGCGACAAGGACTCTAGGGGTGACACAGCGAATTCCGAGACCAGGTCTCACTGAAGTCGAATGACATGTGCCAAATAATTCAGTGCTCGTATGGAAAACGTCGCTGGAGAAAAAACTCGCTTCCCAAAGTGGTACACCACCCAAGACTCTTTGTCCGGAGGGTGGAACAAAGAACTTTCCTGAGCCAGTTCTCTCTTGGTGGCAGCCACCACCACCATAGCATCGACAGGGGATCCCTTGTACCAAGCCTGTCGGTCTGTGGGAGGAGAAAGGATCCTGCCTGGGCATTTGGGTATTGGCTCTATGGTGTCAAGCTCCATCCATACCCGTGTGGTGATACGATCCACTAATGGATCTGCAGGAGGGGACACCCAGAATGTAGATGGGCCCATGCCAGAGGCCTCCAAGAATACTGACTCGTACATTGAGGGTTTTAGGGCTGACCAACCTCCCCTCTGGTGGAGAATTTCCATGATGTCTCCAAAGGAGACATCCTCGGGAGGTGACCTGGGGGAACCCTCACCTTCATCCAAGTTAGTATCTTCTGTAAGGGACTCAGGGAGTCCATGTACCTCCTCTTACACAAATGCTTACATGGGGCCTCCTTAGTGGGACTCTCTGAAGAGGGCTTGTAAGTCACGGGGGGGTTCCACGATGGGATCCCTCTGGGGGTCCTCTGGCACAGTCTGTCCCTGGGACAAGCTGATGGGAGTCGTGACCAAATCCAAAGCAGCCTGGGCGGAGTCCAAGGCAATGGGCTGGGGTCTCAATCCCTGGGAGAGAACACTCTCCACCACGTCGAAGGCCGAAGGAGAGCGCACCCCCTTGGCAACCAACAAGGAAGACGTTCTCCCCGGCTCCGTCGTGAGGATCAGGGCCGAGGCCAAGGTAGCCAGGGTTCCAAAGGAACGGCTCAGATCCAACAAAGTTGGAGCCAAAGACATCTCCATTCCCTCGGATCCGGCTCCCTATTCTCGGCTCCAAGAGTTGCTCAGATCTGAACAATTCTGATCCGAGGAACTCAAGGTAATGGTCGGCATCGAGATTGGAGGAACCATCGGCACCGACCCCCCCCAGCTCCGAGGATCCTCGAATCCATAAACCCTGAAACCGATGGTTGGATCAGGGGCGGAGAGATAGGATGAAAGAAGGGCATAGAGGTCCCTTCTCCAGCCGGAGAGGGGCCTGGTAAGACTCACATTTGGATTTGGGTCCAAGTGAATCTCCGCATCATCCTATCCGTGTCAAGCTCCGATAGACTCCGAGTCGACAGCGAAGAGGTGACCGACTCGGATCTGGCCCTGTGAGATGACCTCGAAGAAGGCCTCTGATTCAAAGGCTCCGTCGGCTCCAGGGGGAACCTCGGGAAATGGAGCCAAGGAGAAGTGGTCCTAACAACATTCACAGGTGGACAGGAAAAAGGCTCCCGCTCAGGAGATCGCTTGCGGTGCCTCTCTACCCCTTTCTCTCTTTCGTTTTTGTCCTTGTCTGTAGCTTTTGTCCCCGCCCCAGCAGGCTTAGAGGGAGGTTGAGTCCCAGCCTGGGGGGGGGGGGGTTGGTTGGCTACAGGAGCCGAAGTTGAGGCTGTCGTCTCTAAAGCAGAAACTGGTAGCAGGCCCTTGGGTACCCAGTTTTGCCTTCCTCTCTTTAAGAGCTCTGGGATTGAACCCTGCACACACAGCACATGACAAACTAAGATGGGGAATGCCAAGGCAAATAACACACAGAGTGTGGCCATCAGCTGGTGAAAGCTTGTGGCCACACTCTGTGCATTTCTTGAACATTGGTTTAGGCTGGTCAGCCATAACACACTCCACTGAGCCAAACGCTAAACTAGACACACACATACTCACGGGTTGGCTAGGCCTAGTCTATTCAAGAAGAAACTCAAACTTTCTAACTACTTACTTTTTTTTTTTAAATAAACCGACGACAAGACAAAGGGGAGGAAGGGCTATCACAAACAACTACTTTCACACACTAACTTAAGAATCAAAAGTTCCACTTACTCTACCCAACTCAGAGCTATAGAGACCACGATGCGTACGCATGAAGCGGCAAATGAGATCTGGGGGAAGGTAGGAGAGGTGAGGGATCATGGGTAAGGGGAGGAGCTTGGAGCAGATGCTTGATAAAATGTTGCCGGCTTGGATCCGATATGGATCTGAATACCCACAGGTTGCAGATAAATGAAGTTAACTACTTCAGATTGAATATTTGGTGAGACAAGGGTAGAGCCTGCATTGACCACTGAGCAAATAGTAGCCACTGAAGCACTCTCATGTGTAGATGGGCTAGGGGAACTAAAAGAATGGTGGACGCCATAGTACCTAGAACTTGAAGAACAAGTCTGGCTTGTACTTTGTCTTTGTTCAGCAGAAATTTTACTTGGTTGTGCAATGATTCTGTCCTTTCTAGAGTCAGCTTTGCTGTCATGGTGGTTGAGTCTAGATCTGAGCCTACGAAGACAATATGCTGAGATGGAGAGAAAGCAGATTTGTTTAGATTTAGTGTAATTCCTAACCTGGCACACAAGGATAGAGTCTCGTCCCTGGCTCGGATTAGTTGGTGATTGGTGGTAGCAGTGAGGAGCCAGTCATCTAAGTACGGAAAAAAGAAGTTATGTACTCACCATAACATTCCATCTAAGCAGTTACACTTAATTTTTCTGCAACCTGTGGGTATTTAGATCCATATCGGATCAGAGCCGGCAACTTTTCAAGCATCTGCTCCAAGCTCCAAGCTCCTCCTCCTTACCCATTACCCATCACCACCTCCTACCTTCCCTCAGATCGAGTTTGCCACTACTCAAACCAATCAGCAACTCAACTTACAACAAACCATGAGAAGGTTTGGGGGAAGGAGGGTAGGAAGGTTAGAGAAAAATGAAGTGTAACTACTCAGATGGAACGTTATGGTGAGTACATAACTTCTTTATCTGAAGTAGTTACCTTCATTTTATCTGCAACCTGTGGGACAGAGTCCCCAGCTACTCAAACTCCTGGGAGGCCCTCATGGAAGGATATTCCTGAGCACCGCAGAGCCGAAGGATGCTCTCCCTCTGGAGATCAAATCCAACTTATAATGAAAAATGAAGGTATGCGACCTTGCCCAAGTTGCTGCCACACAAATGCCATCCAATGAAACCCTAGACCAAAAGGCAGCAGAAGTCACCATAGATCTGGTAGAATGAGCTTTAATAGGACCAGGTGGGGACAGACCTTTGTCTTTGTAAATTTGCAAAATACATAGTGAAATCCATCTAGCTAAGGAAACCTTGGAGATGGCTTTACCCAGAAAGGATTTAGAAAAGGACACAAATAACTGGTCAGACCTACGGAAGGGCTTTGTTCTGTGTAAATAAAAACAAAGTTGTCTATGAACATCTAGCAAATGCAGTTTATATTCACCCCTGTTCTGAAAATTTGGAAAGAAAACAGGCAGGTTAATTGTCTGATTAATGTTTGACTCAGAAGCCACTTTTGGTAAGAAAGAAGGGTTTGTGCAGAGAGAAACCCTGTCCTTATGGAAGATCAAGTAAGGGGGCACGGCAGACAAAGCCTGAATCTCAGAAACCCTTCTAGCCGATGTAATGGCCTCTAGGAAGACTGTCTTCCAGGGTAAGAACTTCAAATCTATTGATGCTGCAAGTTCGAAGGGGAGAGCAACTGAAGCCTAGAGAACTAAGGTCAGGTCCCAAGGAGGAACAGAGTTCTTAATTGGAGGATGCAAAAGAAAGGTGCCTTTAAGGAAAGTCTTACACAGTCTAGAAGAGACCAGGGCATTCATGTTCTCACTGACATGGAAATACGAAATAGCTGCCAGTTGTACTTTCACAGTGGAGGAACTAGCCCCTTGCTGAAAAATGTTGGCTAAGAAATCCAACACTCCAGGATCAGGGGCTGTAAAAGGATCTAGGTTTCTCTGAGAAGCCCAAATAGAGAATCATTTCCATTTACTGCGGTAAATCTTCCTAGTGGAAGCCTTATGAGACACCACCAGAATAGTTTTCACTGAAGATGAAAGATCGGGAGTCTTGGCAATCAAGAGAACTTAAGCAACCTAGCCATCAGCTTGAGGCTGTCCAGGTTGGGAAGAAAACCGCCCGAGGGATGAGAAATGAGATCCGGGCAGGGATCCAGAACCCAAGGAGGAGCTAGAACATGAGACTAGAGGAAGTGGAACCCAGATAGCCCGAGGAGTCCGAATCTTTCGGGTTCGTTAACCCGGCTTGACACGCTGGATGACTTCGATGTGCCATCTATCTTTAAAGCCATTTCCCAGCAGTTGGTGTCATTGAACAGACGCTTGGACTGTCTGGATGACAGAATTTCGAATCAGTCCACACATACTCGTTCGGAAGGGGGTCATCTTCAGCAAGGCTTAGTCCCACAACCTTCCGGTTCCAGTAATTTTACTATTCCAGTGGCACAACCTCTTGGCTCTAACCCTCTTGGTGGTACTTTGACTCAGCCCTCAACTACAGTACAACGCGGCATTGCAAACAATCAACACCCGGAGAATATGGGGCACACTTTTGCAACTGTAACAGCAGGCTCAACGGCAGCGAACCCACTGCTTATCGGGATTCCGGTTTTACAGGACTGGATTAACGGCACTGATGGGCTTCTCTTTACAGAACCACAAGTTCAGGGATCACCGGCAGTGAGTACTAATTCGGCTTTTCCTATTAATAACAACATTGCTAGCAACTTAAAGGTTTTAGACTACAAACTGGTTAAACTAAAAAAACTTCAACTAGAGGTGTCCTACTTTAAGCAATGCCTGAATGACCATGTGATACCAAAAGGTCTACGAAGCTCTTTTGCACCTACGGGCTTATTTGTTGATGGGGCATTTCTTGCTGAACTTAGGACTCTCTTTGACAATCAAGGTTTCCAACTATTAGAGTTGTTGATCAAACACTATACTGCTTGTATTTCAACTATTACAACAGAAATCAATGACTTGGACAGCTTAATAAAATTAGACCTGGACTTTATTAGGTATAAGTACGACTACGCTAGAATATTTAATAGCATTGATGCTCTTCTAGCTAAATTGAAGAACACTAAAGCTAAAAAGCTAAACAGGGATAGGCTTGCATACCAGAATGGCAAAGCCTACCCGAAGTTAACTATTGCCAATTTTAAAGGGGATTATGGAAGGCAACCAGAGATGGTTATAGACGTCTTAGAAGAATCAAGCCAACAAATGGAAGAAAACTTAGATCCTATTTTCGAGGAAGAAGACCTTGAACAAGAGCAAGGACCTAGAAGAAGTAATAGGTTGAAAGCTAACCATTACAATTCTTCTAGGCCTAATTATGGGGGGGTGAACCGTGGGAATAACAACAATAATTTTTTAGGACGGCAGAACAACGGCCGCCAACCCAAACGGAACACGAGGAACTGGAAGCAGCGATAAATGGTGACATTACCATGTCTAATGATGTTGGCACAGACTCTCATGGGTTGAAGATTCTCTTCAACACAAAAGGTGACTTTAAGATCTATAACTTTGCTAACATCACAATAGAACAGGAACTTATTGACCTTTTAGCACTTGGTCACACATTTGTTCCTAGCCATTCCTTTGACTTGACTAGGACGATTCTAGACTTAAAAAGCTTTGTAAGGAAACTAAACTTCAACATTTTATTCCCAAACTCTGAAAATGGAAGAAACACTATGTTAAAGTTACCTAGTGTATTTAATCCTGTATTACACCCTGATTTAATTTCTTTCGAAAAAGCATGTGAAGTAGATTTTAGAAACTTGAATGAGAATTTAAAACTTTACAACAAGGGTAAAAAATACAATACAACAAAAGAACAGATGGTATTATTGGATGAATTATGTAACTCACCAGTTAGGATACTTAAACCGGACAAAGGGGGTGGTCTGGTCATCTTAGGGAACAGTGATTATAGTGACAAGATGAAGGATGTTTTGAATAATCCAGCTTACTTGGTCTCTTCTAAGAATGAAATGAACATGAGGTACTCTAGAAATAGAGGTTACTTCAGAGACCTTTTTTTAGCTGGAAATATTGATTTGGAAACCTACCACTATATAGACATCACATTCCCCAAGGTCCCAGTCATCTTTGGGATCCCAAAAATTCACAAAAATTTGGAGAACCCACCTATGCGGGCCTTGGTGGATGGTAGGTCTTCCATGACCCACCCTTGTGCACGTCTGGTGGATAACATCTTGAAAAAATACCTTAAAGACATACCCCATATTTGTAAAGATTCTTGGTCCTTTCTTTTGGACTTGAATAATATATCCTTCGAAGAGGCCTATAACTTTCTTACCATTGATGTGGTAGACTTATACACTTCTATCCCACACAATGAGGCCATCGAATGGATTAGTAACATGCTAAAGGACTTGGGAGCGGCACAGATGGAGATTGACACTGTAGCCGAATTGTTGGACATTATTCTTTCTTCCAACTTTTTCCTATTTGAGCAACAATACTATTTGCAAACGCAGGGCATTGCAATGGGGTCCCCTTGTGGCTCCAGTGTGGCAAACATATTTGTTGCCTTTTGGGAAAAACAATTTTTGTTACATAATACAACATTCCAACATCAAATTTCATATTACACCAGGTACTTGGATGATATTTTTATCCTATTTAAGGGCAACAAAGATGAGGCTGTAACATTGGTCGACTACCTAAATAACACCACTGACTTTTTTAGGTTTACCTACCATTTCTCAACAGTAGAAATTGATTATTTAGATGTGAAGCTCATGAAGGATTTGGATAAGGCGGGCTTTCTGACCACAATCTTTAGAAAGCCGACCTTTTGTAACTCTTTCCTTCATTTCTCGAGCCAACATCCTTTTAAACAAAAAAGGTCAGTAGTAAAGGGACAATTGGTCAGAGCCTCAAAAATGTGCAACACTGAAGAAAGTTTTGTCAGGGAATGTGACACACTAAGGAGTATGTTCTCTAGTAGAGACTATCCCGAGGATCTCATCCTTGAACTTATAGGGGAAGTTAAACATAAGAGACACTTAGGAGTCTATGTACCGTTACTGTCACTCGGCCAGTTTGACTTAGAAACTAGCCATAACATAACTCTAGGTGAGTCACCTACCACTTCTTCTCACTTTATAACTCAAAACAACACTTTCAGTGGGTTTTCAGAGCAAACACATCTGAACTACACTAGTAGTTTCATTACTACATTTAATATGGAATCATCTATTATTAGTTCCATTATTCACAGAAATTGGTACTTCGTCACTAGTAACCCACAGCTTCAAGGGAAATTGAATATGTTACCTCCAATTGTATATAAACGTGGTAACAACCTCAAAAGTCTACTAGAAAGAAATAAAAAGACTGATTTCTTCTCAAGACAAAAGGGCACATTCCGTTGTGGCCTTTGTAACTGGTGTAAATTATTAAAAACATGTTCAATATTTCAAATCAAAGGTAAGAAGTATGAAATTTACCACAAAATAGACTGCAATACCAGATCAGTAGTCTATTTGGCCTTATGTGACTGCTGTCCGGCTTACTATGTCGGCAAAACAGACCAAAAACTTAAGGATAGGATTTACCAACACTCCTATGCAATAAGGAAAAAGAAGGAAGACAATGCTCTTGCAAAGCACATTATAAGTCAAAGTAATCATAGCTTCCACTTTATAGCAATTGACCACATCCCACACAATATACGGGGAGGTCCACAAGCTTTATTCCTCGAAATTAAAGAACTAGTATGGCAAATTAAACTGGATGCCTTCAATACCCCGGGCCTTAATGAACATTGTAATATCGCCTGTATACTAAAACTCAAGAGTTACATGCGATAATGAAACTAAACTTAAACCTTTTGACACCTTGTAGGTACTTAGAACTAATTTCTGTTCCAAGCCTACTTCACCTTATTTGGGTTACTATTTATTCACTCACATTAATAAACTTATAAAACCTATATACACGGTTAGTTATACAATAGTATTTTCTTTCTCTTGAAAATATACTATTTATTGGTGACTCATAGGGGTTTTGTCCCCTCTTTCACTATACTCACTGCACAAATGTCCCTACAAGTCCAACTAATAGACCAGGGGATATTAGGTAGGACTTAATTTTTTTATTTTCATTTTAACTTCCACATTATTAGCAGCAGGGGACCTCTGTTTCTTTTCTTTCCTCTGCTTCAAACTAGTTCTTAGTAGGGTCCTTATATCTGGTATAATCATATCTGGTCGGAACTTTTCTTAGTGAATGTAAAAACAGGGAATTTGTTCCCCAGCAAGACACAATAACTTTTTTACTATTTACCTCGAGGGAAAGGACCTTTGTCCATTTTACCTGTTTACAAGTATTAGTGAAGACCAGTAAGTCAATAACCAGATTAGTTTGAAATACTGCCATTAAAAAATAGGAAGTCTGATATGGATATTTACATAGATTCTACTACATCAGACTGTATCTTGGTTATAAGTAGGTATTTTACACTAATTGTGTGCCCTGGTGTATTTATTTACTTACACACGTTCCATCTTGGTTTTTTCTTAAACAAGTGCAATTTCAAATTTTAATGTTTTAAACCTTTGTGGTTTTTGCATACATGTTTTTAACTTAGTAACTGTGTGGTTAACTTTGAGTGTGTGGCTTTTATTTGTAAAAGGTAAGCGCTAGCCAATTTTGAGAGCGTTACCTTTGTATTAAAAGGAAAGCGCAAGTCTTCAGTGGTGTGGGATGACGTCACGGGAGACAAAAAAGTTTAAATCTGTTTTTTGGCGCCAATGTTTTTGTAATTCTGATGAAGCTACTGCCTGAGCAGTAGCGAAAACGCTTTTTGTTGGTTTTTGTGAATAAAAAATTGCGTTAAAACCCTTTCAGCGTACTCCTTCTGGATCTGGTTTTCTGTAGCAGCGGTTTCACCAGTTTTTTCCAGAATTTGTTTGGGGGGTGGGGTTCCATCCTAATGAACATCCTGATTGCCATTTGTGTGGGATTACTCCTATTAGGAGCATGCATTTGTTGTGGTATTCCTTGCATGAAAAAGTTAATCAAAGAATTTATAGATATATCAGTTTCTGAGACTTTGTATCAAAGTACTGAAATTGAAGAATTGTTGAAATGTGAAACACTTTCATAAGTTTAAACTGAATGACTCTCTTAACTGCAAATCCTGAATGGAAGAGGTTAGGAGAAGAAGCAAACTGTTTATTCTTTTGAAAATAGAATTAAAAAGTATTAACAGGGGGGAAATGTCAGAAAAATATGTATTAATGTGTGTGCTTAATGCTAATTAGAAACTAAATAAGTTAACACGTTTTTCATTCTATTTTATATGCACTATTTTATATACAGTTGAGTTTCATATGAGACTAAAAGATGCTTTTGAAACTGCAGTGTACTTTCTGAAACTTGCAAGATGCCCTCTGACCTAGTAATTGCTAGCACAGCAATATTCATGTTTATGCCTTTTGGAAATGTACTTGAGAAGCAGGTGATTATCTGCTAGGTCAGGAAGAAATGAATGAACAATGCTATATTCTGTAATGTAATGATTTTGAACAGTTAGCTCTGTTTGAAGTATGAGAACATGCACAGCTGCAGGACGTTAGAGATAACATAGACAAAAGACTGTTGGAGAAGTGAACTGCAATCTATACTTGCTTTTTGCTCAAATTAGCCATAGTACCTTGAATGGTAACATTGCATATATCTAACCGGTGGTAGCCAAGGCCACGTTGTTTTTCTTAGGAAGTTTCTCACAAAAATTGATAGCACAAGCAGAAAATCATGAAACAACTGCTATGTAATGATGATGTTAAAACTTGTGATTTACTACGTCAGTTTGGTAGGCAATGTCTTATTAGAAAATGTATAAAAATGCCTGCATTTCCTGATTCTAGTTAGACAACCTCTGTACTAGCACGTTTTTGTCTCCTTGCTGCAAGATTAAAGTGCCTTAACCTGAACCTACCGTGTATTGATCATTTTTAAAGTATATTTTTTCTTTGACAATATGTGTATGAAAAATCGGAAACAAACCCATAAATATACATAGAGGGTACTACCTTTAACTCAAATAAATTAAATACTAGGATTTATCTCACCTCAATAAACTTAACTTCAGTATACAAGTCAACGATGTGGCCTCATTTAAACCAGGTAAAGTGTAAAAATTCAGCCTAAGTTGCCAAATAAGTTCATGTTTTTCTAACAATAACTGGTGTGGTCCACCTTTTTCATCAACCACTACCTGGTCTATGATTTTAAATAAAAAGGAATGAGAAGGGTTTTCATTATAGTGTCTCGCTAAGGCATTAATACTACTCCTCTTCCTTATATGATACGTATGTTCATAAATCCTTTCTTTTAATTTTCTGTCAGTCTTGCCAATATAAAAAGCTGGACATGACTGACAGAAAGCTAGGTAAACCACTGATTTAGAATTACAACTATACCAGTCTCTGGCTTTGAACATGCGTTGATTCACTGTAAAACTGGACCCTATATATATAAATTTACAGTAATTGCATGCCTCACATTTATATGTACCCTCTATCCTAGTAGGTTTCATGATCGTGCTTTCCATAATACTCTTTAGGTTTCTACATTTTCTGAAAATGATTACTGGTTTGTCACCTAATTTCTCAATGATATTAAAACACACCCTGATTTTATAAGCTCTCAGGCACCCTTCCCAGAATGCACCTCTCCATTACCTCAGATCTTGTTTATATATATATATATATATATATATATATATATATATATATATATATATATATATAAATAATAATAGTAAGAAACTATGTTATTGTATCCCAATTTCTAAAGCCAATGGGTTCATGAAAAAAGGGTATTTGTATTACCCAATCTCCTAGGAGACTAGGATGGGGCCCAATAATGAAAAAACACAGCAACGTGAAGAAGAACAAAAGAACAAAAATTCAAGTAACACACCAAACAGCTGGTACTTCTCCAATTTTCTTTTAATGTAAACGACCTGGTACCTCGGCAATTCGCCTTCAAGGATCACAACTAATTGCTACGCAGTAGCAGTTTTTATAGTAAATAATTAAACAGTCAATTAATCAATTTGCTAATAAATTCCAAAAAAGGAGAAACATATATACTTTTTAAAGTGACCTTATAATAATTTCCTTTTGAGTGAATATTCATTTCAATAAATATGTACATTTTTATATATATTATTATAAATATATTGTTAATAAATTTATATGTGAAAAATAAATATAAACATAATAAATTACCTTTAAATACTGTCAATAAATAAACTGGTTAAGTTTCATCAAATGCCCAATTCTAAGTTCAAACCAAAAGGTTTCAGAGTGTTAAACTTCAAAATCATCCTAGTTTCCAACTCTAATAACCTATCAGAAATGTTGTCACCCCTACAAGTAAAAGGCTTACCCAAAACACCATATTTTAAACTTTCAGACTTCCCCTCATGAGCTTCAAAAAAATGTTTAGCAACGGGGCTAGATAGATTTAAATTTCGAATGTCCCTTAAATGTTCTAAGATTCTAACTCTAACCATTCTTTTCGTTTGTCCAATATACCAAATGTTATTACAACTACAAGTAAGTGCATACACAACTCCAGTAGATTTACAATTAAAGTAGTGCCTGGGGGTATGGTTAATGTTATTAATAGACCTGACGTTGACTACTCTATCACAAAGACTGCAAGAGCCACATCTAAATGTTCCCACACTAGTGGTATAAGAGGTTTTTTTGAATAAACAGTTATTATTTAATATCTCCCTTAATTTTTTTCCTTTTTTAAATGAAAATGTTATATGGTATGGATACATTCATCCTCACTGACCAAGTACCAAAACCTCTTAATTAAGGAAATAATTTTTTCAGAAAAAGTTGTGTACTTGGTCACAAAGAATATGTCTTCCACATCTCTTTCTTTTTTATTGGATCAAAAACATCCATTTTAAACTTTGTGGAATATTTATTCTTATTCATAACCTTATTCATACCACATAACAACTGCTTTTTTCACACCCTCTTTCCATTAGTCTCAAATAGACCTCATTTAACTCATAATCCAACTCAGACTCCATACTAGTATGTGAGTATATTCTTTTGAATTCCCCATAAGGCAAAGCTTTCAACAAGTGAGGGGGATGCATGCTTGTAGCATGCAAAAACATGTTGACTGACGTGCTCTTTCTGAAAGGTCTGAACTCAATAACATTATTTCTTTCAAATAAAGTCAAATCCAAAAAGTTGATTTCATTTCTATTCATCTCATAAGAAAATGAAAGATTATGTTCATTGTTATTCAGAGATTCAAAAAAGTCACAAAACTCAAACATGTCCCCCCTACATATGAAAATTAAATCATCAATAAAGCGCTTGTAAAGGATTACTTTGTGTTTAAAAAAATCCGTGGGGTATATAAACCTTTTTTCAAAAGAATCCATATATATTACAGCATATGTAGGAGCATAAGCAGCTCCCATTGCTGTTCCCTTGATTTGTAAAAAATACTCATTATTAAACATAAAGTAGTTATGAGTTAAACAAAATTCCAATAGTGTGATCAAAAAACTAGTCCTGGGACCTTCACCTAACATATTATGAATGGCTTCAAGTCCCCACCTGATGTTAATATTAGTATATAAAGACTTGACATCGATTGTCACCCAATAATAGTCACTATTCCAACAAATTTTAGAAATTTCATCAATCAAATCTTGAGTATTACTAATATGAGCACTAACCCTGTTAAGATAAATTTTTAACTGAAAGTCCAAAAAGATATTAACATTCTCCAAAAATGAGCCTATCCCTGATACTATAGGCCTACCAGGGGGCTCAACTAAATCTTTATGGACTTTGGGCAGTGCGTATAATATTGGTGTAGTAGGGTCTTTGATGTACATCTTTTTAACATCAGTGTGTAAGAAAAATCCTAATCGTTCTCCCCTTTCCAATAAAAATAACAATTCTTCATTGTAAAATTTAAGGGGATCACCATCAAGTTTATCATATTCTTCACAATTGGAAAGTAATCTATAAACCATCCTACAATAGTCAGGTTTGTTCAAAATAACCCAATTACCCCTCTTATCAGCACATTTGAAAATATACTCATCTTTTACATCTTTAAGATTTTTTAAGGCCTGCCATTCTTTTTTGTTCAAATTGAAATGTTTTTTCTCTTTACAAAATTCCCTAAATGATGCTTCTGTTTCTTTAAGAAGCACCTTTTGGAAAGTTGAAATGGCTGGTACTGAAATTACTGGTGTAAAGTTACTTTTAACATTTTTAAATTTTGGCATCATTAACTTGCCATACCCTGTCAAGTAATTAACATTTGAAGTTGTATTAGTATAAGGACAAGTTAAACTGTCATCATATTCATCAGAAGAAAAATTGCATTCATCATATTCATAATTATATACAGATAGATTCATTAAACTTTCATCAAAATCAACTTCATCCAATAATTCGTTATGAACTTCATTTGAAACATTTTCATTCAAATTCTTACTAACATTCACACTGACAATTTTTTTAAAATATACTCTCAACAAGAGTTTACGAATGAATGCTTTAACTTCTAGGTAAATGTCAACAAAAGACGGGAAGAACGTAGGAACAAATTTGCTCCCTTTATACAAGACATTTAACATGTCATTGTTTAAACACAAATTAGATAAATTAATGCATTCTAATGGAAAAGCATTATAAGAAGTTCTGTTAAAAGCTTCTGTTATCAAACCTTCACTTGTAGCGATTTCGCCCCTTTCGGCCATTTTTCCCATTTCTCCCCTTATTGTAATGGTCGTTTTGAAAGTTCACATTGTCCATAGAACTTGAGTTGGAAGCGTCGTTAGAAGCTTCCGAAACATCCCTGTTAGAAACTCGGTTTGATGCAACAGTTCTGGCAAAGGAAACATTCTTGGCAGCAGCATTTTGTTCCGTTGAGGAAAAAGAAGACGCTGAAAAGTCTCTTCGCTTCGAGCTGCGAGTCCAGCTCCTCCCCCTAGAACGATTACGCACAGGTTCACGCTGCCAACTAAAAATAATACCTGTTTCATAGTCCTTTAAGTCCTGGACTAATTTTCCACGCTTTCTTTGTACTATATCAGCTTCCAATTTGTTCATTCTATCATTGATGTCAACCATTTGTGCTCTATAATTCAATTCGGCTACAAGTTCATTCTGCAGCACCGAAATCTCATGTTTAAGCTTATCATGAGATCTTCTATTGCGTTTAATCAATATGCGGAGCCAGCCTATAGTACAAGAGAGAGAAGTTTGTTTCCATTCTTCTAATAAATCGGACTCATCGTCCGAAAACGGTGCAGCGGGTAACTTATCAACGCGTAACCCTCTGGGGTTGGTGTGAGGGTTGTGAGAATAAAGGCAGAGATGGACAACACCAATGGAACATTGTGGTAAGTACATAACTTCTTTATGTGATGTTTTCAATCTTGCCTTTATTCTCATGTATGGGACAGCATCTCTAGCAACCTGAATCCTGGGTGGCTCATGGAAGAATATTCCTCAGTACCACAGAACCAAAGGAAGCTCTATTCCTGGAGACCAAATCTAGTTTGCAATGAGTAATAAAGGTATGGGGGATTGACAATATCACTGCTGCACAAATATTATCCATAGATACTCTAGCTAGAAAGCTGAAGAAGTAGCAATAGCACTAGTAGAATTGACTCTTACAAGTTCATGTAGCTGTTTATTCTGGGAAGTATAAATTAAGGTAATGCAATCAGAAAGTCATATAGATAAGGTAACTTGGATACCAGTAGACCTTTTATTGTTTCTGAAAAATAAATAAATAATTGTTCTGACTTTCTAAAATCTTTAGTTGTGTGCAAATAGAAATGTAACTGTCTGTGAACATCAAATAAATGTAACATATACTTTCCTTTATTTTGGGAATTTGGGGAAAACACCAGCAGTTCACTTGACTGGTTTAGGTTATTGTCCAATAGTACTTTAGGAAGAAAAGAAGGATTAGTATAAAGAGAAACTCTGTCCTTATGAAACACCAAGTAAGGAGGATTAAGGCCTGCAACTCGAATATTCTCCTTGCTATAGTAATAGCCACCAGAAAAATTGTTTTCCATGACAAAATATTTTAGATCACAATTGGCTGAAGGTTCAAAACGGAAACAAATAATATGAGACAGTACAAAATTTGGATCCCAAGGAGGAGGAGATGGACTTTTATAAGGAGGTCTTAACATCAAGGTTCCTTTTAAAATGGTCTTACAAAGCTTGTGTGACATAACTGGAAAGTCATTTTACCCTAGATGAAAACTAGAAATAGCAGCCAACTGAACTCTTATAGTAGCTGCTGCAGCACCTTCATTAAAGAGCTTCGCCAAAAAATCCAAAATAAAATGAAGGGGAGCAGTAAAAGGATCAACTTTATTCTCTGTAGCTCACACAACATACTTTTCCATTCGTTTCTATAAAGTTTACGTGTAGAGATTTTATGACAGAAAAATAATATGTCTAGCTGGGAACGAAGTTAGAAGATGCCTGACTATCACTGGAATTTCAGCAGCCATGCTGTCAGTTTGAGATTTTGTAAATCGGGATGAATCATTTTCTGTGGATGTGAGAGGAGTTCTGGAACTGGGCCCAGTATCCATGGTTCTTCCAGAATATAAGGCCACAAGAAGAGGAACCAAATCTGCCAGGGCCAATAAGGGGCAATGAGGATGATTTTGTCTCTTCAACACCCTTGCTTTCTGTAACAATATGGGAATCAGAGGTGTTGGGGGATAAGCATAAAGTAGTCCTGGGGGCCAATCATGAACAAGTGCATCTCTCAGAGTCTCCCCCTGAGGGGGGATTAGGGCAAAGTAGCTGCTGCATTTGTTGTTTATTGGAGAAGCAAACAGATTGCAGCAAGTCTGGCCCCATTTCTGGAAAATTCTTTCCGCAATTTCTTGTTTGAGAGACCACTCGTGAGGCATTAAAACTGCCCTGATCAGCTTGTCCACTACAACGTTGGATTTCCCCGGAATGTGTATTGCTACCAGTAAGTGGTTGGAAGATATCGCCCATTGCCAAACTTGGAGGGCTTACCAACATAGAGGTTAAGATCTGGTTCCTCCTTGTTTGTTGATATACCAGACTACCGACATGTTGTCTGACTGGATCGCTATTGTTCCCAGAGGGAGACAGTCTTGAAAGGCTTGCAGTGCTAGGAGCACTACTCTCATCTCTAGAACATCTGTATGCAGATGGGCCTCGTAAGGGGACTAAGCACCCTGGACTGTCATTGCCAGATAATGCCCTGTCCACTCTGTCTGGTAGGCATCAGTGGTCACCATGGCTTGGGGCTGTCTGGGTAGAAATGAACGACCTAAACCAACTTGATCATAATGGATCCACCACTGAAGATCCTTCCTACATGAATCTGTAATCAAGATCTTGTGAGACACCTGAAGTTCTAGAAAGGACCATTGGGTCAAAAACTACCATTGCAGTATTCTCATGTGTAGGCAGGCTAGAAGCACTAATACTATTGAAACTGCCATTGTTCCCAAGACCTGTAGTACTAATTTTGCAGATGGTCTTTTCTTGCAAATCAATACTCTCATCTGACTGCACAATAACATTATTCTGTCAGAGGAAAGATTTGCTATAATTGTTCTTGTATCTTGATGAGCTTCTCTGAAAACCAAATTTTGACAAGGTTCTAGAGCTGATTTTTCATAATTTATGGTGACTCCCAGGGGTGAGCAAAGGTGTAAGGTAGTTTCTCTTGCCCTTATGAGTTGATACCTGGTTTTGGCAGTTAGGAACCAGTCATCTAAGTATGGAAACACATGGAATCCCAGGCACCTCAAGTGAGCCACAACCACTGCCATGCATATGGTGAACACTCTGGGGGCTGTAGTGAGACCAAAGGGCAGGGCTTGAAACTGATAGTGACTGGCTCCTAGCCAGAAGCGCAGATGTCTTCTGGACTGTCTGTCCATTTTTATATGGTAGTACACATCCTGAAGATCTATTGAGCACATCCAATTGTCTTATCACAGAAAGGGAAGAACAGAATGCAAAGTGACCATTCGAAACTTGCTTTTTTTGATTGACTTGTTTAGGTTGCTGAGATCCAGAAAGGGTCTCCAGGCCCCTGTTTTCTTTGGTACTAAGAAGAATCTTGAGTAAGTTCCAAATCCTTGTTGGCCTGTGAGAACTTTTTGGATGACTCTTTTGTTTAGCAACTTTTGAATTTCTTTGATTGCTTGATCCCTTTGATTGGGTGGCACATCTGGGATTTTTTTGTTTTGGGGAAGGGGATGGGCAAAGGGGTTGAAGTAAACTCTGGATATTATTTTCTGCACCCATTTGTCATTTGTAATCTCTTTTCAGGCCTGTGGGTGCAGAGACAGCTGACCCCAGATTGCCTCCAGAGATGGACAATCAGGCCTCCATTCAGGACCACTGAAAGGGTTTGCCAAAGAAGGTGTCTCTAGACCTCTGGTTTGGCGGGCCTCCCCTGCTGCGTGGGTGGTGTCTTCCATTATTGTTCTCTCCTCTGCCCCTGGGGGAACTTTCACCATGTGTGTCCTGGAAAGACCTTTGAGATTTTCGGAACCACATCTTTCTGCAAACTTTCTGACTTTTGGGATAGGGTCTGGCTGGAGTAGAAAAATGGACTCCTATGGCAGACAAGTCTTGCCTTCTTGTTCACACCTGGTGAGCATTTCTTTCACTTCCAGCCTAAAAAGAGATGAGCCATTAAAGGGTGCATTCACAAACAAAGACTTGAAAGGCTCCGTGAAATCACAAAGTCACATCCAGGCCTGCCTCCTAATAGAGATACCTGAACCTGCAGATCTACTCTCTCCATCTGCTGCATATGAAATCAGTCTCGTGGAGGAATTAGCAAAGGAATTTAGGGTGGCGAGCTGAGAGGTTACTTTGTCTGTGACCTCTCAGCTATGACTCCTTGTAGGGTATCTGTCAACTCCTTTATCAGATCCCTCTGAAGTCTCGTAAAGTGGATAAGGTAATTCAGCGACCGAAGAGTAAAGCCTGCTGAAGAGAAGACGCGATTCCCATATCTGCCTATCATCCTAGAGTCCTTATTCAGAGGGTTTATAGTGGAACTGGTCTCAAGTTCCTTTTTGGTGGCTGCAGCCATGACCATGGCATCCACAGCAACTCATTTTGAAAGAAAAATCTTGTCAGATGGTGATGTGATATATTTATTTGGCCTTCTTGGAATAGGATCTATGGTATCTGGGATCTCCCAAGCCTTCTAAGAGATTAGGTCAATAAGCTCATCGGAAGCAGGAGTCACCCAGGAGGTGGAAAGTGGTACCCAAAAGCCTTCAGGTATACTGATTCCTCCACCGAATGGGAGCTGGACTGCCAGCCACCTCTCTGTTTAAGCATTTCCAAGATGTCTCCAAGTAAGACATCTTCAGGAGGTGACCGTGGAGACCCTTCAGCTTCCTCAAGATCAGTATTGGAAGTGACAGACTCCTCCAGCGAGTTTAGATGTTTCCTCTTACAAGTCCTCTTCCGAGGGACTTTCTCAATACGATAATTGAGGGAAGTTTTGGAAGAGGGGGGATTCCCTGAGGAATGTACTGAGGCTTGGGGCCCCACTGTCCCTGTGGATGGGGTAAAACAGAGGACGAAGGCACCAGCAGGGAAGGGGGAGGAAGATCCTGAGAGGACTGAGTCTGAAATTAAGAAGCAGTCAAAGCTCTCCTCATGGCCTCAAAGCCTCCCTGTCCCTGATGAGAGGAACTCCCTGGTGCTGACAAAGAAGTAGTTGCAGCCAAGGGCCCCTTCAGATCTGATGACAAGAAGTCTGACACCAAGGTAAGAGCCGAGCTCATCTAAGCCGACACTCCAACAGGCAGAGTCCGATCTGAAGAAAAAGTGGTCGGATCCCTATCTTCAAGGCTGACCAGAGAGATACGGCTACTACAGTCCTCCTGCTCCGACAAAATGGAGGAACTTGGAGCAGATGCTGGAGCAGATGACAATACAGGTCTCTGATCCAACATAGACACAATCCGGACATCAGAATCTTCTGGCTCCAAACTCAAAGGTTGGGTCAGAGGAGAAACAGAAGCTTTCGGGGCACACTTGGATGGCTCCAAAGCCATAGGGCTTGGATCCAACAACAACTTGGCCAGCGCCAGTGTCTTAAGTAACCTCTATACAACCCTAACCACATCATCATACGAAAGGCTCCTAGTAGACAGGTCTCTATTAAGTCAGCGAACACACTAAATTGCTAACCTACTTACCCGAAATGGCAAAATCCCGAAAGCACGAAACAGTGATTTTTTTTTTCCTAGGGAAAAAAAAATCACTGGGCTTTTTTCGGGACTTTGCCATTTCCTCCACTGTGGTACGATCACAGAGTTAGTATATTTAAGTAGGGGGGTGGGGGCACAGCAAAGCCCCCCACTTTATTTTGTGTTTTTTTTTTCAAAATTGATCGGCGATTTTTTTTTTTCCCTGGGAAAAAAATCGCTGATCTGTTTGTTCGACATTTTGTTTTTTCAGTGTTAGTGAATCGATTATATAGCATTCACAATTTAGTGCATTTGCTTATATAATATAGACCCTAGTAGACTGAGTAGATAGGGTTGGAGACCTGGATTTAGCCAATACTGGTGACGGCAACCTAAAAGAAACTGGTTCAACTGAGGAAGACTGGTCTTTGATCAGAGTCGGTGTCAGAACAGGAGTTGTCAAAGCAGAAATCCCTAAGCACTCCAAGGAACCTTCGAATCAGACTCTCTTATGCTCTGCAGTACTTAACAGAACAGAGAGTTTTGTCCTCTTTTGAGCCGGCTTCAATAATACCTTCGGAGCCAATGAAGGAGTGTTTTTATGTTTATCGAAAATAGTTGAAGAAGCAAAGAGGATTTTGTAGACTCATGGCCTGAAATGGCTTCAGAAAAAGGGCTTTTCAATAACCCCTTTAACATTTGCTTGATCTTCCTCTCTAAAATGGCACGCTGATTGAAGCCACGACAAATGCTGCAAGATTCTTGCAAGTGTAAAGGGCCCAAGCAATACATGAGCAGAGTGTGTGTATCACTTAACGGCATGTTCTTACCACACTCCTCACACTTTTTAAACCCTAAGAGTTCATCAGGTTTCTGAGACATTTTCAGTTAACCACCAGCAAGAAAAAAGTAAAACAATGCAGAACTAGCACACTAAGCAATATAAGGAGATCACTACAACTAGCAAACAAACAAAAACAATAACAGCACTTAATATCTAAACTATAGAAAGGAAATAAATATATATATATATATATATATATATATATATATATATATATATATATATATATATATATGGGTTCATTATATAATTTCGAAATAATGAAATCACGAATTTCAGTATTTTGAAATTATAATACTGAGAACCCGAAATCCCGAAGCAGCAGAAGTGGGAAATTCAAAGTCTCAAAGTACGGAGACTTTGAATTAGCGTTTCTGTTGTTTTGGAGAGTGAGTGGTGTGGTGTTTGTGTATGTGTGTGTGTTATTTGGGATGTAAGTGTGTTAGTGTGTGTGCGAGGGAGTGTAAAATGTGTGTGTGTGTGACTTACGCTTGTGTGACTGGTTGTACGATCTTGGAGTTAGAATATATAACAACGGGGGTATGTGTAGTGTAGGTGCGTGTTTGAATTTTGAGTTTTGTTTTATTTTCGCGATTCTGGGTTCTCGGTATTATAATTATGAAATACTGAAATTCGTGATTTTAGTATTTTGAAATTATATAGTGAACCTATATATATATATATATATATATATATATATATATATATAGGAAAGGTAACGTATTTTTTTTGTTTGGAAGAAAGAAGTCCTATTAAAAAAATGGACATTAGATTTACAGGAGAGGGGGGAGGGAAGAAAAGGAACAATGTTCTTTCTACTTACTGATAAAAATTCAATAAAAAGAAAAGGAGGGTTACCAAAAGGAGTTATAAGAGTGGTAGGGTAAAGAAAATAGAAATAAAAGGTATTCCAATATATGAATAATAGAAAAAAATTAGAAACTTAGCATGGAGCTCAGTGAATGACCACATCTTTGGCGAAGCGGCAAACAAGCTCTGAAGTAATGGAGAGGTTTATTTTGGGGAGGGAAGGGTGCCTGAGAGCTTGGTTGAAGGTCACAAGCTTTATAAGGCTGACACAGATGCGAGGGATCGGATCCGACTCATATGTCAGAATGAAGGCGAGACTGACATCACAATAACAGTTTATCTACCAAAGGCATAGTTCTTTATAATTCACAAGTTGATTCAACACAGTATCCAATTATTCATTTAAAGACATGAAAATTACCATACCTTTCAACTGGACAGTGGGCCAAAATGATCACTGAACTGCTTGTGAATGAAAAATACAGCAAGAAAATCAGAAAGCTGCATAAGATAATATCAGCTTTTATAATGGTACATGCCTAACAATGCTTACGGCACACTTGAATGAAATAGACAGACCAAATGGCCATCAGAAGATAGACAAGTTAAAGGTGAGACAATAAGCACAAAAATGTTTCTCTCTTTAATTAATAAAACCTGGAGTGTGATAATCAATAAACAGCACAGCCTTATCATCCTCTAAAAACACTACCTTTCTCCAATACTTTAGCAATTTATCTTTCTTCTTCTCATTAATACAACTAGACAGCCTCATCTTCACATTTTGTACTCCTACAGTAAGTTTAAGTATACGGGATTATGAAGGGGTTTATACTCATAAGCAACCGTTTTGTATTTGAGATTTCAGGTGACACCATGTAATAGTTTTAAGTTACTTAGATTTGGCAATATTAATTAAAGTATAGAAACAATACATATTTTCATAATAGCTAACAAATAACTAAAAATATATCCAGTGTAGTGCATTATACATTGACAGTGGTAGTGCATTTTTCTTTCCCATAGAACATTTCACACTATGCCCTTCAATAACATACAACTCACTCAGTTATCAAAATATTAATACCAATATAGAAATATGCAAAATAACTGAAAAAAAAAAACAGGATCAGTATCTCCATTTTAGCACATCCCAAACAAACAAAACAAGTTTACTATTATTTTATTCCTCCTAACATGCTCTTGCCTACCCTGCTATCACTAATTCATAAGTCATATGATTAAGTAAAACAACAGCTTCACAAAATGTCAGGATATCATAAGGAGCTACAGGTCTTGAGTGGAAATACACCAGAACGTGCTACAGGTGTGAATGAGTTAACAAAACTTTATAAAGCACTTTTCTTGCTTCAGAAAGGCACTTAACAAAGTTGTCTTTTTCCCAAATTTGAAACGTAATCACAGAACTTCATTTGCTACAGCGGTGCTAGTGTTTAGAGCATTCTGATGACTTCATAGCATCTTCAAAGTATTTCCTTATTCTTTTTCATTTCTCTATACTATTCTTTCATCCTTCAGTATATACATTACCTTTTCTGTACACAAAATAGACCAATTCTTACATCCATGTTTATTTCTTCTACTGATTCAGTGCTCCATAGTCACATACAGCTTCAATAATCGGATTCCAGAGATTTTCTACACTTTTAATATTTTCTGTCTCCTCTAGCTTATTCTTAATTTGCCTTCTAAGCAGTTTACATTTTTTGTGTTCTAGTTCAGAATTTTGTTAAAATTAACATATATTATGGATAGAATATATAAAATGGCAACGATATCAAGGTTTAACAGAGATTCCTTGACAGTTTCCTTCTATAACCTTAGGCCATTTTGTCCAAAAGAACTACACAGAAGACAACATAACAGAATCCACATAAATGAAAATTAACATAATTAACAACCACTTTGTTCAAATGCAAATGTATCAATTATATGCAAAATGCAACTATATAAATTATTATTCACAGCATTCCTTACAGAAGGCAAAGCCCATAATACCCAACATAAAAGACACAAATCCTACATTCCCCTAATCCTCTTACTCCAAACGTTTACCACTAACTCTAAACCTGGTCTCAACCCAAATGCTACCTCTTACATCAATCTAAATCCCCCCAAAATCTTAAAGTTTCATACTAATGCAAACCCTACAACAGTAACATTTAATCAACTGATATTTCATTCAGCGTAACATTTGCACAAACTGAAATTCACCAAAATGATCTGGAGCTGTTTTCATTTGATATACCTTCAGGTAATGAAAAGTTATGTACTTACCATAATGATAGCTCCTCATTGTCTGTTTTTCATCAGGGTCAACATATAGGACATTGGATCTGACTTCTGCACCAAATTTAAAGCGTCCACAATTCCAGGGGTCTGACTCCTCCCCTGCCCTAACTCCCTGAACTCCAATATAATACCTCAGATCGAGTTTTCCCTACATCAAACTATTCAGACCTATTTATGCAAAAATAGTAGAGATACTAAATCCAAAACTGAAAAGGATCAGAGGAAAAAAGCCCAAGGTTATCTGACACTGCTAGTCACAGACAGGGTGTGGTGTAGCAACCACTCCATCATCTTGAAGCTATCTATAAATATATCAATTTGGCAAGAGGGCTGCAGGGAGGCATACCTCTCAGCTGTACAGATTTGTACAGAAATGTACAGATTTTTGCCTCATATTTTGGTCCATTTTTCATTAAATTGTGGTTTTCTGGCAAATTAGTGGCAAATCCTGAAATAATGAAGTTAAAAAGTAATTATTGAGATTTGAGTTTTAGACTTCATACCCTTCAGAAAATTAATGCTAATGTACAACCTGTTATTCTATCAACGTTCTAAGTTTGTAAGAGGTTGGAAGATATGGAGGGACTGGAGGTTGAACCAGACAAAAAATAGACAACATGGATCTATCTTTATTTTAAGTAAATAACTTTTGTTTTTAATGTTTTCAATTTCGTCTGATTAATCGTATGGGACAGATTCCCATGCTGTCTTTCTGGATGGTATCAAGGAAGGGCATTCCTGGGAATGGTGGAGCTGCAAGAGGAACCAGACCTAGATTGCATGTCCAGCTTATAATGAGTAATAAAGGTATGCACAGTGGGCCAAGTTGCTGCTGCATAAATGTCATCAATGGGTAAACTCTTAGAAAAAGTTGTTGAGGTAGCTCCAGCTCTGGCTGAATAAGCCTTTGGTTTGTACTGTAAATTTAAACCCATTTCAGCATAGACAAATGAAATACAATTTGACAGCCATCTGGACAGTGTAACTTTCTTAACAGCTCTGCCAAGTCTAGCTTTTGAGCAGGCAATAAAAAGTTGATCAGATTTTCTGAATTGTTTCATCCAATGACGACAGAACCTGAGTTGGAAGTGAATATCTAACATGTGCAGTACGCATTCCCCTTTGAGAATTTGGGAAAGAACACTGGTAAATTTATGGACTGGTTTAAATTATTTATGGATGCCACCTTTGGAGCGAAAGCTGCATTAGTCTGGAGATAAACCTTATCCTTCTGGAAAACCAAATAAGTAGGTTTACATGAGAGTACTTGTAGTTTTGAAATTCATCTGGCAGAAGTGATTGCAACTCTGTAAATTGTTCTACAGCTCAAAACATTGATCTCTATTATGGCAGTAGGTTCAAAAGGAGGTTGAGTCAGAGTAATATCCCATGCAGGGAGTGAGTCTCTTATGAAGGAATGCAACAGAAAAGCTCCTCTAAGGAAAAGCTTTTGAAATTTTTAAAGAGACCACTGAAGTATCATTTTGTCCAACATGAAAATTGGAAATTGCTGCCATTTGAACTTTGATGGTAGAATAGCTAGAGCCTTGTGGAAAAAGTTCAGATAAGAATTCCAAACTGGATGGTATGGGAGCAGAGAAAGGATCCAAGCCTTTAGTACTGCCAAAAGGAAAACTCTTTCCATTTATTATTATAAATCTTTTTTGCACAGGTTTCTACGAAGCTTATATGATGTCAACATCCATGTTGAGAAGCCTAGCATCTCTGGCCATTGTCAAAACTGGAAGAATCAATGGTAGTCTGATCCAAAGAAGACAATCTGGACAGAAGGAGGCTACAGAAGGGGAACCATGTTTGTCAGAGCCAGAAGGGAGCAATGAAGATTACTTTGGCCTTGCACTATCTGGCTTTCTGAATGAATTTGTTCATGTGGAGTAAGGAGAAAAGGTATAAAGAAGACCAGGGTGCCAATTGTGGACCACAACATCCCTTGGTGATTGTCCCTGTGGAGAGATTAGGGCAAAGTAAGTGCTGCACTTGTTGAGGTGGGAAGCAAAAAGTCACAACAAGGTTGGTCCCAGCAGCTGGAAATTAATGTTGCCACTCATTTGATGTTAGGATAGTCCTGCTCAACTTAGAAAATGGTGTGAGATCATCGCCCATTGCCAAACCCTCATGGTCTCAAAATATAAGGGGTAAGCATGAGTTCCTTCTTGTTTGTTGATGTACCAAACAACAGCCATGTTGTCTATCTGTATGGCTATCACACCGGTGGGGAGGACATCCTGAAAAGTTTGTAATATTAGGAGGACTACATTTACCTCAAGAAACTGATGTCAGATTTGGCCTCTAAACTTGACCATGTAGCTTGGATCATTCCCCTTCAAAATGCCCCCCATCTCAGAAGGCAGGCATCTGTGGTCACTATTGCTACTGATGGATCTGTATGAAAAGGTCTTACTTCTGTTACTGAAGAGGGAGGTAATCCACCACCCGATGGGCTATCTGAAAACTCTTGTTAGACAAATCTTGGTGTGTAAAGGATGGAATTTCTGACACCACTGAACTGCTAGTGTCCACTGAAGAATCCTCATGTGGTAATGAGCCTTCAGAATCATTAGAAATGAGGAGACCATTAGACATAAAAGATATACTATTTAATCCTGCTGGGGGGGGGGGTGAAGCATTATCTGTTTGGCCATTTGACACAAAGAATAAACCCTGTGTTGTGGAAGACTGACAATTTGCAGAATAGTATCAAGGCACCATCCAATAAATTCTGTTGTGTTGGAAGCAATTGATACTTCTGAATATTCACTGTTATGTCTAGATCCAGTAAATACTGGAGGAGAAAGTCCAGATGATATACCAGAAGATACATGGATGTAGCAGTTAGAAGCCAATTGTCTAGGTAGGTGAGCACTTGGATCTCAAGCACACCCAAGTACGCAGCTACCACTGCCATTATCTTGTTGAACACCCAGGAGCTGTGGTGAGACCACACAGCAGGGCTCTGAGCAAGAAATGATTGGCTCCCAGCTGGAAATGAAGAAATCGCCTAGATTACTTCTCTATTTTCATGTGATAGTAAGCATCCTGGAGATCTATCGAGCACATCCAATCATCCTTCCTCAGAAGAGGCAATAAGGACTGAATTGTGACCATCTGGAATTTTGTCCATATTACAAACTGGTTGAGATGACTGAGATCCAAAACTGATCTGAGGTCTTCCTGTTTTCTTTGCTACTAAAAAGAACCCAGAGTAGACTCTGGATCCTAATTGCTCTTTACTAGCAGCTTGGAAATTTCTACTGTAATTGGATTCCAGTGACTGGGTGTAACATCGGGAATCACTTGGGAGGACAAGAAAAGGAAATGGAATAGTCTCTGGAAAATATATTGCACCCCTATGTCTTTTGTTAGATTTTGCCAGGCTTGGGGGTATAGAGATAAGCATCCCCTGACTGCCTCCAGAGTGCAGAAGTCGAGCAACCTTTCAAGGACACTGATAGGGCCTCTCAGTAAAGGGCCTGCAGAAATTCTGATGCTGCGGTCCACCTTTGCCTTTAGGGTGACATCTATTAGGTTTCTCTCCACCTCTGCCACATGGAGGTCTATCACCATGAGAATCCAAATAAAAACTGTGTAACTTGCAAAACCACATCTTTTTCCCAGCCTTCTGATTCCTGGAGTAGGATCTTTGAGGCATGGAAAAAAATGCCTATGGCAGGGACAGTCTTACCATCCTGTTGGTTCCTGGTCAACATGTCTTTCACTTTAGGCCCAAAAGGTGCGGAGCCATCATAGGAGTGTTAATGAAGGATGTCTTGAAGCTTTCAGTAAAGTCATCATGATGCATCCAGGCATGCCATCTTACCATAAAACCTGTGCCTGCTGCTCTGGCCGAGCCATCAGTTGTGTTAGATATGAGCTGCATGGTTACATTAGAGGTTGACTGCAGAGTTGATAGCTGGGAGTCCACAGTGTTTTGGGTGTCCTCAGGCAAAACTCCGGAAAAAGACTTGGAAATTTCTTTAGTCAAGTCCCTCTGAAAAACATGAGCTAGATAGTTCAGTGACCTGAATGCAATGGTCAATGACAAGTAAGTCCATTTTCTGAACCAGTTCAGCACCCTAGACTTCCTGTTAGGGACTGGACAGAGGAACTCTCTTCAGACAATTCTTTTTTTGTGGCTGCTGTTACTTGTTTATTGTTTACTTCAATATTTCCCATCCTTTGAGGCTGTCAAAATTCTGTCTGTTTTTCTGGGACTGGGCTCCACCACATCAAGGTCCTTCCAAGCTGTTGTGCCATGAGGTTGATTAGTGGGTCAACAGCTAGTACAACTCAGGATGATGTTGAGCTGGACCTGAAGGCTTCCAAAATACAGATTTATCTGGTGAGGATCTTCAGTGGACCATCTCCCTCTCTGTTTCATTAGATCAAGACTTTCACCAAAACAGACATCTTCAGAGGGGGACCTGGGTAAATCCTCATCTTCATCCAAGTCTGCATCCTCAGTGAAATACTCTGGATAGGAGTCTATGTGCTTTCACTTAAATGTCTGTTTCTTGTGAACTGATTCTGTTGGGAAGACAGATGGTTCAGAATCAGACTGGTAGCTGATGTAGGGAGTTGTTTCAGAAGTCTGTGGCCCTGACTGTCCCTGTCTAGCAGGATGAACAGAAGATGATATTGCAGGATCTAATAGGGGAAAAAAAAAACGAACAAGAGTCCAGTGCCACAATAAAAGTGCAACAGTCTATTTTAATAACTTAAAAAAGCGGAATTAATGAGCGCTTTCGTCTGAGACACAGACTTCTTCAGATGAAAGCACTGGTGCCAAAAACCTAATTAAATACATTTTTCTTAATACACTAATTGCCAATCAAACAATACACCTTCCAAATACAATTTTAAAGAAATATTCATCAACTACTCTCAGTAGAAATGTATATATTGCATTATACTGCATATTAAATTCCAAACATCTCTTCTACTTGTTAAAATAAAACATAATACACAGCCCACTATTAAAATTTGAAAGACATTGTGTTGAAAAAACTTCAAAGAAAATAAAATCTAACATGTATTACTTAAAATCCACTTTGTATTGCATATTATTATTCATCTAATACAATCAGCTCTAGCTGTTGGAACAGATTTAATACTTATATATTCATTTAAACCTGGTGGCATATTCACCCTAAGCCTAAGTTGCCATTTAAGTTCTTTATTAAGCAAAAAAGTTTTAAAATTACCCCTGCCCCTGAAATTATTTTCCTTTACTATGTCAATAATGCCAAACCTATAACCATTAAAAAGCGGACAGGTTGAACTGTGCTTGTAAAAACCATAGTAACTTTGCCTGTTTTAATGTCATATTGGTGTTCGTACATACATTCTTTTAAAGACCTTTCTGTTTTCCCTATGTAAAATGCACAACATGATTTACATAGAGCTAAATAAACAACCATTTTGGTTTTACAGTTCCCTTTACAGAACTTAACCAAACTATGTAATCCATTATTTAACTTTATTGTAGGTTCACTGTAAATCATGGAACACGTTACAATTTCCACAGGCAGTAGTTGCTCTAAATATTATAGAATTTGTATTAATATGCTCAAATGTCCTTTTAAAATTTCTACCAACTTTATATGTAAATATAGGTTTGTTACCCACCCCATTAAACACTTCTTTATTAGTTTTAAATATATTCCAATGTGAAATCAATGTTTGTGTGAACACATCTGAAAAAGTGTCGTATTGTATTATACAAGCTCCTTTGAAATTTTTTCTTTCTGTAACCTCACCATTACCCATTAACGGTTGCCCCAAAAGGGCCTTATATTTAACACCACATCCTGAATATACCTCATTTAATACTTCCTTAATCATCTTAATGGGATAACCCCTTTCTACAAACATGTTACCAAGAAAGGTAAAGGCCCCCCTGAGGTCACCATATTCAGAGGTCATTCTTGCGATCCTCACCGCCTGACCCATAACAATACTTTTCTTTTGCCCAGTGGGATGATTGCTTGAATAATGCAGGTAGCTATTGCACCATGTGTTTTTTCTATAAATATTGGACTTAAAACCTTTTGAGGCTTTACAAATAGTGACATCTAAATAATTTATACTCATGTCGTTAGAATAATGTGTAAATTTTAAAAAAGATGTACATGAATTCAAATATAACATAAAATCTTCTAAATCATCTGGTGTTCCATACCATAAGACAAAGATGTCATCCAAAAATCTTAAATATAGTCCAATATTTGAAAAGGAAGGACAGTTGAACATGTATCTATTTTCCCATTCTAGGAGAACCAAGTTAGCGAATACAGGTGCGCACGTCGCACCCATGGCAACTCCGCTGATTTGTTGGTAATATTCCCCTTGAAAATGGATATAATTTGAATCTAATACTACTTCCATAAGTTCCAAAATTAGAATTATTTTATCCTTAGGTAAAGTAGAATACTTAGTCAAACTGCCCCCAAAATACTCATGCCCTTCATTCCTAGGGATACATGTAAAGAGATCCCTAACATCAATGGTCAAGAAAATACAGCCTTCTTTCCATAAATTATCATTAATTTTACTGAGAAATTCCCATGAATCTTTTACCAAATGTGTGGTCCTGCTAATAATATCTTTAGTGTAATGATCAATATACACTGTTAAGGGATGCGTCTTTGAATTTTTCGCTGATACTATTGGTCTAAATGGTGGTTCAAAAATTGACTTATGTACCTTAGGTATTCCAAATATATTGGGAATAACAGGATATTCTTGTTTCAAAAACTTGTACGTCTTGTCATCAATTCTATTTTCAATAAGATATTCTTCTAATAAAGAATCAATTCTGCTATATCCAATATTTATCTCATTAATAGAAACAGGTACATAAGTTTTATTATCCAAAAGAATGTTGGTAATTACATTGTTATATTCCTCTTTGTTGTATAAAACTACTCCCCCACCTTTATCCGGTTTCATAATACGAAAAATGTCCTGAGTCTGTAATTCTTCCAACAATCTTCCTTCCTCATTAGTCAGGTTAGAATTTTTGGTTTGCCATCTATTTTGGGCATATAAATCATATAATTCTTCTGTAACCATATTTTCAAACATAAGCAATACTGGGTGAAGTGGGGGGTTGAATGTACTACTTCTTACCAAGTCATTATGATGACCACCATTATTTGCAGCTTCATTATTATACAAGATTTTTAAATTTAATTTCCTTAAATATAGTTTTAAATCAACTAGGTGGTTAGCTATATCACCATATTGTGATTTCACAAATTTAAAACCTTTTGAAAATAATGAAAAATGTAATTTGGTCAAAGTGCAAGATGTATAATTAAAAATTTTGAATCCATTGTACTCATTAATAATGCCCTCAGAATCATTAGAAATACTTATTTCCCTTTCCTCACCACTTTTTTCCACTCGTATTCCTTCCCATAACTGTTGCTGGAAAGTCCCGGATCTGATGGAAATCTGCTTTTGCTTATTAGCCTTTCTGATCTTCTGGGTCCTAAAAAAGGTTCATCCTCCTGATTAAATGAATCTAGTTTATCTAATGGTCAATGTGTATTCCTGTCTATTCTATATGGACCATCATTATCACTACCTTCGTCATACCTCTCAGTATGATCAGGCTCAAAACGTGTTCCCCTATTATACTCTTTATCCCCACTGTTCACTTTGATTTTAGGCGGACCTGGGTATGCCTTCCCTAGCTCATACTGTCTCTTATCTCGAGCGTATTTCCTTTGTTTAGTTTGAAAAACATTCAACACTTTTTTATCAATCTTAATCAAAATTCTATTATACAAATCCTCATATTCACCAAACAATAAGTCATTTATAATATCAGCATTCAATGTATTAGTTTCGGTTTCCAGATCAAGCAGTGTACAGTCATTGTTTTTAATCAGTCTTTCAACCAATCTTTTACCACATTCGTCAAAGAAACTGTTCCATTCTATAATCACATCTTCAGAATACAAAATACCAAATGGATATTTATATACCCTCAGTCCTTGTGGTATAATGTTATTTTTCACGCAAAACTTTAGATAATTATTGTCGATTTGTAGGCGCTTTAATTTATAAAGTTTTTTCTCCAAGAGAAAAATAATTTCTTTTAGTGTCAATGAGTTTTCCTTAGACGCCTCCGACCCATAATGTACTGTCAACGAAGGAAATTTACTATCAAAATTAAATGTCTTAGTTACCACATCTTTATAGCTTAAACCTGTTGTAAAATTAGTGGCAACATTAGAACTAGAGGCGTTTAAACCACCATTAAAATCATTTAATACACGTTGTGTATTAGGTAATACAGTACCTTTTTTAAAAGAATCATAATCATGCCGTGAATTACAGCGTTGCCTCACAACCGGTTTCGTAGACACAGCAATAATCTTTCCTGATGTATTCTCCTTGCTAGTACCAAAAGTACCCGTTCGCGTTCGTACACCACCATTACTCTCCATATTCGAGCGTGGAGACAACGTCATCACGGCAGTACCATCGACATGACCAGAAGCAACCTCTTCACCAGAAACAGGAGGCCATCTACAGGATCCTTGGCTCAACAGTTCAATGAGCCTAGTTAAGTCACCTTTCACCAAGCTCATCTCCCTACGCATCTGGTTTACTTCGTTATGAATGCCATCAATAGATCCAAGATGCAAGTCCTCACATTCCACCAATGTGGAAGAATCATTTTGAGAAATGTTCATCACTGCACCAATGCTAATAATACAGATAGACCAACCACTAGAATGCGGCCACTGGCTCCAAAAAAACGAATAAAATCACCAAGATAACTAATATTCAAACTAAAAAAATGAACAAGAGTCCAGTGCCACAATAAAAGTGCAACAGTCTATTTTAATAACTTAAAAAAGCTGAATTAATGAGCGCTTTCGTCTGAGACACAGACTTCTTCAGATGAAAGCACTGGTGCCAAAAACCTAATTAAATACATTTTTCTTAATACACTAATTGCTAATCAATTAAACAATACACCTTCCAAATACAATTTTAAAGAAACATTCATCAACTATTCTCAGTAGAAATGTATATATTGCATTATACTGCATATTAAATTAAATTCCAAACATCTCTTCTACTTGTTAAAATAAAACATAATACACAGCCCACTACTAAAATTTGAAAGACATTGTGTTGAAAAAACTTCAAAGAAAATAAAATCTAACATGTATTACTTAAAATCCACTTTGTATTGCATATTATTATTCATCTAATACAATCAGCTCTAGCTGTTAGAACAGATTTAATACTTATATATTCATTTAAACCTGGTGGCATATTCACCCTAAGCCTAAATTGCCATTTAAGTTCTTTATTAAGCAAAAAAGTTTTAAAATTACCCCTGCCCCTGAAATTATTTTTCCTTTACTATGTCAATAATGCCAAACCTATAACCATTAAAAAGCAGACAGGGTGAACCATGCTTGTATAAAGCATTAGTAACTTTGCCTGTTTTAATGTCATATTGGTGTTCGTACATACGTTCTTTTAAAGACCTTTCTGTTTTCCCTATGTAAAATGCACAACATGATTTTCATAGAGCTAAATAAACAACCATTTTGGTTTTACAGTTCCCTTTACAGAACTTAACCAAACTATTTAATCCATTATTTAACTTTATTGTAAGTTCACTGTAAATTATGGAACACATGTTACAATTTCCACAGGCAGTAGTTGCTCTAAATATTATAGAATTTGTATTAATAAGCTCAAATGTCCTTTTAAAATTTCTACCAACTTTATATGTAAATATAGGTTTGTTACCCACCCCATTAAACACTTCTTTATTAGTTTTAAATATATTACAATGTGAAATCAATGTTTGTGTGAACACATCTGAAAAAGTGTCGTATTGTATTATACAAGCTCCTTTGAAATTTTTTTCTTTCTGTAACCTCACCATTACCCATTAACGGTTGCCCCAAAAGGGCCTTATATTTAACACCACATCCTGAATATACCTCATTTAATACTTCCTTAATCATCTTAATGGGATAACCCCTTTCTACAAACATGTTACCAAGAAAGGTAAAGGCCCCCCCTGAGGTCACCATATTCAGAGGTCATTCTTGCGATCCTCACCGCCTGACCCTTAACAATACTTGTCTTTTGCACAGTCGGATGATTGCTTGAATAATGCAGGTAGCTATTGCACCATGTGTTTTTTCTATAAATATTGGACTTAAAACCTTTTGAGGCTTTACAAATAGTGACATCTAAATAATTTATACTCATGTCGTTAGAATAATGTGTAAATTTTAAAAAAGATGTACATGAATTCAAATGTAACATAAAATCTTCTAAATCATCTGGTGTTCCATACCATAAGACAAAGATGTCGTCCAAAAATCTTAAATATAGTCCAATATTTGAAAAGAAAGGACAGTTGAACACGTATCTATTTTCCCATTCTAGGAGAACCATGTTAGCGAACACAGGTGCGCAAGCCGCACCCATGGCAACTCCGCTGATTTGTTGGTAATATTCCCCTTGAAAATGGATATAATTTGAATCTAATACTACTTCCATAAGTTCCAAAATTAGAATTATTTTATCCTTAGGTAAAGTAGAATACTTAGTCAAACTGTCCCCAAAATACTCATGCCCTTCATTCCTAGGGATACATGTAAAGAGATCCCTAACATCAATGGTCAAGAAAATACAGCCTTCTTTCCATCTGAAAAACATGAGCTAGATAGTTCAGTGACCTGAATGCAATGGTCAATGACAAGTAAGTCCATTTTCTGAACCAGTCCAGCACCCTAGACTTCCTGTTAGGGACTGGACAGAGGAACTCTCTTCAGACAATTCTTTTTTTGTGGCTGCTGTTACAACCATGGCACCCACTGGAAGATTTTACTTCAATATTTCCCATCCTTTGAGGCTGTCAAAATCCTGTCTGTTTTTCTGGGACTGGGCTCCACCACATCAAGGTCCTTCCGAGCTGTTGTGCCATGAGGTTGATTAGTGGGTCAACAGCTAGTACAACTCAGGATGATGTTGAGCTGGACCTGAAGGCTTCCAAAATACAGATTCATCTGGTGAGGATCTTCAGTGGGCCATCTCCCTCTCTGTTTCATTAGATCAAGACTTTCACCAAAACAGACATCTTCAGAGGGGGACCTGGGTAAATCCTCATCTTCATCCAAGTCTGCATCCTCAGTGAAATACTCTGGATAGGAGTCTATGTGCTTTCACTTAAATGTCTGTTTCTTGTGAACTGATTCTGTTGGGAAGACAGATGGTTCAGAATCAGACTGGTAGCTGATGTAGGGAGTTGTTTCAGAAGTCTGTGGCCCTGACTGTCCCTGTCTAGCAGGATGAACAGAAGATGATATTGCAGGATCTAATAGGGGCTTTGGTGGAACCTTACTAGGAGAAAGCATCCTCTGTTTATGTAAACCCAAAACCCTTTCAACAACCTCAAAGGCTAAAGCTGCCACTGGAACCAAGGATCTCCCTAGATCCAAAGAAGAGAGAGAAACCTTGACTTTGACCATTTCCAGCCCTGAAGCTGATCTAGAATCTGAACTGTCTAGTGCCAAAGCATCCAGGGGAAGAGATGGCTCCAAGAACCTTGGGATCGATCTATCCCTTGGGACCTGGCCCTGATGCTATAGCTCCAAGTCCCTTCTCAATCTGAGATTATAGGAGTTGACAGAGAGGGGGAAGCTGTCAATGTTGAAGTTCATTGAACTGTTGGTGCCAACAGAGACATTTTGGAATTAGTCAAATCCAAACCTGTCAGAGCCAAAGAATGGACCATGACTGGCAAAAGAAATGGAGGGGCAGAGTGGCCAGTACATTCCCTGGGGACAACACAGACAAAACCCCAAGCTGGATCTGCATCCTCAAGAACTTTCTCATCATCCTGTTGACATTGTACTCTGATAAACTCCAAGATGATCACATAGATGAAGCTACTGAAGAAGACCTGGAAAATCTCTTTTCTTGTAAAATTAAAGAATGTTATCTTGAACTCACTGGATCCGGTGAAAACTGGGGCCAAGCAGAGGATGGTCTGGGCCAAGATGCTGTCAGTTCCAACCTCCTATCCTGTTTAGATAATGGTCTGTCTGGTACTGATGCAGCCAATGAATGTTTGCTGGAAGAAGGCGGTTATTTGCCCTTTTCCTTTTCCTTTTCTCTTTTTGTCTACTTTTCTCTTTCTTCTTTCCTTTGTCTCTGTTTTTGTTTGAGGCCTTCTCAGAAAATCTATCCCTGTCATGTTTCTTGGCAGGGGAGGCAGAAGAGGAAGGCCCAGAAGTCATGGTTCCTGTCTGTGGAGGGTGGAGACCCCTCACCACCAACTTGTCACAATGAGCTTGCAAAGCTCTTGTACTAAACACAGCATATGTGGGACATTCTGTGTCCAAATAAGCAGCTCCCAGACAATATACACATGACGTGTGAGGATCCTCAGAGGGCAACATGTACCCATACTCAGAGCATTTTTAAAGGCTTGTGACTCAGCCATCATAGCCTAAAATCACTGTTTCAACTACATACAAAAATTGCAAATATAATCAAAACTGTCTAAATACTAATTCTAAAAGCACTTTCAAAAAATCTTAACTTACTATTAAAGACTTATTACACCGAAGGATTATGTACTGTCTTAACAATATAAGAAAAGACTATACAAGCACTAAATAGAAGTTATGTCCTTACCATAACGTTCCATGTGGAGTGTTCATCTCGCCTTTGTTCTTACACATGGGTTCGGAGCCGACCCTCGGCTCCGAGTCGGCCGCTTGGCAAAGCTCTGCATCGACAAGAAGCTCGAGACCAACCTGTCTCCCACAATTCCCTCTCCCTTTACCTCAGATCTAGTTTGCAAACAATACCAGATCCCAACGGGAATGAAACACACAACATACATGCTAAGGCATAGCTGAAAACAGCAGTAACAGCTGAGAGAAACAGAAGCGGGAGAACCAAACCAGACATCTAAACTGGACGTTCTTCCTGACCTGAGGGTGGGAGGGTGGGAATGTAAGAACAAAGGCGAGATGAACACTCCACATGGAACGTTATGGTAAGGACATAACTTCTATATGTGAGAGTGTTCAATCTCGCTGTTTGTTCTTACACATGGGTAGCGTCCCTAGCTCCATGACCCTGAGACACTCATGGAAGAACGTTCCTGAGCACAGTGGAACCAAAGGTTGCCCTGTCCCTGGAAACCCTATCCACTTTGTAATGAGTGATGAACGTATGTGGTTTAGACCAAGTGGCGGCTGCACAAATAGTGTCCAAAGGTAGGCGGGCCGCATGAGCCAGGGATGTAGATATTGATCTAGTAGAATGTCCTTTCGGTTTGACGGGTAAACTCTGCTCAGTAGCAGTATAAACAAAAGTAATACAATCAGATAGCCATTTGGAAAGGGTACGCTTCGTCACTGCCATGCCCTTTCTGCTGTCCGCAAAGGCTATAATGAGTTGATCTGCCTTTCTGTGATCCTTTGTTCTATCCAAGTAGAATCTGAGTTGTCTATGAACATCCAACTTGTGTAACATATATTCCAGCTTATTGGAATGGTTCTTGAAAAATGTGGGGAGCTCAATGGACTGATTAATGTTATTGATTGAACAAACCTTGGGAAGAAAGGACGGGTTGGTGCGAAGAGATACCCTGTCAGGATGAAAGATCAAATATGGGTGTTTAATGGAAAGAGCTTGAAGTTCTGATACTCGTCTGGCTGAAGTGATAGCTACCAGAAAGAGGGTTTTCCATGAAAAAAACTTCAAAGAACAGGAAGAGGCTGGTTCAAAGGGTGGTAGCATTAGTTGTGATAACAGGAGGTTCAGATTCCATGGTGCTGTAGGGAACCTGACTGGTGGCCTAATGTGAAAAGACCCTTTTAGAAAAGCCTTACAAAGCCTATGAGCCATAATAGGCGCTCCATTTTCTCCCACATGAAAGTTCGAAATAGCAGCCAATTGAACCCTCAAGGTGGCAGGAGAAGCTCCTTGGTGAAATAGTACAGATAGAAACTCCAAAACTTTGTTCAGTGGGGCTATTAAGGGATCCAAATGTTGCGTAGTTGCCCAGTATACAAAACGCTTCCACTTACTAGTGTAAATCTTTGTAGTGGAAGCTTTATGAGAAGCCACTAGAATATTTTGAACCGCAGGAGAAAGAAGATCAGACCTTGCTAAGAAGGCAAGCGGAGCAGCCAAGCTGCTAGTCTGAGGGACAGGAGCGACGGGTGGGGAGCCCCTGACGAGTGGGTCAGTAGATCCGGCTCCGGGTCCAGGATCCAGGGTTCCCGTATTTGGTGTGCTTGAAGAAAGGGAAACCAAATTTGACAAGGCCAGAATGGGGCAATGAGGATTACAGTCCTCTCCAGGTTGTTGGCTTTCTGCAGAAATCTTGGAATCAGAGGTATAGGAGGGAAGGCGTACAGGAGACCCGGGGGCCAATCGTGAATCAGAGCGTCCCTGGGGACTTCCCCTGGAGGGGGTAATAGGGCAAAGTAGCTTCTGCATTTGGTGTTCATTGGAGACGCAAACAGATCACAGCAAGGCTGGCCCCACTTGCGGAATATCATGTCTGCAATTGTTTGTTTGAGGGACCACTCGTGAGGTAACAGGATGGCTCTGCTCAACCTGTCCGCTATGACGTTGGATAACCCTGGGATGTGCATTGCTATCAGAAAGCGACCCGTGGACTCTGCCCATTGCCAAATTCTCATGGCCTCTCTGCATAACTGGTAAGATTTGGTTCCTCCTTGCTTGTTTATGTACCAGACTACGGACATGTTGTCCGATTGAACTACAATGGTCCCTAGAGGTAGAAGGGGAGAAAAGTGTTGCAACGCCAGAAACACTGCCCTCATCTCCAGAACATTGATGTGCAGATTGTACTCTAGATTGGTCCATTCTCCTTGGACTGTCTGTCCCTGAAAGATGCCCCCCCACCCTATCAGGGAAGCATCCGTGGTCACCGTAGCTGTCGGAGTGGGTAGCACAAACGGTCGGCCGCCGGAGAGATTGCAACTCTGAAGCCACCAAGACAGGTGCGATTTGCAGATGTTTGTGATGTGAATTTCGTGTGTCAGCGGTAACTGTTGGAATGACCATTGTGCGAATAGCAGCCATTGAAGAACTCTCATGTGCAGTCTTCCCAAGGGTATCGCAATGAGGGAAGCCGCCATGAGACCCAAACCTTTCAGAACCAGTTTTGCCGGGGATTTCCTGGACAATAGAAGAAGAGATATGTGATTTTGTAGAGAGGCTATTCTTTCTGAGGGGAGCCTTAGAATCAAGCAACGAGTATCCAAATCTGCTCCTATGAATGAGATATGCTGTGATGGCTGTAATGCAGATTTTTCGAAATTTACGGAAATTCCGAGATGAACACAAAGTTCTAGTGTGTAATCCCTGGCCTGAATCAGTCGACGCTCGGTGGTGGCAGTAAGGAGCCAGTCATCCAGATACAGAAACACCTGGAATCCTAGGCGTCTCAAGTGAGACGCTACCACTGCCATGCATTTGGTGAAAACCCTGGGGGCTGAGGTTAGATCAAAGGGCAGGGCCCGAAATTGAAAGTGACTGGCTCCCAGCCGGAAGCGCAAGTGATCCCTGGACACTCTGGCCATTTTGATGTGGTAGTACGTGTCCTTGAGATCTATTGAGCACATCCAATCGTCCTTCTGTAAGAATGGAAGGATCGATTGAAGCGTGACCATCTGGAACTTTTCTTTCTTGACGAAAGTATTGAGCTTGCTTAAGTCCAGAATTGGCCTCCAGTTCCCTGTCTTTTTTGGAACTAAAAAGAACCTTGAGTAAGTTCCGAATCCTCTTTGGTCCGCCGGGACTGATTGGATGACTCTTTTTTCTAGCAGCTTTGAAATTTCTATAGCTGCAGGATCTCGCAGATGGGGCGGAACATTTGGGAGTCTTTTTTGCGGTAATGGGGGAAGTAGAAATGGAATTCTGTAACCTCTGGTAATAATGCTTTTTACCCATTTGTCTGAGGTAAGGCTTTGCCAGGCCTGAGGGTATAAAGCTAAGCAACCCCCGACTGCCTCCAGAGCAGGACAGTCGGGCCTCCTCTCAGGAGTGCTGGAAAGGCTTCCCAGGGAGTGTATCCCTGTCACCTTGGTTTTGCGTACCCCCTCTGCCGCCAGGGTGACGTCTTTCACTTCTGCCCCCTCCCTGCCTCTGGAGGGGGCATCACCCTGTGTGCCTGGGAAAAAGCCTTGGGGTTTTCGAAACCACATTTTTCCACCTCGTTGCCCTTTGGGGTACGGTCTGGATGGGGTGGAAAAATGGACTCCGACAGCAGACAGAGTCTTTCCCTCTTGCTCACACCGGGTAAGGGTCTCCTTTACTTTGGGGCCAAAGAGAGTGGCACCGTCAAATGGGGCGTTAGTAAAGGAAGACTTGAAGGCTTCCGCAAAGGAACATAAGCACATCCAGGATTGTCTACAAAGAGCAATCGCTGAAGCCGCAGCCCTACTCGATCCTTCAGCTGCATACGAAATGAGCCTCATGGACGAGTTCACAATTGATGTAAGGGTATTGAGCTGTGCTGTAACTTTTTCCGTGACAGCAGCATCTGTAGTACCCTGGAGGGTATCTCCCAACTCTTTGATTAGATCCCTCTGTAAACGAGTAAAATGTGTCAAATAGTTCAGCGATCGCATGGAAAAAGCCGCTGAACTAAAAATGTGCTTCCCATACCTGTCCATAGTCCTAGAATCTCTGTTAGGCGGATGGACAGATGAGGAAGATTCAGACATCTCCTTTTTAGTGGCAGCTGCCACCACCATAGCGTCCACTGGAACTCCCTTTGCGAGATATGCCTTGTCTTGAGGGGCTGTAATATATTTATTAGGCTTTCTAGGGACTGGCTCCACTGTGTCAGGTGTCTCCCACGCCCTTCGAGCAATCAAATCCATCAACTCATCAAAGGGCAGTGTGACCCAGGAGGAAGAAGGGCGAGCACCGAATGCCTTCAGCAAGACTGACTCATCCTCAGAAGGGGGTAGGGCCTACCAATCACCTCTCTGTTTCAGGATCTCCAGGATGTCAGAAAAGGAGACATCCTCCGAGGGTGATTTTGGGGACCCTTCTGACTCATCCAAGTCAGTGTCCGATGTTAAGGATTCTTGTGGAGAATCCAAGTGTCTCCTCTTACACAATCTTTTCCTCGGAACTTCCTCGGGGGGGGGGCATCCGAGGAAGCCTCCGAAGAAGAAGGGGCTCCCTCTGGGAGCGGCTGAGACACTGGTGCTTGATGCTTTGAAGTAGCCGTGGGTGCAGAGGAGGATAACGGGCCTTTATGGGAAGGAGAAACTGTCTCTGCTGAAGTGGTTGTCTGAGTCGACAACACTTTCCTCATCAGGTCGAAGGCCCCCGGGTCCAGAGTCGAGGAATCCCTCGGTTCCGAAGAAAGCGGAGGGATCCCCGAGACGAGGACCGAGGGCATCGACCCCGAGGACGGAGCCGAATCGATCCGTGCCGAGGCACCGAGAGGGAGAGTCGGGACCGAAACATCGGTCCGACTCTCGGTCCCGGAACCAAGGATAGATTGTCGGCTCCGCAACTCCGGTAATGGGTCCGTCGGAGTTGAGGTGAACGGTGCCGACCGAGAGAAAGACGGCTCCGGCACCGAGGGCTCCACGATCATCAGATCAGCCTCTCCCGGCTCCGAAGGCTGAATAGGCCTCGGAGGAGGAACAGATGGAGATAAGGAAGGCCTTCGAGTCTCGACACCAACTGGGAAGAGACTGAGATGAGTTTGGACAAGGCCGTATTCTCCATTAACTTCTGCACCACACGGTCTAAGTCGGAGTCAGAGAGGGGTCTAGAAGAACGCATCGAAGGAATCAAAGACGGAGCCGACCTCAAAAGCACAGGAGGTGGAAGCTCCGTCACCGGTTCCAAGACTCGAGGCTCTGTGACAGACAGAAGTTCGACACTCGGCCCCGAGGTCTGTGGAACCGGTGAACGGACTTTAAACGAAGAGCTCAGAGCCAATGACATGGGCTCCGACGTCTTCGACTCCTTCGTGGATTTAGATGCCTGGTCCGATTTATCAAGAGCCTCTTGAAAGGCAGGCTTCAAAAGGCCTCTGTCCATGAGCTTCCTGCGCCTATCTGTCATGACCCTTCCACTGAAAGAATGACAAATGGAACAGTCTTCTTGCAGATGGAGAGGGCCAAGACAGTAGACACAGGAGCTATGGTTATCTGTGACAGACATTTTCTGTCCACATTGGCACCGTTTGAAGCCTGACTTCGCTTTCTCAGACATTATCAAGTATATAAAACAGTCAAATCCAGTAATGTTATATATCTAAATATATAAATATCTATACAGTCCTGATAACAGACAGTCACAGCCAAGAACACTAATGGTGGTACCACAAGTATAAGTGTTTAGTCAAATCCAGAATTTAGTCAAATCCAGCAAAAATCGGTTAGTGGATGGGGTAGGCCCCGAGGGAAACTAACTAACTATATATATACTAATATATATAAGTATAAGGTTAGAAAAAAACCTCGACTCACTACACACACACACACACACACACACACTAAAGGTTTTAAATTGAAAATAGAAGAACTATCTAAGTAATCCTAGAAAAAATGATATCTTATCTGCCAGTTGGTCTGAGCTCATCGAAAATGATGCGAACGTTGCAGTGGCAAACTAGATCTGAGGTAAAGGCAGAGGGAATTGTGGGAGACAGGTTGGTCTCGAGCTTCTTGTCGATGCAGAGCTTTGCCAAGCGGCCGACTCGGAGCCGAGAATCGGCTCCGAACCCATGTGTAAGAACAAACGGCGAGATTGAACACTCTCACATCTTCTATCTTAGAAAAAAGCTAAATCTAGCTAACAATATTATCAAACTAGATTAAAATAGGAGGGGTAGGGGAAAGGTTTTAGAAATATCCTAATAATAAAATTTAATTGAAGATACAAAGGACATGAGAGCCCTTGAAAATGCACCTGAAGTCTTCAGGCAGCAAACGAAATGTGAGGTATTAGACTGGAGTTCAGGGAATGGATAGGGGAGTGGTCAAAGCTCTGGAACTGTGGAAGCTTCAAATTTAGTGCCGTGGTCATATCTGTTTGGATCTGATATCCCATATGTTGAATTGGTCAAAAACAGATAACTCTGGATCCAATCTGTTCCCAATCTGAGTCCCTCAACCCTTCATGGGAACTGACAATATCAACAGCACATTAAAGTCTTCTATTCGCAAAGTTACAAAAACATTACATACCAACAATTCCTGTTTTGCACGCATTGCAGCTCTTCTAACTATTCATAAGCAGTGTCACAGTCAGTCCTTGAGAAATAAGAAAGATAATATTGTATGTTCAGATTCAATTGTTTAGACTTCAACATTTCAGTATACTACATTAAAGATTGACTTATTAAGTGATAATGCATAAAGTTCACATTGCCCAGTAATATAACTACAAGTAAAGTATCATTATCTCTATATACTGTTATCAACAAATTTAAAAAGAAGTTACATGATGTACTCACCATAATGCTGTTTTTTTCAAGGATATTTCATATAAGAGACATGTTTTGGGTCTTTAGCTATATGCACCAGACTGAAAAGTGTGAAGAACGGCAGCAGTGGCAAGCAGGCAAAACTTTTAGTTATGTACTTACCATAACTTCAGATGTTTGGGATCCATCTCGCCTACATTCTGACTGATGGGTTCGGAGCCGATCCCTCGGCTCCGACTCGGCACGCTTATGCTATAGAGCGAGGCCTCTAATTGGCTGAGCTATCTTTATCCCAGGATGCACCACCACTAATCCCCCAGATCTTGTTTGTCCGCATTCATGCACACATGCACAGCTTGTTTATATAACATTGTTAGATGTTTCAAGATGAAACAACAGGATTCGGACCTTCTGATATCCTCTGATCTCCAAGGAAGGGGGAAGGAGGGTGGGTTATTAGAATGTAAGCGAGATGGATCCCAAACATCTGAAGTTATGGTAAGTACATAACTAAAAGATGTTATGTGATCCTATCTCGCCTACATTCTGACTGATGGGACAGCGTCCTAGCACCTAAATCCGGGTGGCTCATTGGAAAACACTCCTGAGCACTGTGGAACCAAATGAAGCTCGTCCTCTAGATGCCACATCTAATTTGTAGTGAGAAATGAAGGTGTGCGGGAAGACCATGTAGCCGCAGCACAAATGTCACCAATAGCAAGCTTAGAATGAAATGCTACCGAAGTAGCCATAGCCCTTGTAGAATGAGCCTTGACAGAGGTGGAAAGCTCTTTGTTAGAATAAATATAAGCTTGAGTAATACAGTCCCTGATCCATTTGGCAATAGTGACCTTTGTGACCGCGTTGCCCAATTTGTTTTCTGCAAAGGACACAAACAACTGATCTGTCTTCCTTGATTGTTTGGTCCTGTCCAAATAAAAACGTAACTGCCTGTGGACATCTAGTGTGTGGAAAATAAACTCCGCTTTATTGGAGTATTTTGGGAAGAAAACTGGGAGCTCTAACGACTGTTGCAAGCATAAAGTAGAACAGACTTTAGGAACAAAAGAAGGATTTGGTCTGAGGGATACCCTGTCTGTATGAAAAACCAAGTACGGGGTTTCACTGACAAAGCTTGAAGTTCTGAAACCCTCCTGGCTGAAGTAATTGCCACTAGAAAGGCTGTCTTCCATGATAGAAACTTTAGATCACAGGTAGCTGCTGGTTCAAAGGGAAAAGAAGTCAGGGCACGTAATACTATATTGAGATCCCATGGAGGTGCAGGATGAGAAATCGGAGGTCTTAATAAAGCAGCACCTTTCAAGAAGGTCTTACACAACCTGTTGCTCATTAAAGGTGGGTCTATGGATTCATGAAAATTAGAAATCGCTGCCAATTGTACTTTGATGGTAGAAACAGAAGAGCCTTGATTGAAAAGAGAGGTCAGGAATTTGAGTACTTCTGCCACGGGAGTAGAAATGGGGTCCAGGCCCCGGATTTGAGCCCAGATAGCAAACCTTTTCCATTTGTTAGAATACAGTTTCTTCGTAGCCGACTTGTGGGCTGAAGACAATATATGCACCACATCTGGATCCAGTGCATGTCTCCTGACTATGGTCGGAAGAGGAGGAGCCAGGCCGTCAATTTTAATGTGTGTAGGGACTGGTGTAGTAGTCCCGACTGATGAATCAGTAGGTCTGGGACCTGGTCCAGGAACCATGGACCTTCCAGAGCATGTTTCTGAAGATAGGGAAACCACACTTGACGAGGCCAGTACGGAGCAATTAAGATCATCTTGCTGCCTAAGAGAGATGCCTTTTGAATCACTCTGGGGAGGAGAGGAACTGGAGGAAAGGCATAAAGCAGTCCAGTGGGCCAAGGATGGACTAATGCGTCCATAGGGCTCTTCCCCGGAGCCGGGGTTAGGGAGAAAAATTCTTTGCACTTCGCATTCAGAGGAGTCGCGAAGAGGTCGCAACACGGAACTCCCCATTCGCTGAAAATCTGCCTTGTAATTGTCATATTCAGAGACCATTCGTGAGGAGAGGATGGTTCTGCTCAACCTGTCGGCTATGACATTGGATTTGCCCGGTATGTGGGTAGCCACTAGGAAGCGTTTGGTCGAGACTGCCCATTCCCAAACTCTCATCGCTTCTCTGCAAAGAGGATAGGATCTGGTCCCTCCCTGTTTGTTCAGGTACCAGACAACTGACATGTTGTCTGAGTGAACAGTAATTACGCTCTGAGGGAGGTAATCGTGAAGGGCTCGAAGGGACAGGAGTACTGCCCTCATTTCTAGGATGTTGATGTGGAGAGGGGTCTCTACCGGGTGCCATTTGCCTTGGACTGACCTGCCCAGGGAATGCCCCCCCCACCCCGTCTGGGAGGCGTCCGTGGTCAAAGTGGCCGCCGGATGAGGAAGAACAAAGGGTCGTCCCTGGTCCAAATTGGAGGACACTAGCCACCAGCGAAGGTCCCGTTTGCAAGATTCTGTGATCCATATTAGATGATTGAGAGGGAGTTCCTGAAAGGACCACTGAGTTGAAAGAAGCCACTGGAGGATTCTCATGTGTAACCTTGCCAAGGGAACTAGGAGAACTGTGGCAGACATCGATCCCAATAGCTGTAGGACCATTCTGGCTGGGGCTTTGGACCCGGGGAGTAAGGCTCGAACCTGATTTTGAATGGTCTGAATTCTGTCTGCAGGTAGATAGACCCGCATCTGGTTTGAATCTATCTCTACCCCTATGAATCTTATTCTTTGAGATGGCCTTAACACAGACTTTGGCCAATTGAAGGTGATTCCAAGGGAATTGCCCAGTGATATTGTGGCTTGCAGGTTCCGTAGAAGTAGATGCTTGGAGGTGGCAGTTAGGAGCCAGTCGTCTAGGTATGGAAACACCTGGAATCCTAGACTTCTCAGGTGAGCAGTCACTACTGCCAAGCATTTGGTGAACACCCTGGGGGCTGTGGTGAGACCAAAGGGCAGCACACGGAACTGAAAATGACTGCATCCTAGGCTGAAGCGCAAGTGTCTCCTGGACGTTTGATGTATTTTGATATGGTAATACGCGTCCTTGAGGTCTATGGAGCACATCCAAACACCTTTTTCCAACAATGGGAGAATGGTTTGTAAAGTGACCATTCGGAACTTGGACTTCTTGACTGAACGGTTTAGGTTGCTTAGGTCCAAAATGGGCCTCGAGTCCCCGGTCTTTTTTGGCACCAAAAAGAATCTTGAGTAAGTCCCTAATCCGATCTGGTCTGCGGGGACCGGTTGGATGACTCCTTTTTGCAGCAGCTTTGAAACTTCTAAGGCTGCAGTATCCCGTTGACTGGGTGGCGGGTCCGGGATTCTTTTGGACTGAGGGGGGGGGGGCAACAGAATGGGATGGAGTAACCTCCGGCGATAATTCAAAGCACCCATCGGTCCTGAGTGATCCCTTTCCAGGCCTTCAGGTGCTTCGAAAAACGACCCCCGACTGGCTCCGGAGCAGCACAGTCGGGCAATCCCTCAGGGACTATGAAAAGCTGAAGAGCCACGAAAGGACTCGTGGTCTCCAGTGTTGCGAGGGCCTCTGCCGCCTCTGGGACGGCGTCTTCCTGATGAATTTCCCCCTCCTCTGCCTCTGGAGGGGGAACCTTCCTGCTGAGAGGGGTAAGACTTCTGAGATCTACGGAACCACATCTTCCCTCCTCTTTTAGCCTTGGGATAAGGCCGAAAGGGAGTGGAAAATCGTGCCCCTACGGCAGTCAGAGTCTTACCCTCCTGTTCACAGCGGGTAAGTGTGTCTTTCACCTTGGGCCCAAACAGGGAGGACCCATCAAAGGGGTGTCGTGAATGAAGACTTGAAGGCCTCCGTGAAATGACACAGGCGGAGCCAGGCTTGTCTCCGTAGAGCAATGCCTGTACCCGGCGCTCTACTCGCCCCTTCGGCTGCATACGAAATGAGCCTCATGGACGAGTTCGAAATGGACGACATCGTAGCCAGCTGAGAATCAACCGTCTGGGCCAGCTCCTCAGGCAGGTTACCTAAGAGGGTATCGGATAGCTCCTTAATCAGATCCCTCTGGAATCTCGTAAAGTGCGTCAGGTAGTTCAGAGACCTCAAAGTAAAGGCCGCTGAACTAAGGGTGCGCTTACCGTACCGATCCATGCTCCTAGACTCCTTATTAGGAGGATGGACGGACGTAGAAGCCTCTGCTACATCTTGCTGGGTAGCAGATGCCACCACCATAGCATCCACAGCCACACCTTTCATAAGGAACTCTCTATCTGGGGGCGCCGAAAGAAATTTGTTTGGACGAACGGGCACCGGTTCCACAGAGTCTGGGTGTTCCCACGCCCTTTGACAGATCAAATCCAAGAGCTCGTCGAAGGGCGGAGACACCCAGGAGGCGGAGGGCTGAGCCCCGAAGGCCTTCAGGAACACCGACTCATCAGCAGAGGGAGGTTTGGACTGCCAGCCGCCTCGTTGTTTTAGGGCTTCCAGGATGTCTGCAAAGGAGACATCATCCGAGGACGACTTGGGGGACCCCTCTGCATCATCGAGATCGGTGTCAAATGTCAAAGACTCATCAGGGGAGTCAACGTGCTTCCTCTTGCACGTTTTCTTCCTGGGAGGTTCTTCCGAAGAGGCTTCAGAAGGACCTCCAGGAGGGGGAGAAACCCCAGCGGGGGTAACCTGAGGCCCAGGGGCTCTGCTGTCTGCGGACAGGGGGACTGCCAATGACCCAGTCTCCAAATGTAGGGAAGGAGCTGGGGAAACTGTGGCGGTAGCCAATGAAGATTTGGCTAGAGCACTCCTCATAGCCCTGAAGGCGGGACCACCAGAATCCTGGGAAGGTCCCCCCTCCGTGGCCACGACAGTGGACGGTACTCCCGCCGCCGACGCACCAAGAGGGAGACTTGGGACCGAAAGCATCAATCCCGAAGCCTCCCCCCCAGGGCCGAAGGAAGAAGTCCGTGCACTGAACTCCGACCCGAGAGCCGGAGTTGGAGCAAGGGTCGGGCCTGACCCTAACACCTCCACTGGTTCCACCAACACCTGCTCCAACGGTGCCGCAGCTGTTGGAGGAGGAAGTACAATAGGGGAGTGGACCATCGGCTCCGAAGCCAACTGGGCTGGAGCCGAAACCATCTTTTGGAACACCGGAGACTGGAAGAGTTGAAGGAGCACCCTGTCGATGTCCGAATCAGACATCCTGGATGATCTCGAGGATACCGATTGGGCCCGAACCGATTTCTCCATCGGCTCCGAAGGGCTCGGGGACCGGCTCCGAAAGGACTCAACAATTATCGGCTCCGAGGAAACCTTCAAGGAAATTTCCCTCTGCGCCGATAAGGACTTCGGCTCCGAGGGGGAAGAGTCTGAGCCGATGACCCTTATCGGCTCCAATATCAGTGGAGCCGATGAGGGTGACCCGCCTCTCGATGCCCCAGACCTTGGCTCCGAAACCAGAGGGGTCGAGGCTGGAGGCATCGAGGCAGACCGTTCCGACCTCGGCTCCGAAGTCCGTGGAGTCGATGGAGAAGTCTGCTTAGCTTTCTTAGCCGTCGGTTCCGACTGACTGGTCAGAGCCGGCGCTTTCCTCTTCTTAGAAGGAGACGGAGAGGAAGATAAAGCCTCCTCGAAAGAAGGCTTGATTAATCCTTTGAGGATTCATTTGTTTTTCCTCTCCTGGAGGACTCGGGAGGAAAATGCATGGCATACACTGCACGATTCCTGCAGATGTTTGGTGCCAAGACAATAGACGCACGAGGAGTGGTCGTCCGTTATGGACATTTTGAACCCACACCTCGTGCACTTTTTAAACCCGGAGGGTTTATGTTCTTTAGACATAGTCCTACAAGAAAAACAGACCAGAACAGCAAACTTAAGGGTTTGACACACAGGAACAATAAGTATGCCACTAACTCAGAATATTAAAACTGAAAAACTTTTTTTTTTTTTTTTTTTTTTTATACACACAGAAGCGAGAAAGAGAAAGGGGAAACAAGGAGGGTCAAGACCCTCTAACTCAAACGGGTACTTGACCCACACACAACCACTGAGAAGTAGTAACCACAGGGGAAGGCCCCTCTAACTTAAATGGAACCTTCTCTGACAGGAAATTATACTAAAAATTCAATCAAACTGCCAGAAACACACTCGTACACAAAGAATAGCCGTTAAAACAGCTTTTGGGTTTAAATGAAGCAAATACTGACAGGAAAAAAGACTATATATATATAGTACTTAGCCCAGCCAATGTTGAGACCACGTCCAAGCTCTGTAAGCGGCAAACGAGATCTGGGGGATTAGTGGTGGTGCATCCTGGGATAAAGATAGCTCAGCCAATTAGAGGCCTCGCTCTATAGCATAAGCGTGCCGAGTCGGAGCCGAGGGATCGGCTCCGAACCCATCAGTCAGAATGTAGGCGAGATAGGATCACATAACATCCCCTATTTCTACTGCAAGGAACAGCTTCAGAGAGGCATCATTATGGTAACAGCATCATATAATTGTCTGTGTTACTTTAGGGTACCAGAAGTATGTAATTAGACAAAGGCTGAGGTTTACTGATAACATGCACAGAGTAAAAATATAAAGAGTGTGTAACTGAGCAAGACAACGTGCAAGCTTCTTATACTGTGTAAATGAATTACACTGTGTTTGTGTCTTTCGGCTTTTCCCAGTTAGGGGTCGCCACAGCAGAACTCCGATCCGCTAATGATTGGCAACAGATTTTTTACGTGTCGAGTTTTCCAGCCCTGACGCACAACCTTCAACGAAGGTATGCCCATTCACGCATGCCTCCACACAGAAGACAGACTAGCTGAGAATCGAACAGCACAACGTCTTGCTGTGAGGCGACAATGCTACCGCAGCACCACCACCGCAGTAAATGAATTACACTGTGTAATTGTGATAAACAGAGGGATTAAGAGACAGGGTATTTGCACACCATGATTTCCTCTACACATGAATATGGCACTTCACAGATAACGCATGCAGATAAGTATGAATACTGTTTCTGATAATTAGAACAAAGAATGCAGGCACCCACAAGATTCACAGGCACAAAAACAAATAAAATGTACAGCAGCTTAGTAACTGTTTTTAAGCATCTTTATTAAATTCTTACATTGTAGATAATGACAGAGAAACATATCCAATAAAAGAAAAGAAAACAAACCATACCATTTTTCATTGTTATGCAATATACATTTTTAACAATTATTTTTCACTCCAAAATTACATAAATTGCTCAGTTCCTTGCTTCACTTAAACCTCACTACTCATGAATATTATTCTGCATGCACTGTTCTCACAAATTCAGTTTATTTCTATGTAGATTGCTCTTTCCATTTTCTAAAGATCCCACCTCCATTTGTTTTATCTCCTTTACAATATTCAGTAATTCAGTTAAGATTTTGATTTCAAATTTCCAGTAATTACTTTTTTTGGCAGCTAACAGCATTAAACTTAATAAGGCCTTACTACGGCTAAGCAATTCAGATCTTATATCCCAGCTCAAAAGAATGATTTCTTCTGTTACAACATTTTCTTCCTCAATATTTCTGACAAATTATTCTCTAAGGAATTTTTAATATTTGCAAACTCATTATATTCCCAAAAACATATTCCCAAATTAATTATTTCAGTACCATCACACTTCTAGCTTTAGCTATCTACATGAGGAAAAAACTCACTAAAGTCTGCATGGAGTAAAATATACCTATCCAAACAGTTCCACAGCTCCAAACAAAAATTTTAAACCTTCTGGAATTTGCTGCATACTTAGGACCCATAAAGATGTCTTCCCATTGCTCATTTGCATGCTACCTTTCCATTCTATTCTCAGAATATTTCCTAATTTTCTCTGTTTCATATAAGTATTATTTACTGTTTATATGCTCTACTAATTACCCCAATTTCAACAAAAACTTATTTTGTAAACTCAATTAAAAACTCTACCAGAGCAGATATTTCACTTAGTACTTTCCTACTTTCTCTTTTTGTCAGTACTCTATCAATCTCTGGCAGAGAAGGCAGCCTCAAACTTACAATCCAAATATCTGCTTGGCTTCATCCCACTCTCTTCTCTTTCCCTCACTAGTTATTTTTCCCAGTACGTCAGTTCCTTTGCTAATTTTGTCCAGTAAATTCCAGCCTCCTCTTGTCTAAGTTTTATTATTCTAACTGCAATCACTCCCACTGCGAAAATTTCAGTTTTCCATTTCTGTGTTCTCTTAGCTCTTAGAATACTTTCTGCAATGTTATGAATAAAATATTCCATACAGCTATTATTATTTTTCTTATGGACGTACATCCAAAATTCTACTCTCTCTCTTTACATTGTGACCCCACCCCCACTTCATTGAGAAACGGAGAATTCATCGAAGGATTATATTTCAATGGAAGGCATCACACAGCAGCTTTATCACTGAAACCCACTTTCAGCAAATGTGAGGTGTTGCACTTTCTCACCTGTTGTGCAACTGTGGAGTTGGTATATATAAGTTAGGGGGGGTGTGGGTCTCCCACACAAGGGATGCAGTGGGGCTTGCCACCTTGAGAAAAAAGTTTGAAAACATGTTTGCTGAAAGCTGTTTTCAGCAATTTATGTCTGTGCATTTGCCTGTAGAAGAATATTCCATCAAAGAATAATCATGAATCTGTTTCATTATAGTCCCTTTCGACTTTCATTTATAACCTTCTACTTTTGTCATGTATATGAAATTTAACTGCATAGCTCTAAAGTATCCCTTCTAATCAGGTAATCTAAACTATCTTATTCTATGGTGAAATCAACTCATCCCATTTAAATCTTGCCTTCTTACTCTCCCAAATAAATTATTTCAACTCATTCTTGGTTATGGTCAACAACTTCTCCTCTGGTTGTTAACAATATGCTTGGCCTGCATGTAAAAGTAAAGAGACAGAAATATTTTCACTGTTTATATCTTACTATCCATATCCAAAATGAAGAACTTCTAGCTTATCTTTTTTTTGTATTATCTTTGAATTATCTTTCAACATATCCTTAACTGCCATAATAGAATCCCTTTTAATCTATACACTTATATACTTCATCTTACCATGTCCCAATAAGTATGGGAATTGCCGAACTAATTCATGTGTGGGTAAATAATTGATCACCATAGCTTTTGTTTTATCTTCATTCATTTCAAATCCTGAAAAGACCTGAAACTGACTTGGAATGTACCACAACACTGAAACCTTTCCCTGGATTCATCAAGTATAAAATAATATTACCTGTGAATAAAGCTAACTTTTTTGTTTACCATCATATCACTTGTAGTCTTGCATTTGTGAGTCCCATATTTTCTTTGTCAATGGCTCTAAATATAAAGCAAATATCAAAGGGAAAAGAGGAAACCCATGCTTGGTTACTCTGTTCAAACACAGCCTGATGGAGAGCAACTCTCCAACCTTAATTCTTTCCTTTGACCTTTCATATATTGTACTAATTAACCCTATTATTCTACCAGGGAGCAGAAATACTGTCATTGACCTGCTTATAAAATCCCAGCTGACTCTAATGAATGCCTTCCTTGCACCAAGACCTACCAACAATAGTGGTATTTTCTTACAGTCTACTTCCATCCAGATCATTATGCTTCTATTAATGTTGTCAAATGTTTGACTCCCCTCCACAAAACCACAATAATCTATATCTACCAATTTTGGCAACACTCTTGCCATCCTTTTAGCTGGTATATATGCAAACACTTTATAATCATGGTTTAGAAATTGAAATGGGTCTATATGAGGCTGGATCTGAAGGGTCCTTGCACTCTATAGGTAATACAGCCACCACAGCTTTCTTCCAACATATTAAATAATACTTTCCAGATAATTATCACTTTCATCCCTCCCAATTTTCAGACTTCCACAAAAATACTGTTAGTTCCTGGAAATATCCCTGTTGACTGACTATACATCATCATTTTATTTCATCTCTTCTTATCTTAGCTTTTAACTGTTGAGCTTCATCTATCTTTAATCTTGGCATAATTAAGACTTCCATAAATATTTCCATTTCTGCCTTTTCTTAGCTTCACTATTACTCTGCTTCATACAAATTTTCTTAAAATGTTCAAAATATCTCTAACAGTTCTATAGCATTTCTAATTGTTTTTCTTGTTATGTGTTCCCTAAGTCTGACCAAAAATTCCCTTGTTTCCCTTTAGCAATCTGAAGTTGCTCCTCTTCTTGTTCTGTGAGATTACCCTTATTCTGCAATACTTTAACCTTTGCCAACCCTTCTAAATAATTTCTATTGCTCTTTTCCATGTATCTCTTGTCATTTTACCATATTTTAGTCTCCATTTTAATTGTATCCCACTCACTAGCTATCCCTTCTGAAGAAATATCCATCTTCCTTAATAACTTTCAAATAATTTCCACTACCCATTCCTTAAATCCCTCTCTCTTTAACAAATAAGAAGGATCAATGCCAGTGGCTCATTTTAGTTAATTACCCTGTATCTTCATCTCAATTTGTACTGGAGCATGATCTGAAATAGTTATTGGATATGCTTAAAAGCATTCAATTAAATATATATGTTCCTGTGAAATATAATTTAATCCAGTCTAGTCCAGTTTTTATACACTGGGGAATAATATGTAAATACACTCTGCATACCTACTACTAAATTTACATCTTCCATAGCAAACATTCTCATATATTTTTTTTCAGATTGTCTTGTCAGTGCCAGCCGGAACTGACGTAGAAGGTAAATCCTGAACCAAAGATGGCTCCGAACTTGGAGCCGACGGCTTAGTGGATTTAGGGGATTTCACTGGCTGTGAGCTCTTGGCCGGTGAATCCTGGGGTTTTTAAAGACCCCTAAGAATCAGCTTATTCTTACGCTCCTGCAGGACTCTTGGACTAAAGGCGTGGCAAATAGAACAAGAGTCCTGCAGGTGCACAACGCCTAAACAATAGATGCAAGAAGTGTGCCCATCTGTCAGAGACATTTTCTGACAGCATGAGTCACACTTCTTAAACCCAGAAACCTTAGATTCCTTTGACATTCTTTACAGTAGAAAGAAACCAATTATGACAACATATATATATATACAGCCTACAAAAAACACACCTACTAGAAAGACTATAGATAAAGGTTGTTTTTTTTTTTTTTTTTAGAAAGATAATAGGAAAGCCTCTAATTTAAACGGCTAGCCTATAAGAAAAAAGCAGAAGAAAAGCCTCTAACTTAAACGGCTAACCTGACAAGAAAAGGGGGGGAGGGGTGGGGGAGAACTCTCTAAGTTAAATGAGTTTAACAAAAGGAGAGATACTATATAATAAACAATTATCTACCACAGAAACAAAACTATCGCTAATAATAAAGCACTAGAAGAGTTAAATTCTAGTGAAAAATTATACAAAAAATTCTATACAAGCCTGAGCCAGAAAAACGACACCTCGCAGGTGAAGTGGCAAACGAGATCTGGGTAGCTATTGCTAGGCATTATGGGATAAGGGGTAGCCTCGAGCCAGTAAACAGCTCTCGAGCTATTGAAGATGGCTGAGTCAGAGCCGAGGATCGGCTCCGATCCCAACCAGCAAGAACGAAGGCTATTATGGAACTTTAGAAAAATATGGGCAACTGATTTGCCATATTTTTTCTAAAGTTCCATAATAGCAATTTTAGGTGGAATGTGAATGCATGTCAGCACAGTCCTCCTTCCCTGACAATAAACCCTTGCTACCACAAATCTACAATTGTGTTTTTTTTTTCCTTTCTGTCACCAGTGGAGCCAATCTAGCAATCAGTATTATTGTTCCCCTTTACTTGTATCCATGATATTTAGTTAAATGTCTAAGCAACCAGCAAAAAGGAGGCTAGTACGGAACGAGTACTCACTTAATACAATAAGCACCAGAGGAGGAAGACAACTCAGTCCTTGCTAGGAAATACGATTTATTGCCAATAAGACGACTGGACCACAATGGATAGGTACAAAACAGTTCCAAGCACTAACGCTATGTCTACACACCTGCGTTTTCGTTTAAAGCACTTCTTCAGATGCAATACAACTCTTCCCAACCATCCTTGCTTATTAAATACACATTCAGTTAGTTTAATTAAACAATTAAATAATAAAAATCAATTAATCCCACTTGGAATACATCATTCTCGTTTAAGCTTCCTACAGCCTTACATTGATAAATACTGTTAAAAACTCATAATTTCTAACAAAACATATTTATCAACATAAAATCTCCCTATAAATATACAATATCTTTAATTAATTAAATACATTTCAATTTGCAAAAACCATTCTTATAAACAGCATAATATAAAAAGTTAAAAATGTTAAAAATCTGCCTTCTTCTTACCAAATTTAATTATCCTCTTGCTCCCTCTAGTGTTCATATAGAACTAACACAGAAGTAACTAACTTTGACAAGTTGAAAAAAATTAAAATAGCAGCTTCCATCCTTACTAAATTCCTCATATACAGCCTACCACTTAATATATTTTTATATAAAAATATATGTCATATTTTAATAAAAATAATAACAAACAAGGTATTGGAACTGGTTTAACCAGTCATCAAGAGGACACGAAAGGCATCAAAAGGCACTTTAATAATCTGGCCATTTACTTTATAGAAACAACATACCAATCACAACTTTGCTGCCCTCAATTTGAGTACTGGGGCCAAGGAAACAATATTGTTAAGGCCTGGTTGATTATACGATTCCAACTGGAGTTGCCATAACAATTCTTTATATTCAATAGTATCTTCCCAAGGCCCCCCTCTAATATCTTTCTTCACCACCTCTAAGACAAAAAAATGAAACTCTGCATCCACACATTTCCTTTTATGTCTGTACAGGGCATTATTGGTACAACCAGTTCTAATGTCATAATTATGCTCGTAAATCCAATTTTTCAACTTACGTTCGGATTTGCCCACATAAAAAGCTTGACATACTTTGCAAATGCTCAAATATATGATTCCACTTGTATGGCAATTTGCAAATTTAGTACTCCTAACCAAAATGTCCCTACTCTGAATATAAACTGCATCTCTTGCATAAATGTAGGGGCATTGTGGGCAACTTCCACATTTAAATGTTCCTATTTTGCCCTTTTTACTAATTTGTCCCCTCCCCTTTGTCTCAAAGTAATTTTTAAGGTTCTTGCCCTTCCTATAGGTACATTTCAGTGGATGTTCAAAAAGGCAGTCCAGATCTGACAACTCACTAAACTTCTGCCATTCAGTTTTTATTAAATTAGTAATAAATTTTGCTTCACCATTATAATCCATAACTAAATTACTTGTACCATCAAACTCATCTAACTGTCGCAATACCTTAAATTGTTCATCCTTCCCTAAAATAGGGTAGTATTTTTGTTGTCTACCACTCACCACCTCATTTTCCACTTCCTTTATTAGGGCCTCGGGGTAGCCTCTCTCTAGGAACATTTTGTGCAATTTCTCACATTCCTCCTTAAAATCTTTGTTCCTAGAGGACATTCTGCTACCCCTAACATATTGCCCCTTTATTATTCCTTTTTTATGGTGGTGTGGGTGGGCACTAAAGTAGGACAAGTAGGAATTAGAATAACTATCTTTTCTAAAGACCTTTGAAAAAAACTTCCCATCCTCCTTCCCTACTTAAATGTCTAGGTATTGCAGACATTCTTTATTCTTGTTATAGGTGAAGGAAAGAAAACTGGTGGTACTAGACAAATAATCAAAAAAAGCTGAGAATTCACTCTCAGACCCAACCCATAAAAGGCATATGTCGTCCAGGTAACGCTTATATAGTTTCCAGCATTTGTTAAACCTGGAATTGAGAACAAACTTCTGCTCCCATATATCCAGGATAATATTAGCATAAGTGGGTGCACACCGTGCACACCGTGCACCCATAGCTACTCCCTGGATCTGCCTAAAAAACTCACCTTCATAGTGAATAAAATTATTAGCCAGAACTAAATCCATAAGTGTCAGGATCAGACGGAAGTCATTGTGGGAGAATTTACCATACTCTACCAAAGCTTCCTCGAACAGTTCCATACCTTCCTTATGGGGTATGGACGAAAATAAGTCAATTATATCTAGGGTTATAAATATTATATTTTCATCAAAAACCTCATCCTTCAAATTCCTTAATAAATCCCAGGAATCCTTGACTATACCTGGCCCTTCCTTCAATATTTCTTTTAGTTTTACATCCAACCACTTAGCAATAGGGGCTGTCACTGAACCTTCAGAGGCAACTATCGGTCTCATTGGTGGATTAGAGATATTTTTATGGACCTTCGGCACTCCAAATATAATAGGCACTTTTGGTCTATCCACAGACAAGTATCTGAAGGTATTGACATCAATGGATCCTTCCAAAAGCAGGTCATTGAGCACAACCCCCACTTTTTGGTTGCCTATATTGATCTAATTCAGTGAAGACCTCATATATCTATCTTCATTCTCTAATACTTGCAACATTTTTGATTCATAATATATCTGGTCCATAATGACCGTACCCCCTCCCTTATCCGGTTTTAGGATTCTGATGTTCTTATCTCCTGCTAGTTGTTGTAGTAACTTATTTTCTTCCTTAGTAAGATTAAGAGTTACCCTTCTATTAGATAATTCATTTCTGATTTTTTTCTCAACTAAATTTTCAAAATTTTTTAACTGTTGATTAACAGGGGGGTTATAAATACTTCTTTTTCTTAGATTGTTAACACCAGTTCCTATATAATTTCCATCCTGCCCCTGGAACATAAGTTCAAAATTCTTCTTCCGAATAAACAATTTCAAATCAATCAGGACTTTACTTACATCCGCTTTTTTATTAGGGACAAATTTCAAGCCCTTCGTAAAAAGCTGGAAAAAAACTTCATTAACTTCCAGGGCACTGTAATTATAAATATTATATCCATTCATTTTACACACTATTCCTTCCTTCATCAACAGATAATCCTGAAAACCATCTTTCACTACACCGTCCTTATCAACTACCAATTCTGGTTGTTCCTGTTGTAATTCCTGTACTGGGCACGTTGTTTTAACCCCCCCCCCCTCCTGAAAGTTTTTTTGAAAATTCCTTTGATGGTAATTCCTAATTCGCTCAGACCTCCTTAATTCAGGAAACTCCTGTTCATCCCACAATTCAATATTATCCTGTCTTTCTTCAATTTCTTCCAACACTATCTCCTGGTTAGTCTGAAAATTAAATTTTTTATTACTATTATTATAAGCACCTCTTGGGTTGGGGTAGTTAATTTTTTGTTTATATTCCTCCATGTCCCTCCCTAACTTTTTACATTTTCTTTCAAAAACATTAGCTAAACTTCTCTCAATATTGTTCAACATTGACTGATATTTCTTCCGATTTTCATCCATTGAAAAAAGCAGGTCATTAACAATAGCTTTATTCAATTCCTCTAGTTTCAGGTTTAAACCCTCAATCTCCCTTGTATTTTCCTTCACTATAGCTCTAAAAATATCCAGACCACAATTATTGAAAATATTCAGAAGTTCCTGATGGAAATCTGAACCTACTTTAACCTTATTAGGGTACTTACATACCCTTAACACTTTCGGGACAATATTTAGACTTATACATTCCTTAAGGTAAGCGTTCTCTAACTCCAATTTTTTAAATTTATACAGCATTTCATCAAAGAATTCCATATTCTGTTTAAAAGTGCAATTAAGTTCAACATCTTTGTTGTTATGCAAATTTTTAGAGTTGAAACAATATTGTGCTTTAAGAACAGAGTTAAAGTCCATCTGTATATTATAAATGTCTTTTTGACAAGTACCTGGTTGTTTACTGTTCGTTACCACTTCGCTAATTCCTCTAGCGCCTTGGACATTCTGCTTAGGTCTAGCTCCATTCAGAACTTCCGTTCGCTGGTTAAACACTGAGTTCAGGTCTTCACTTTGCAAAGACCTAAAACACGAAGGTACTCCTTTACCAAATTCGTTGCTATCAGCAGTTTCAGACCCAAAAATTGGTCTTACACCAGATACTCCTTCACACTCCGACTGACTGTTAGTCCGTTGCCTACAACGCCTCCTCTCCCTCCTTGGGAGAGCTTCCTGGTTCAACGGAATCGCCGTAGGTGAACTCTGCATGACGCTGTTGTCTCTTGCCATTAGCTCAAGTAACTGAGTTAGTTGAACCGATAGTTTGTCTAGTTTGGCGTTTGTATCCAGTCGTAGATCACCTTCAATGGGTGCTGTTAAGCCCTCCTCCACCTCCATAACAAGACCAAGCAACCAGCAAAAAGGAGGCTAGTATGGAACGAGTACTCACTTAATACAATAAGCACCAGAGGAGGAAGACAACTCAGTCCTTGCTAGGAAATACGATTTATTGCCAATAAGATGACTGGACCACAATGGATAGGTACAAAACAGTTCCAAGCACTAACGCTATGTCTACACACCTGCGTTTTCGTTTAAAGCACTTCTTCAGATGCAATACAACTCTTCCCAACCATCCTTGCTTATTAAATACACATTCAGTTAGTTTAATTAAACAATTAAATAATAAAAATCAATTAATCCCACTTGGAATACATCATTCTCGTTTAAGCTTCCTACAGCCTTACATTGATAAATACTGTTAGAAACTCATAATTTCTAACAAAACATATTTATCAACATAAAATCTCCCTATAAATATACAATATCTTTAATTAATTAAATAAATTTCTGTTTTGTACCTATCCATTGTGGTCCAGTCGTCTTATTGGCAATAAATCATATTTCCTAGCAAGGACTGAGTTGTCTTCCTCCTCTGGTGCTTATTGTATTAAGTTAGTTAAATGTCTACCTTGAAATCCTTTCTTAAATTCACATGCTTATTTCCATCCAAATGCATCTATCTCCTGCAACAGTTCTGCTTGAACCTTGCAATTCATAACATAATTCAGTATCCTTTGCTGTTTGCCTAAGCCTATAAGGCCATTTACATTCCATAATAATTTGAACAAAGTAGCCATTATGATAGAAAGTGATTACTCCCACCTATTACATATGACAGCTCTTTTGAATGTACATTTTCAAATTTTAGCTTACATGCATACATTAATGTCTGGCAGGCTGATCTCATATGTAGTCGCTTCTCATCTCCATTTGAAATCATGTCACAGTTTTCAAAACGTTTTGCTTCAATGAAAGCACTCAAAAATCTAAATAAATGTTCAAACCCCCCATCCCTTTTACCTTAGAACAAGCACACACAAAACTATGTACATTTTCCAACAAATGAAATTTACCCCTCCAGATAGCAGCAGTTACCTCACATTAATAACTGCACCCACAGATATTGCCTAATCTAAAGTCATGGTTACCTGTACTAAAATGCATAATTTTCCTAAGCTCCATAATAGCAGCATTTGGTGGAAGAAAAATATGTGCCAGCATAATTCTCCTCCCTTGCCAGTAGCCCCTTATTACCACAAATCTACCATTATTATCTTTTTTTTCCCTCAGCTATCACTATTTGATATCCTCTATGAATTAGTATAATTAACCTCTGTTCCTTTGTCCCTGATGTTCTGCTGAACATCCATCCTGAAATCCTTTATCAAATTCACTTGCTCATTTCTTTCCAAATGTGTCTCCTGTGGCATTGCTCTTTGTACTCTGCATTTCCTAATATAAATTCAATACTTGTTGGTCTTTTCTACAGTTGTTTCTTGTTATCCCCATTTGAACCTATGTCACATTTTTCAAGACTTTTTTGTTTTAATGAAAACCCTTAAAACAAAACATAAAAACACACACAGCAGAACACCCCATAACATATTAACTTAGAATACATACACAAAATTATGTACATCTTTAAAAAAATGAAGATTAACCCTCATGATAGGAACAATCACCCCACATCGACAGCAGCACCCACAGGCATTACCTTACCTAAAATTAAGATTACCCATGTTAAAGTGCACATTACAGCCTTTGCTTCCACTTACACGAATTGCTGTATGTTGCTTTCTTATCTCTGTTCCCCTCACAGATGAGCAAAACAGCTTGAATGCTTTCAGAAATTATTAACTTTTAACATTAAGAAAAAGTTCACTGGGTATGTTTAAATAAAACTAAATTATACATTATTGTATTAAATGCAATAAAGTATTGAGGTTGCTAAGGAAGCTGCTAGCTGTTATTCACTTCCATGATTACAAACTTTATTTTTTATTTTGTCTACCCTTGTACCTTTAAATTTTGCATTTTTCTGCAAACAATGCTTGGAACTCTCAAGATTAATTGCTTGCAACTGCAGACAGATCATCTCCATGGACAAAATATAAAACTGCCTTCAGCTCCAGACTTATTAATTCACATTAATCATTTATTTGCTAAACGAAAAAAAAAAATATCATTGCATATGTAAGACACTTTGCACTTCCCATGGCATTTATCATTTTGTTTTATTTTCATGACTACTTGCTTCAGAAAGCACGTGTTTTAGATAAAGCCAAAGCCATTAATCAATTCACCTATGCAAAAATAAGGGAAAAAAATCTCAACTCTACATATAAGATAATCAGCACACTTTTACACCTCCACCCCAACAGCCCAAGGTTAAAGCATACTAACGTAAACATTATTTTTCCAACCTTTCTTGTCTTTTTACACTGTAATGCCTACATTTTTAAAACTAAAAAAGTACCTGTTTACTTTAATATCTTTATCACATACAATTACTCAAAAGACTCACTCTCACCCCCACATTTAAGATACCCCTGATCACATACTACACAAAACTACTTTACTATATAACATGCAATTTACATTGTGAAATCTTGAATAGGAATACTATTAAGAAGTTTCACATACAGTTATTTTTTTTCCTTTTAGTATCCTTCTAAACATTAATGACATAAACTGAAGTGTATGTTTTACAGTCTACCCAAAAGTTTAAACAAGTCAACAAAAGTCCAATCTTTCTCAGCCACTTTTTCTTATAAAGTCATATTTCACAAATGTGATTGATGATTTATAATCTCAGATGGATTCACCAATGCCAGGGTTTCTGGTCTTCTTGCTGTTCAACACCATCTCTCAACACCAGAACTGTGGTTCAAGTCCAAGATTCTCCTGCCTCTTCTAGTTAGCTCCTGTGCATTTTTCCTGTCTCTCAAGCATTTTACTTTGGAACACTGAAAAAGGTTTCACTGGCAAAGTCTCTCTATGAGCTTTACTGTCAAAAGAATGAGAAGCAGAGAACCCTTCTGTTTGATGGTTCACTTTTTGTTGGATAAACTTTTGTATTTTCTCCTTAACCTGTTCTGCATTAAAAAATGACTTTGATTGTCCAGGAAAACTATTTTGAAGAGAGCTAGATCATTTTCCACAAACACTGTTTCCAGTTTTTAATACTTTGTACTTCTGACAGTTTTGTCATGATCAACTATTTCTGCTGATATGACTGCATCTATACTAACACAGATCTTGGCTGCCTTTTCATAGCCAGGTTTGAAGCATACACTGTATGTGCTCTTTCAATTAACAAATTATAAAATAAATACAGTCCGTTCCTTCCAGTTTCTCTGGTACAACAGAAAATCTCAGGTTTTGTCTGTGTGCTTTGTTTTCTAACTCTACCATTTTGCAGTATCTCTTCTCAAGAAGTCTCATACTTGGACAGATTTTTCTTTATTAAAACCTCTAATTTTTTGCAGTTTGTGTAAGTTCAAATGAAGAGCTAGTTAAAGCTTTTTTTTTTTTTTCAGACTTTTGTTATTTGTGTTGATATATGCCTTCAATGTTTCATTTATTTTAATCAAATCTGAATATATTTGATTTTTTCCTCTCAATTACTAAGTCATCTCTTTTACCAAAGCTGGAGCTAGAATTGCTTTTTGCTGAACACTTGCAGGATTCTACCAAGCCAGTGCTTTCACTTCACATTTTCTGTTTGACTTTCTTTTAGGTTCTCTAAATTCCTTCTTTGATGACATCCAGGTAGTGTATTTACAAGCCAGTAACTGAATTTTACTCAAGCTGGTAGAATTACTAGCTCTTAATTTAGGTTTCATTTTGTTTCACACAAGGAAAGCAGAAATTAAACTGCTGATTAGTGTGCAGCCATATTAAAAGCCCTTCCTGAATATAATTTTGTCTGTATGGAGACAAATGAACTATTAAAAAGGAAATTGTAAGTTTCTGCTCCATCCATCTATAAGGGAGATGGACAACCCCAGCATATATACAGCCACCACAGACCTATCTGAAAGGTTGGCCCGCTCACATAATCTTATCACTTTTCTGCATAATAAGTATGACTGGGTTCTCTATTGTTTCTAATATGTTAGACTTCTTCCATGTTGTCCCTATAAGTCAATAACAGACCCACGGGAGCCCATGACTTAAGCAGCTTAGGATCTAAGAGCAGTACACTTACATAAATGCTTGACTCTGACCCAGATCAAACCCCCTGGGACAATTAACTACATATAAGTCGTGTCCCTCTTCCCATCTACCCATCAGCATTCATGATTAGTACAGTCTTCATATGGGGATTTATAAAAGGTCTAGCTGCTAAAAGACTGGATGGGTGCAGCCACCAGGATAGGCAAGTACTACAAAACTGTGCTATTTTTTTCTCTTAGTTTCAAGGCAGACCTGATCCAAAAGCCACCAAAGAATTGGTATCCAGTTTAGAAATGTCATACAAAGCCTCACATGGGGAACCACTGGAATGCATACTATCATTAGATCCAGTGCTCTGAGACAGCTGCAAGTGTTCATAGGTGTTTACTAGGCTAACAACCACAGGGGCCTCTTTAAGCCTAGTCATGTATCCCAAATTGCTGACAAGTTCTGATACCCTTGATAAGTGTAAGCATGGGCCTGGGGGATGAGACATTTACAGGTTACCTGTTTGCAGGGACGTAGGTGCCAAACCAAGGATGAATTTCTGGTTTCCCATCAAATTGTCCAAGTTGCACTTGAATTAGATTAGGGAGGAACTCTGCTTCACATGGATGGAGAGCCTGTTCCATACACGTGGTAGTCTCTGGGATACATACCTTTCTCTCCAGCAGGTATTTGTATCACAGGCAAGGTTTAAGTCTTTAGAACAGGTAATTCTGGTACTGTTTGTTTTGTGGATATGCAGGAGGTCCATCAGAGTGGGGTCTGCCAATGCCCTGTATGCCAGGCATAGATCTCCCCTCAAAAGCCTATAGGAGATAGAATACAGGGATAGGGCCTTGAGGCGGTCTGCATAGGACATATTACTTATGCCCTGTATTCTTTTAGTAAGGAACCTCTGTGGACGTTCCAGTTGTTGGATATGCCTGGTTAAGTACATACTAAAGGGGGCACTGTACTTAATGATAGGTCTGATGAATGCCATATACAGTGGAACAATGATTTCCTTGGACTTAGATGCCATACCATTGTTTATAAGTTGTGCAACACAGAATGATTTCCTCACCACTGTAGACACGTGATGATCAAAGGCTAGATTACTATCTATGTGTATCCCTAAGTCCCTGACTACTGAGTCAACTCTAAGGGGTGTGTTGTCAATATGATAGTTACCACAGATTGGTGACTTCCCAAAGGATACTATTATGCATTTCTTGGCATTTATTTTTAGTCCATGGCTCTGACACCAGTTGTTTGCCTGTGTCAGCCCCTCCTGGAGAACATTTGTGTCAGTGTGAGATTCAATGACAGCTCCTAATTTGCAATCATCTGCAAATTTTGTAAGCCAGAGTCCATTGACATTGGCCTTAACTTCTGAGAAGTAAATGCCAAAAAGAAGCGGTCCAAGGACCGATCCCTGACAGACTCCACTTATGACTGGCTTCTTTGTAGAGGTGGACTCCCCAATTCTAACTTCCTGGGTCCTGTCTGTGAGCCAGTTGGCTATCCACTGGGTGAAATATGGGTTTGTAGTTAACCTCTTGAGTTTGTCAACAATGCCCGAGTGGGGTATTGTGTCAAACGCCTTGGCCAGGTTAAGGTAGGCAGTGTGAACAATTTTGCTCTCATCCATTGCTTTGGTGACTTTCTCAAAGAAGTCCACCAGGTTAAGTAGGCATGATCTCAATCTGTCAGCCGAAACCAACTTTTGAAGAACTATTTTACGTACTGTGGACAGAATTCCCATTACATTTCTACACAGCCATACAAAGAAAACAGTTCTTGGTACCTAAGAAAATATCTGTAATATCTGTAAGCATTATTGGCTCTAGGTATGATTTACAGCAGTTTACTGCGACCCTCAGAGAATGGAAGGTTCTGAAGCAGAGAGTACCTATGCCACACCAAAATATCTCTGCTGTTGGCCACTAGAAGTCAGTTATCTAGACTGAAAAACAACTTTTTATAGCATCATGGCTACTGCAAATTATTGCCATGCTGAGGCTAGGGTATAGAGTAAAATTATGAAATGACAGACAACTCCAACAGCATTTTCTGATTTTCATGTACAGATGAGCTTCCTGAAGGTCCAAAGAGTACATACAGTCTCTTCTTGACAGAAAAGAACTAAGGAATAAACATCAGAAGGGCATTAACCGGAATAAAGATAATAAAGTCAGTGAGATAAAGAATGGACCCAAAGTCATTTGTCTTGTTCTGAACTAATAAGAAGTGCAAGTAGCATCCAAGATCTTGCTGGTCTTCAGGGACTAAGTGAATAACTCTGACTGACAGGCTTTGCAGCAGCTGCTTTACTGTTGCTTTTCTCAGATGTGAATTATCTGGCAAGAGCATGGACGGGGAGCTGGATTGAAGAGAATGTTAACTCATAAAAGTACAGCTGTGTAAATTGCACTTACCCATAACAGCTTTGGTTTTCCGTGGTAGGAATAACAAAAGGCAATAACCGAGAATAACCATATGGAAAGTCTGTTTTGACATAGGGTGTTTCTTTGTCCCAGCATAAGAAATAAATAGCTTATTAGCTTTTCTGAAGAGCTTAGTACAGTCAAAATAGTAAATGAGATACCTATGCAAGTCCAGAGTATGTAGAATCATATATCCCTGGTTCTGAGGATCTGAACAAAGCAGGGAGATTGACTGCTTGATTCCAAGTGAACTCTGAAACAATCTCGGGCATGAATGAAGGATTTGTTCTTAATGAGACCTCATCTCTATGGAAGACCAGATAGGGTTCACCCACCATGACAGCTTGCAACTCAGATACTCTTCTTGCAGATGTGAAAGCAATGAGAAGAACAGTTTTTCATGTAATGAACTTTAAGTCTGCTTGGTGCACAGGTTGAAATTAAGACATTGTTAACTTTTTCTAGGACAAAGTTTAGATCACAGAAAGGAGCAATGTGTTTTCAAGGAGTCTCAGGTGTAAAACTCCCTTAAGAAACTGTTTTACCAAAAACACAGAAGAGAGTAGAGGATCCTCAGGCAGATATGCTGAGATGGACTCAAGATGTACTTTAATAAAGGAGTACAACAGCCCACAGGCTAGTAACTCACACAGATATTTGAGCACCAGTGGTATATAATCCCAGATAGGACCCTGGTTATTTGTTATGCACCAATTAGAAAATCTTTTCCACTTATAAAGTGGAATAAATATTTTCTAGTACTAGGTTTCCTTTCCCTATTTAGTACCTGAAGAACATCCTCTGAACAGAAGTGCCAAAAAGCAATTAGAATTGAAACATCCCGGCAGATAGCTGAAGATGTCTGATACTGGGGTGTATCAACTCCCCCCTGTCTTTTATGAGTAGGTCCAGCTTCTGAGGAAGGTTTGTGGCAATTGCCATTAGCCAGTTCCATAAGAAGGCAGAATAAATGCTGCCTGGCCAAAACAGAGTCCCCACAATTAGTTTTGGATAATCCTTCTGAATCTTTGGAATTACCCTGGGTATCAGTGGAAAGGGTGGACATGCATAAAGGAACATTACCATCCAATGTTTTCCAGGTTAGTTTGCAAGGAGTCCTGGTCCAAAATCTGTTCAGTTGTCTGTTTTGAAAGGAGTCAAAGATATATATTAGAGGTACTCTCCACAATTGGATCAATTCCTAGAAGACTCCCATATTTAACTTTGTGATGGTCTGCCCTATTCCTGTTCAGCTTGTCTGCCATTGTGCTTTGTTTCAACAGAATGTAGGATGTTTGGAGGGTTAAAGAATGCTGAAAAGTATCTCCAAAGCCATTACAGCTAGCCTGCACAGAGGGAATGACCTAGTGCCCCCTTGCTTGTTTATGTAGGGAATGATCCCAATTATTCTCATTAGGGGTGATATATAATTATCGACCAAGAGATGGTTAAGGACAATCTAAAACTAAATGGGATAGGTAATTTTGAGCACAAAAAGGGAAACTGGCTTATCTTAAAATATCCTGGAAGGGAAGCTGGTGTAGTACTTGCCTATGAACCTCTGAGCCTATGAACCACTGTAGCATTGTCTATAATTACCTGAAGAGTTCCTGAAGAATATAGATGATGAAGATATTTTAAGGCATGAATCACTGATAACATCTCTTACATCTATGTGCTTCAGTTAATCTTAAAAATCCCAGAGGCCTTGCACCTTTACCCCCATAGAAACGGTTCCCCAAGTAAAATCTGAGGCATAGTACAACTGTGTAAGTAAAATAGTTGTTGTTTTTCTTTCAGCTTTTCCCGGTTAGGGGTCGCCACAGCAGAACTCCGATTCTCTAATTATTGGCAGTAGATTTTTACGGTGCCGAGGTGCCAGCTTGACCTTCAAAAAAGGCACGCCCATTCATGCATATCTTTTTTACTTATTTATTTATTTATTTAACATTTGCTTACTGGGAAAGTCACACTTGGAACAAAGCCAATTTTCAGTGGCAGCCTGGGGAGAAATGTTCCATACTCATGTCTTTGAAATGTGGGAGGAAACCGGAGCACCCAGAGGAAACCCACACGAATGCAGGGAGGGCATGCAGACTCTGCACAGAAGGCACTCCAGCTGAGAATCGAACAGGAGAACCTCTTGTTCTCATTTGTTCATTTGTTTGTTGTCATCAGTAGATGTTCACATGATCACCGCTGCAGTAGCCTTAGCTATATGGATTATATCCTGCCAAGGATATAACAGTCATCCAGCTTCCAAAGCTTTAGGGCATCTTTCAAGCACCCAAACTGCCAGGCAGCTTGAACTGAGCTGACTAAAAAGATAAGTTTTGGCACAAAGTCCTTAACAGGTTTCCTACCAGCAAAGACAGGGAGGCTGAGCCTTGAAAGGACACTGTTGGCAGCAACAAGAAATACATATCCTCATACTGGCATAACAGAATACACCAGAAAACAAGGGGGGATGGTGGACGGGCAGCTACTGCAGCACTGGTCATCCGAACATAGGTTCATAGGTAGGTACTAGGCTATTGGCCCTAGGGCCTATATAAGCCTAGCCAAAAAGGTACCCTTGCTTTCGCCAACCAAGAAAATTATTTTCCTGTGCCCCTGTCGAGCAGAGCCACAGAAGTGATCACCGGGGTGAATTTCCTATTTCCCATTCAATCATCAAGATTTTTCTTGAAGAGTGCTAATGAGGAGCTCTGTTTGACATAGATAGGTAGTCTATTCCGGAGTATGGGAAGTCTCTGGGACAGGAATCTATCCCTCCAGCATGTTCTGTTTATTGTGGTGACAAGGTTTAGGTCCCTACAGCGTGTAGCTCGGAGGGATTGGGATTTCTTTAAGTGGAGCATGTCCAACAGCTCTGGGTTTGACATAGCTTTGTATGTTAGGCAGAGATCACCTCTGAGTAGGTGATATGCGACGGAGTAAAGCTATTGTTCTGTTATACTTCTACTGTTATGTTAAGTTTTACTTATACAACTGTTCTGTGTTCATCATATTGATAACTGCTGCAGTAGCCTTAGCTTAGGTAGATTGCCTTAGCTAACTACATTTGGGAGGTGGAAGGAGAAAAGTCCAGGAGCTCCTGGAGAATGGTCCTAGCAAAACTTAATCTGGACCCAGAAAAGGAAAAAGAAGTTATGTTACCTACCATAACATGCCATGTTAGTTGTCTTCATCTCACCTTCCTTCTTGCTGGTTGGGATCGGAGCCAATCCTCGGCTCTGACTCAGCCATCTTCAATAGCTCGAGAGCTGTTTACTGGCTCGAGGCTACCCCTTATCCCATAATGCCTAGCGATAGCTACCCAGATCTCATTTGAAATACCTAACTCCAGACATAACAAGAGAATAAACCAGTCAAAAATCAGTTGACTATACCTGCCATATTCTCTAAGTCAATAGAGGAAAACAAGAGAACACGCAGCCAGTGAAACAGGAAAAACTCCTCTCGGACCACAAGGACAGGGGGACGGAAAGTGGGACAGAAGAAGGAAGGCGAGATGAAGACAACTAACATGGAACGTTATGGTAGGTACATAACTTCTTTATGTTAAGTTGTCTATCTTGTCTTCGTTCTTGCTGGTTGGGACAGCGTCCGTAGCACCTAAAATCCTGGGTGGCTCAGTGGAACAGACTCTTCAGAACAGTGGAACCAAAGTCAGCTCTGCTCCTGGAGACCATATCCAACTTGTAATGAGAAATAAAGTTATGAGGGTTTGCCCACGTGGCAGATGCACAGACAGAATCCATGGGCAACCTAGACTGGAAGGCTACAGAGGTGGCCAAGGCCCTAGTAGAATGACCTATCGGTTTAATAGGTAACTCTTTGTTCCTTAACCGATAAATGAAAGAAATAGTGTGTGACAACCATCTGGACAAGGTTACCTTGGAAACTGGGAGACCTTGTTTGCCCAAGGCATAAGAAAGGAATAATTGGTCCGACTTCCTTATTTCCTTAGTTCTGTGCAGGTAAAAATGCAATTGCATATGAACGACCAATTGGTGTAGTTTGTACTCTGCCTTGTTGGTATGATTAGAGAAAAACACAGGAAGATCTATAAATTGGTTTAAATTATTTTCTAAGCAGACTTTAGGAAGAAACAAAGGATTAGTCCTCAGAGCAACCCTGTCCTTATGAAAAACCAAGTAGGGAGGACGAACACATAGCCCCTGAAGTTCGGAGATGCGTCTGGCTGAAGTAATAGCTACCAGAAAGAGTGTCTTCCAAGATAGAAACTTGATAGAGCAGGACGCTGCTGGTTCAAAAGGGGGCAGAATTAAGGAGGTTAGGACTAAATTAAGGTCCCAAGGAGGAGGGGGATCTCTCACTGGAGGCCTAAGAAGAGTTGTCCCTCTCAAAAAAGCTTTACAGAGCTTATGAGACATAATGTTAGAATTCGAAAAACCAATATGAAAGTTAGAAATGACCGCCATTTGTACCCTGATCATAGCAGAAGCGGACCTGGAGTGAAACAGTTGTGCTAGGAATTCCAGAATTTTGTGGACTGGGGCTGAAAAGGGATCCACATTCCTAGCCTTTGCCCAATAAGAAAAACGTTTCCATTTGCTAGCATAAGTTTTCCTCGTTGTAGACTTGTGAGAGGAGATGATAATGTCACGGACTGCTGGGGAAATGCTAGGAAGCCTGGCTAAGGTTGGAAGTGGGGCAACCAAGCTGTGCGCTGGAGAGTTTTGAGGGACTGATGCAACCCGCCTGATTGATGAACCAGGAGGTCTGGAATTGGGTCCAGAGTCCAGGGTTGATCAAAAAGGTAATGGTGCAGGAATGGGAACCATATCTGTCAAGGCCAGTAGGGAGCAATGAGGATCATTTTGCAACCCAACGATATTGCTTTCTGTATAAGTTTGGGTATCAGGGGGAAAGGAGGAAAGGCATAAAGAAGTCCCTGGGGCCAATTGTAGACTAGATCGTCTCTGGGTACGTGACCCGGAAGTGGAAGAAGGGAGAAGTAGTTGCTGCATTTGCTGTTGAAGGGGGTGGCAAAGAGATCGCTGCAAGGCTGTCCCCATTTGCGGAAAATAAGATTTGTAACTTCCTGATTCAGAGACCACTCGTGAGGCATGAGGATAGATCTGCTGAGCCTGTCCGTTATGACGTTGGATCGCCCGGGGATGTGCGTCGCAATCAGAAAATGTTGGGAGGAAATCGCCCACTGCCAAAGTCTGAGTGCTTCTTGACACAGGGGGTAGGATCTGGTTCCGCCCTGCTTGTTGATGTACCACACCACTGATATGCTGTCCATTTGAACAGCAATGGTCCCAGAAGGCAGAGAGTCTTGAAGGGCTTGCAACGTCAGGAGCATGGCTCACATTTCCAGGACATTTATGTGCAGATGGTACTCGTGAGGTTGCCATGTGCCTTGGACTGTCCTGCCCAGATAATGCCCCCCCCCCCCATCAGGGAGGCGTCTGTCGTCACTGTGGCTACCGGAGGGGGTTGTATGAAAGGTCTGCCCTGAGTAACTAGTGGGGAGACCATCCACCAAGAAAGATGTCTTTTGCATGCATCCGTGATCATGATCATGTGAGTCATGGGTAGCTCTTGGAAAGACCACTGCGTAAACAGAAGCCACTGAAGAATTCTCATATGAAAGTGTGCTAGTGGAATTAGGAGAATGGCTGCTACCATGGAACTCAGAGTTTGATGGATGTACCTGACTTGGATCCTTTTGCTCTGCATCAGAACCTGTACCTGCTGACGGATTGCTGACACGCTTTCTAGTGGTAGCCTTGCAAACATATCCCTTGTGTCTAAGTCTGCTCCTATGTAAGTGATTGATTGACAGGGCAACAAGGCAGATTTTTCGAAATTTATTGTAATGCTGAGCTGGGAACAGATTGTGATTGTGTAGTCCCATGCTTGTATGAGTTGATGCCTGGTGGTAGCAGTAAGGAGCCAGTCATCTAGATACGGAAATACCTGAATCCTTGACGTCTCAGGTGAGCCGTGACCACTGCCATACATTTGGTGAACACCCTGGGGGCTGTGGTGAGACCAAAGGGGCAGAGCTCTGAACTGATAATGACTGGCCCCCAGCCGGAAGCGAAGATATCTCTTGGAGTGCCTGTCCAATTTTATATGGTAGTACGCGTCCTGAAGATCTATCGAGCACATCCAATTGTCCTGACCCAGAAAGGGTAGAATGGACTGTAGCATGACCATCCGAAACTTTGTTCTTTGCACAGACCTGTTTAGTCTGCTGAGATCCAGAATCGGTATCCAGTCCCCTGTATTTTTTTGGTACTAAAAAGAACCTTGAGTAAGTTCTGGATCCGTGCTGGTCTGCCGGGACTTCCTGGATGGCTCTTTTTTCTAGCAGTTTTGAAACTTCTACTACTGCTTGCTCCTTCAGATTGGGTGGAACATCTGGAAGGGTCTTCCTTGACTGTAAAGGGGGTTGATGGAAGGGAATTTTGTAACCTCAGGATATAACGGACCGTACCCATCTGTCTTGTGTTAAACTTTGCCAGGCTTTTGGGTACAGCGAAAGTCTTCCCCCGACTGCCTCCAGAGGTGAGCAGCCAGGCAACCCTTCAGGGATGCTGGAAGGGCTTATCAGAGAAGGATTCTCTGTTGCCCTGGTTCTGCAGACCCTCTCTGCCATGAGGGCGGCATCTATTATTATTGTTTCCCCCTCTGCCTCTGGAGGAAAAATCACAACGTGTGTCAGGCAAGGCTCCCTGAGATTTACGGAACCACATCTTCCAACTCTTCTGACCCTTGGGGTAAGGTCTAGAGGGAGTGGAAAAATGGACTCCCACGGCAGAGGGAGTCTTGCCTTCTTGCTCACACCTAGTCAAAGTGTCTTTCACCTGTGGTCCAAAAAGAAAGGAACCATCAAAGGGAGTGTTGGTGAAGGACGCTGCTCGAAAGGGTTCCGCAAAGTTACACAGCCACATCCACGCATGCCTCCTAAGGGCCACACCGGTACCTGCGGCTCTACTCGCCCCATCGGCTGCATAGGAAATGAGCCTCATGGAGGAGTTAACAACAGAATTAAGCGTTGCTAGCTGGGAAGCTACCTTGGCTTGTGCTCCCTCAGTTGTTGGATCTTGAAGGGTATCTCCGAGCTCTTTAAGGAGATCCCTTTGAAGTCGGGTAAAATGACATAGGTAGTTCAGTGACCTCATAGAGAAGGTCGCTGAAGCGAACATTCGCTTCCCGTATCTGTCCATTGTCCTAGACTCCTTGTTAGGGGGATGGACAGACGAAGAGGTCTCCGCTAACTCTTTTTTGGTGGCTGCTGCTACCACCATGGCATCAACAGGAACACCTTTCGAAAGGAGCTGCTTATCCTAGAGTGCTGTAATGAATTTACTAGGTCTCCTCGGAGTTGGTTCCATTGTGTCCGGAGCTGACCAAGCCTTTCGAGTCACCATGTCATAAGTGGATCGAAAGGCGGAGACACCCAGGAGGTGGAAAGTCGGGAACCGAAGGCATCCAGAAATACAGACTCATCCTCGGTAGTGGCTAGGGGATTCCAGTTCCCCCTCTGCTTAAGCATTTCTAGGATGTCCGAGAAGGAAACATCTTCAGAGGGGGATCTTGGGGACCCTTCCGTATCATCTAAGTCTGTATCAGAAGTGACAGACTCGGGGGAGTCAATGTGCTTCCTCTTACACTTTTTCTTCCGAGGGGGCTCCTCTGAGTGATCAGGAAAGGCCTCAGAATAGGAGGAAACACCCAAAGGGGTGTCCTGGAGCATCGGTTCCCTACGCTTAGGGTCTGGAGGAGGAGCGGAGGTTGGCACAGGCACTACAGAGGACACATCCGGTGGGGCTGAAAGTGGAGCTGACTCAGAGGACAGCACACTCCGCATGACATCGAAGGCGTCCCTGCCATGATGCTGAGAAAGCTCCGGTTCCAAAGAAATAAGAATCTTTCTCTGCACCGAGGGGGACAGCTCCAAGGCCGATGTTCCCGATGCTCCAAGAGGGAGAACGGGGTCGGACAAAGGTCCAATGCCACTCACCCCCTCGGAGCCGATGAGGGAGCCCCAGCGCCCAGATCCCTTGATGGAAGGTACCAACGAGGGAATCGGGGCCGACAGAACGAAAGGAGATAAAGTTATCGGAGCCGACGGTTCCACTACTTGAACCCCAATGAACTCCGTCTCCGAACTCATTGGAGTCGGAGGAGAAACATCGAGAGACGTGGACGGAGCTGATACCTGTTGAGGAGGGCTGAGCAACAATTTAGTTGGTGCCTGCGACTTTAGCAACCTACTGACCACTCTCTCCACATCATGATCTGACAGCCTAGAGGATTGAGAGGAGTGAGAGGATCGGTGACTACACTCATTCTGAAGTAAAGGAGACTGAGGAGCCGAATGCACCGACTCTAGGGAAGGGGACCTCAGCCTCTTGTGGCTCCACAACGGCTCTGAAGCCTCTGATGGAGCTGACGGGGAGATTGTCTTGTCGGTGCCAGCTGGAACCGACGTAGAAGGTAAATCCTGAACCGAAAACGGCTCCGAACTTGGAGCCGACGGCTTAGTGGATTTATGGGATTTCACTGGCTGTGAGCTCTTGGCCGGTGAATCCTGGGGTTTTAAAAGACCCCTAAGAATCAGCTTATTCTTACGCTCCTGCAGGACTCTTGGACTAAAGGCATGGCAAATAGAACAAGAGTCCTGCAGGTGCACAACGCCTAAACAATAGATGCAAGAAGTGTGCCCATCTGTCAGAGACATTTTCTGACAGCATAAGTCACACTTCTTAAACCCAGAAACCTTAGATTCCTTTGACATTCTTTACAGTAGAAAGAAACCAGTTATGACAACATATATATATATATATATATATATATATATATATATATATATATATATATATATACAGCCTACAAAAAACACACCTACTAGAAAGACTATAGATAAAGGTTTTTTTTTTTTTTTAGAAAGATAATAGGAAAGCCTCTAATTTAAATGGCTAGCCTATAAGAAAAAAGCAGAAGGAAAGCCTCTAACTTAAATGGCTAACCTGACAAGAAAAGGGGGGGAGGGGTGGGGGAGAACTCTCTAAGTTAAACGAGTTCTACAAAAGGAGAGATACTATATAATAAACAATTATCTACCACAGAAACAAAACTATTGTTAATAATAAAGCACTAGAAGAGTTAAATTCTAGTGAAAAATTACAAAAAAAATTCTATACAAGCCTGAGCCAGAAAAACGACACCTCGCAGCTGAAGTGGCAAATGAGATCTGGGTAGCTATCGATAGGCATTATGGGATAAGGGGTATAAGGGGATAATGGGTAGCCTCGAGCCAGTAAACAGCTCTCGAGCTATTGAAGATGGCCGAGTCGGAGCCAAGGATTGGCTCCGATCCCAACCAGCAAGAACGAAGGCAAGATAGACAACTTAACATTCAAGCTTACAATGCTTTGTAAAAGTATGTACAGAGGACTAAGTAGCAGCTTCTAGAATACTTCAAGAATCCAATCCTTTCCAAAATGGCATAAATGAAGCCAAAGCCATAGCAGAGTAGGCACTGATCCTGCCTGGAATAGTTGTGCTGTGGTGAGTATAACAAAAGTAATAGTTTTAAACAATCATTTGGAAACAGTCTGTTTTAACACAGATTGTCCCTTCTTCTTACCTTCACATGAAATGAACAATTGATCCAAAGATATGAAAGATGTAATTCTGTCAAGATAGTATCTGAGTTGTCTGTGATCATCCAAGGTATGGAGTATTCAGTCTCTCTCATTTTTAGGTTCAGGAAAGAAATAGAAAAAATGGGTAGCTTGTCTTAAAATAAACTCAGATATCACTTTAGGCATAAAAGTTGCTTTAGTTCTGAAAGAAACCCTGTCCCCATGGAAAATGAGACAGGGTTGACTCACCATAAGAGCTTGCATCTCAGATACCCTTCTTGCAGAGGGCAGAGCAATCAGTAAAACTGTTTTCTAGGTTAAGAACCTCAAGTCAGCCAGATTAGCTAATTCAAATGGAGCAAGTGCTAGCTTTTCTACACCAAATAAAGATCCTGAGTACAGGCCACCAGTTTTCTTGGAGGCTCCTTCAATAACATTTTGACATGAGACTATATTGAAAGAGGACAGACATGCTGAAATAGCCAATAAACAAACTTTGATAGAGGAACAGGAAAGGCCATAGGAGAGTAACTCACACAAATATTGTAAAAAAAGAGAACGACTGCCCTGAATTGTTGACACCAACTAGAAACCCTTTTCCATTTGATAATATATAATTTTTTAATAGCGCACTTTCTTGCCTCCATTAGTCCTTGCTGCACATCCTCAGTAAAGAGGTGCCTAAAAGGAAGTAAGACCTTATCATCCAGGCAGTCGACTGAAGTCGACTGATGTCAGGGTGTAACAAACATCCGTGTTCTTGTGTGAGTAGGCCCAGTCTCATAAACTAGTAAAGGGTATGATACTCCAGGTAACTGTAGACATCTGACTTACAAACTAGAAAGACTTCTGACTGTGTATCAAAGTGTTGAATATGACATTTTTTATCTGAATACTTGTATTAGTCTTGAAATAGTTCCTCAAGGCTTTAGGATGAGCAAGTTTCCTAATGGAATGAATCGTGACAGTGACTTATATTCAAGCCTTTGTCAAGTTTTTAATGAGGCAGGCTTAAAAATGCTTGAGGTGCTTATTGAATATTATCATAAAAAGCTGTGCTTACTGGCTGATGAAATTATTGCTCTTAACATAGCTAAAGAGCACCCTTGCTTCCTAGCAGCAAAAAATGAATGGCTAGGTATTGACGCTAAATTATCTAGACATGTGACAACCTTAATCCATACAAAGAGGAGGAAACTAGCCAGGGATGCAGAACAGTACAAACAGAATATCGCTTACGCACTCAGATTTAGTGAGAATAATAATAGAGCACCAGTGTTTCACAGACCAGTTCCGCATAGGTTTGAACACAGAGGTATAGTTTATTTTGATAATAAAGAAGAAGATGTAGTTACCAGACGTTTTCCCCTCTCAATTTTCAAATGATGCAGTTACCGTGGTAACTCCATGTCACGGAACTGAGAATGTTATAAGTAAGCAGTTCCCACAGCAAGCAGCGACAGTTAGAGAGACAATTAATTTGAATTCACGACATTATAACCCTGACAACAATACAGGAAATGACAATTATGTTGAAGCATTACCAGACAACAACAGTGCTGTTAATAGCAGTACCCAAGGGCAGTTGCTCTTCCCCACTGTAACCCACCTCAAAGTAGAGCCAACAACAATGAGCCTAACTCGGCTTCTATTGGAGATCATTTTTTATTGCAGAGTCCAAAGAACAGGGAGGTTTCCACAAATTTTTGCAGAGGAGAAAGAAGAGGCAGAGGGAGAGTGAAAGGCAGGAACAGCGCTTGAGGTCAGAGACTGTATTAATTGGTTCCAGCATGTCTTGTGCCTTGCACACTTAAGACATGTATTTGGACACACACAGCAAGAATATTTTTCAATGTTGATGGCAGTTCTGCTGGTATTAGTTTTTTGCAAGTTAATGAAAATGGTGTTTCCCCTGCACATTCTGGTTTACATGACACTTTCAGTAGGTCTCCTGCCAGCGACAGTGAAGATAAGGATGAAGGCCAGCCCCCCCCCCCCTTTGAAAAAAGGAGCACTTTTAATCCCCCACTCAACTCTACTTTGAATATCTTTTCCAGGTTTTGTGAAAGGGAAATCATGTCAGCTCTGTCTAGCAAAACACAGTACAAGTGGTTTAACCTGACTAAAGAAGAAAAGAAAGCTTTAGATAGTTTAAGTAGAGATTCTGATATTAGGATTATGAAAGCTGACAAAGGAGCTGGCATAGTGGTTATGTATACTAGCAGTTATAATAATAAAATGGAAGCTATCCTTTCTAACAAAGTCAAATATAAAATAGTTTTGCCTGAAGACATTTCCCAGAGATTTCTTTCCCTTGACAATTCTGTTAACAGACTGTATCAAGAAGGTTTAATCTCAGAGGAAGAAAGGGAGTTTATGGAAGTAAAATTCCCACAGGTAGGCAGAATGTTTGGGATCCCAAAGACTCACAAAGACTCGATAGATCCCCACTTAGGCATACTGTAGCATCTAGAAAACCTAAGACAGAATTTATTTCAGCTCTCTTGGATTTTTTTTAACCCTTTGGTTCAGAAATCACAATTCTACCTTAATGACTCCTGGGCAGTTTTTAAACGAAATATTTAAATGCCCACCCACTGAAGGACAATGCATACTGGTCATGCTTGATGTTGTAGCTCTTTACCCTAGCATCCTACATCGGGAAGGTTTAGAGTATGTGTAGAATTACCTGACCAGACACACCAGCACCCCTCCCCTTACAGCAGACACCTTGGTTACTTTACAGGAGCTAGTTCTGGTAAATATTTTTTTCTCTTTTAATGGTGTTATTTATCAGCAACTTGAAGGGGTGGCAATGGGAGGCAAAATGGCTCCCACTTATGCTAACTTAGTCCTAAGCTCTTGGGAATCAGATACTGTATGCAAAATTGAAGGTTTTCAGTGTGTCAGGGTATACAAACGTTACACTGATGATATTTTTTTCATTTGGGAAGGGTCAGAATTAGAGCTGGATAATTCTCTTGACAGGGTTAGCCAGAGTATCAGTTTCTTAGATTTTACCATCTCGCGTAAAGGGAATGAAGTTAATTTCCTTGACGTTAGTTTGGCCAGGTATCCTGTTTCTTTCAAGCTTTCTTCCAACACTCATAGAAAGAGTACCTTTCGTAACAACTACATAGACTCCTCTAGCCAGCATGCCCCTTTTATGAAGAGGAATATAGTTAAGGGGTAGTTTGTGCGACTTAGCAAGATTGTGAGTGAGAATGATATTTTCTTTAAAGAAAGTCAATTTCTTAAATGGTTATTTTTAGAAAAATATTACCCGGAAAAATTGGTTAATGACATCCTCAATGATATTGTTGTTCACAGGCAAAACAAATATCCTCCCATACTTAAATCTGGTTTCAGCCTGAAACCCACAGGTTCCTCGAATGACAATTCCAGATTCCCACTTCCCATCTCGCTTGATGGAGCGACTATTAGAGAGATATTGTCCAGGAACTGGGGAATTATTAACAGTAGCCCAGATATGGAAAGAATCTTGGGTCCCAGTCCTAGCTTTTGCTATAGAAAGACTGTGTCCATGAAGTCAGCTTTTGAAAAGACTATCCCTTCGATTACCTTCCCATCTCGCTTGATGGAGCGACTATTAGAGAGATATTGTCCAGGAACTGGGGAATTATTAACAATAGTCCAGATATGGAAAGAATCTTGGGTCCCAGTCCTAGCTTTTGCTATAGAAAGACTGTGTCCCTGAAGTCAGCTTTTGAAAACAGTATCCCTTCGATTACCAGTCTATCATCACATGGTACAGGTATGTTTTGCTGTGGCAAGTGTGTCTGCTGCCCTTTCATTGAGGAGATGTTTTCTGTTTACAAAATCCCAAAGCAGAGATTCGGTTTCAAGAAGCTTTTAATTGTAACCCCATGAATATAGTCTACCTTGCAGTGTTTTATGTGGGCAAAAGCCACAAGGAAATTAAGTGATCATATTAAAGAACACAGACAAGCACTTAGAAAGAGAGAGACATTAAGAATGCTTTAGCTAAACACGCTTTTAATAATGCACAGTGCAATACTTTCCATTTTGGGGTTCTTGAACATGTTTCTTTGCCTTTTGGTAACTGCAATCCCCTTCTGGAAGTTAAAGAATTGAGCAAGTTAAATTACAGGCAGGCATGCCCCCTGGACTCCATGGGAACCTTAATGTCAGAAACATCCTTAAATAGGGAGGACACACCCCCTCCAGAATGTAATTTTTTTCCCCAATAGTTCTTATTTCATTCCACCATTATTCTGATGTTCTTAACGAATGAAAGCGCTTAATATTTTCATATTTTTCAGACTGTTTTGGATTCTGTCTTGTGTATTGTTTGTATTGAAGTAGATTTTAATGAAGAAGGAATTCCTGATTTGAACCATTGGTCTCAGTCTCCTTATTGTGCTAGCTTCCAAGGTATTTTATTTGTTATAGAGTGTAGTTTTGCCTCAAAGACTGTGGGCAGTTTTCCTGAGTTTTGATATATATATATATATATATATATATATATATATATATATATATATATATATATATATATATATATACACACACACACACACACACACACACACACACAGAATGGATACAAAAAGTGTACACACCCTTGTTAAAATGGCAGGTTTTTGTGATATAATTAAATCAAAAGGTGCTTCAGCAAAGTATTTGTTTAAGGCTGTGCACACTTATGCAACCAGCTTACTGTACGTTTTTTATTTTTTATATTTTTCCCCTAACAGATTTGTTTGCTTTTCAATTGAATTATACAGGTTATAGGTCACATTAAAGCTTGGAAAAGTTTTGAAATAATTTATTGTGGTCTAATTGTTTTATATCACAAAAACCTGGCTTTTTAACAGGGGTGTGTAGACTTTTTATATCCACTGTATGTATATATATATATATATATATATATATATATATATATATATATATATATATATATATATATATATATATATATATATATATATATACACACACACACACATATGGGTTCACTATAGAATCCCAAAATACTAAAATCCCGAATTTCAGTATTTCGAAATTCTATAGCCAAAAGCTTTAAATCCCGAAACCCCATAACCGCGAAATTTAAAATCGCGAACCTACACTACAAATACACCACACATATACACATAATCTCCCCCCACAATCAAACATACAATCCTACACTACAGACAATCAGGTAGGCAAGCTCCCCTGCACCCCCCATGTGGGGGGGGCTGCACCCCCCACACCCCCCTACTTATATATATACTAACTCGGAAATCGCACAATCACATACACAAAAGTAACTCACACCCACACATTTCACAGCCCCTTGCACACACACATCACAGCCAAAACACACACTAGCATACACTAAAGCCTCTAACCAACACACTCATACATGCTTAGCTGATCTTACACCTATCCATTCACACACCGCAACACCAGAAGCTCCGAACGTTGGTATTTTGAATTTCACGTTTCTAGTGTTTCGGGATTTCAAGGCTTCGGTGTTATAATTTTCGAAATACTGAAATTCGGGATTTCAGTTTTCGAAATTATGAAGGGAACCCATACATATATATATATATATATATATATATATATATATATATATATATATATATGCGGGTCTATATTATATCATCAAACGCTTAAAAAAGTGAACGCTGATTGATCGACCTAATTTAAGCGAAAGCTTACAATCTCGAACTGTCAGATCAGCGATTTTTTTCCCAGGGAAAAAAATCGCTGATCCAAAACACATGCACACAACACAAGCACACCAAACAAACAGAAATCCACACACATACACCTAAAATCTGATACCTAACCCTACACTAAACTATGCACACACCAACTACCGACTTACCTTAACCCAAACCCTAACCCTAAGGTCCGTCACTATCGCACACTCACCTCACCCGCTCACTAACCCTAACTCACTTAAATCCGCCCTAACCCTCATGTCCACTCAATTGCACACACACCTAACCCGAGCCCTAACCCTAACTCCCCTAAATCACTCTAACACTCACATCCACACAATCGCACACTTACCTGAATCCAACCGGTAACTTTCCACCATAACACTGAAAATACCGAAGCAACAGAAATGGACAACCAAATTCTTTCCCTAGGAAAAAATTTGAGTTACTGATGCTTCGATATTTTGCAGTTTCGCGAAAATAAGTTCGATCAATCAGCGTTCGCTTTTTTAAGCGTTTGAGGATATAATATAAACCCATTTATACATATATGTATACATATACATATTAATATACGTATACACACATATATATATATATATATATATATATATAAATATATATATATATATATATATATATATATATATATATATATATATATCTATATACACACACACACACACACACACACACACACACACACACACACACACACACACACACACACACACACATTATCTATATACCATCAGGAAATAGAAAACAAAAATATCTAAAGGGTATAAGCAAAACAACAGCATAAGGGGCTGTTGCCTGACAGGGTCTCAGTTGAGGTCTAGCCGGTCACCAAGAGCTGCCAGTGAGAATATTGGAAGGGGGAAGAGGGAGGGATCTTGAACCAAACAAAAATAAAACAACATGGATCTGTCATTATGGTAAGTATATAACTTTCATATATAGAAGTTATGTTCTTACCATAACGTTCCATGTTAGTTGTCTTCTTCTCGCCTTCTTCTTGCTGGATGGGTTCGGAGCCGACCTCGGCTCCGACTCGGCCACTCTAAAGCTCAAGAGTTGGTTCCACCGGCTCGAGGCTCCCCTTATATCCCACAATGCTAGGCGATAGTTACCTCAGATCTCGTTTGTAAGCTAACCCCAGCTTATAACAGAAACAGTATAACTGTAAAAAACAGAATCCACCTCTAACAACAGGAAGAAGAAGGGTGACCTACATTCTGAAACAAGAAATATGCATAATAGCATATAGCTAAGAAAGAGGTGGTAGAAAGAGAGGTCACGATCACAACTCCTCTAGGTCTGTCCAGGCCAGGGGAAGGAGGGTGGGGCGAAGAAGAAGCGAGAAGAAGACAACTAACATGGAACGTTATGGTAAGAACATAACTTCTATATGTTAAGTTGTCTATCTCGCCTTCATTCTTGCTGGATGGGACCGTCCCTAGCACCTTGTCCCGGTGGCCTAACGGAACAGACTCCTGAGAACAGTGGAACCAAAATTAGCTCTATGCCTAGAAGCTAAATCCAACTTATAATGGGAAATAAAAGTGTGAGGAGTAGCCCAAGTAGCCGCTGCACAAATGGTGTCAATAGGCAGTCTGTCTTGAAAGGCTAGAGAAGTAGCCAAAGCTCTGGTGGAATGGGCTTTAGGCTTATTAGGCAGTTTTTGGTGTCTAATCTCATAAACAAGGGTAATCAGAGATGTTAGCCATCTGGATAAAGATACCTTTGAAACTGGAAGTCCCTTTCTGCTTTCCGTGATAGGAGACAAACAGCTGATCAGATTTTCTGAATTGTTTCGTCCTGTCCAAGTAGTACCTTAATTGACGATGAACATCCAGACAGTGTAATTTTTGTTCAGACCTATTTGAATACTCCGGGGAAAAAGACAGGGAGGTCAATGCATTGGTTTAGATTTGATGTTGAAACCACCTTAGGCAAAAGGACGGGTTAGTTCAGAAGGAAACTCTGTCCTTATGGAACACAAGGTAAGGAGAACGACAACTGAGTGCTTGAAGTTCTGAAATTCTTCTAGCTGATGTGATAGCCACCAGAAAGAGAGTTTTCCATGATAATAACTTTAAGGAACATGAAGCTGCAGGTTCGAAAGGGGAAAGAATCAAAGAAGCAAGAACTAAATTTAGGTCCCAAGGAGAAGGAGGATTTCTTACAGGAGGTCTGAGAAGAAAAACTCCTTTCAAAAGGCTTTGCAGAGTTTGTGGGACATTAGGGCAGATTCAGAAATACCCACATGGAAATTAGAAATAGCTGCCAATTGAACCTTAAGAGTAGATGGAGATGAACCTGCATGGAAGAGTTCAGCAAGAAAATCGAGGACTAGTTGGATGGAAGCGGTGAAAGGATCTACGTCCTTTCCTTGTGCCCAATATGAAAATCGTTTCCACTTACTCAAATAAATCTTTCGAGTGGAAGATTTATGGGAAGCTATCAAAATATCTCTAACAGAGTGAGATAATTGAGGAAGCCTGGCTACGGTTGGAAGTGGAGGAACCAAGCAGTGAGGTTCAGAGAGGGGAGGGAGCGATGAAACTGACCCGACTGATGGATCAAAAGATCTGGAACTAGGTCCAGATTCCACGGTCGCTCCAAAAGAAATCGATGCAGAAAGGGGAACCACACTTGTCGAGGCCAGTAAGGAGCAATGAGGATCAATGAGGCCTTCTGAGCGATAGCTTTCTGTATTACTTGAGAGATCAGTGGGAAAGGAGGAAATGCATACAGAAGTCCCGGGCCAAACTTGGACTAGCGTCCCTGCTGGGTTGGCCTGGTAAAGGGAATAGAGTGAAGTATTTTCTGCACTTGCTGTTTTGGGGAGTAGCAAAAAGATCGCAGCAAGGCTGACCCCACTTGAGAAAAATCTCTCTCACTACAGAGTCTTTCAGAGACCACTCGTGAGGCATGAGAATAGCTCTGCTCAACTTGTCCGCAATGTGATTGACTTCCCGGGATGTGCGTTGCTATCAGAAAACGCTGAGAAGAAATCGCCCATTGCCACAGTCTGAGTGCTTCTCGACACAGGGGTATGATCTGGTTCCGCCTTGCTTGTTGATGTACCACACTACAGACATATTGTCTGTCTGGATTGCAATCGTTCCCAAGGGAAGAGAGTGTTGAAGGGCTTGCAACGCTAAAAGCACTGCTCTCATCTCCAGAACATTTATGTGCAAGTGGCATTCGGTTGGCTGCCATGTGCCCTGGGCTGTCCTGCCCTGATAATGCCCCCCCCACCCGATCAGGGAGGCATCCGTTGTCAGAGTAGCAACCGGAGGAGGTGGAACAAATGGTCTCCCCAACAGGAGCTGGGGGGAAGACATCCACCACATGAGATGCTTTTGCACGCTTGCGTGATCATAATGGTGTGAGACATTGGAAGTTCCTGGTATGACCATTGAGAAAAGAGCATCCACTGAAGGATCCGCATGTGGTATCTGGCCAATGGAAGGAGGGTATGGTTGCTGCCATGATTCCCAACACCTTTAGAACTAACCTGGCTTTGGCTCTGTTGTTGTTGAGAAGTAGTGATACCAATTTTTGAATGTCTGATATCCTTTGGTTCGTTAGTGTTGCAGACATGTTTACAGTATCTAATTTGCCTATGTAGGTAATAGTACGACAAGGCGACAAAACAGACTTTTCGCAATTTATTGAGATACCCAGTCTTTGACAGACGCGAAAAGTGTAATCTCTGGCCATCAGAAGGAGATGCTTGGTGGGAGCTGTGAGGAGCCAGTCGTCCAAATATGGAAACACCTGGAATCCTTGTCGTCTCAGGTGAGAAGCTACCACTGCCATGCATTTGGTAAACACCCGGGGCAGTGGTGAGACCAAAGGGCAGGGCCCTGAATTGAAAATGACTGGTTCCCAGCCTGAAGCGGAGGAATCTTCTGGAGCGCCTGTTCATTTTTATGTGATAGTACGCGTCCTGAAGGTCTATAGAGCACATCCAGTTTCCTTTTCCCAATAGGGGAAGAATGGATTGCAGCGTGACCATCCAAATCTTGTTTTCTTGACTGATCTGTTCAAGATACTGAGATCCAAAATTGGTCTCCAGTCCCCTGTTTTCTTTGGAACTAAAAAGAACCTTGAGTAGATTCCGGATCCTAGTTGGTCTGCTGGCACTGGCTGAATAGCTCTTTTTGCAAGCAGTTTTGAAATTTCCAAAGCTGCTATATCCCTTTGAGCGGTGGAACATCCGAAGGGATTTTTGACTGATTTGGAAAACGAAGAAAGGGAATAGAATAACCTTCGAAATGATGGACTGTACCCATTTGTCTTGTGTCAAGGATAGCCAGGCTTCTGGGTACAGTGACAATCTTCCCCGACTGCCTCAAGATGGGCAGTCGGGCAACACCTGAGGGATGCTGAAAGGGCTTATCGGAGAACGCTTTCGATTGCCCTGGTTCTGCGGACCCCTCTGCCTCTAGGGCGACGTCTACCATTGTTGTTCCCCTCTGCCTCTGGCGGGAACCGACTCTGTCGCCAGGCGAAGTCCCTTGGGATTGTTTACGGAACCACATCTTTCCCCTTCTGGCCTTTGGGGTAAGGCCTAGAAGGAGTAGAAAACGGACTCCGACGGCAGAAAGGGTCTTGCCATCAGTCTCGCACCTAGTCAGGGTTTCTTTCACTTGTGGACCAAAGAGATGATCCATCAAAGGGGAGTTCGTGAAAGACGTCTTGAAAGGTTCCGAAATTGCATAGCCGCATCCAGGCGTGCCTACGTAAGGCTACCCCTGTTCCTGCGGCTCTGCTCGCTCCATCGGCCGCATAAGAGAGGAGGCGCATGGAGGAGTTGGAAATAGAATTAGGATAGCCAGCTGCGTGTTCATTTTTTCTTCGAAACCCGCAGCTGTAGGGTCCTTCAGCATTTCACTCGCTTCTTTGATCAAGTCTCTTTGAAGACGAGTGAAATGGCACAGGTAATTCAGCGAACGCATAGTAAATGTCGCTGAGGAGAACATCCGCTTCCGTGCCTATCCATGGACCTAGATTCCTTGTTAGGTGGATGGACAGGCACTGAAGGATCAGCCAGTTCCTTCTTTGTGGCGGCAGCAACCACCATAGCATCCACAGAGACTCCTTTTGATAAAAATTCCTTGTCTGATGGAGCTGTGATGAATTTGGAGGGTCTCCTGGGAGTGGGGTCCACTGAATCAGGAGCCGTCCATGCCTTTTTAGCAACCACCTGCATGAGGGGGTCAAAGGGGGGGGGACACCCAGGAGGTGGAAGGACGAGAGCCAAACGCCTCAAGATACACAGATTCGTCCTCCGAAGGGTTGAGGGCTGGCCAATTTCCCCTCTGTTTAAGGATCTCCAGAATGTCTGCAAATGAGACATCTTCAGAAGGGGAACGGGGAACCCTCAGAATCATCCAGATCTGTGTCCGGCGTGATAGACTCAGGTGAGTCAATGTGCTTCCTCTTGCACTTCCTCTTCTGAGGGGCTCTTCTGCCAAATCAGGAGAGGCCTCGAAGAGGATGAAATCCCAAAGGGAGCACCTGAGGAGTTGGCACTCTGCGGACAGGGATGAGGGAGTGAGCCGACTTACCCTGAGGCAGCATAGAGGGAGGGGCTGACGGAGCCGACTGTGGAGTAGAGCCAGGCTCTAACACACTCCGCATGACCTCGAAGCACCCCTGTCAGGCAGAGCCAGAGGCCTCCGCTCCGAGGAGCTAAGGACCCCTCGGCACCGACAGTGATGGCTCCGAGGCCGATGTCGGAGCCGAACTCACCAGCGCCAAGCACCGAGAGGGAGAGGGGGTCGGACAAGGGTCCGATGCCACTCACCCCTCGGAGCCGACGAGGGAAGTCCGCCGAGATTCCTCCATGGAAGAAAACGGAGTCACGACGGAGCCGAAGACAATTGTCTCGGCTCGAGGTAACCACAGTCTCGGTTCCGACCCGGCCCGAGCTCAAAAGAGTCGAAGGAGGAAGGAGTTGATGGACGGGACAGGCACCGACTGATGAGTCAGGCTCTGAAGCATCTGGGCTAGTGCCTCAGACTTGAGTAGTCGACTCACTACCCTCTGAAGGTCATGATCGGACAACCTCGATGACCTAGAGGAATGAGATCTTTGGCCCGTTCAGACAGCAGGGAGATCCTGGAGCCGAATGAACGGAGCCAAGAGAAGGTGACCTAGACCTCTTTCTGGTTGTCGGCTCAAGATCTTGTCGGAGCCGACACGGGTACCTCGATAACCTCGGCCCGGCCGAGCCGAGGAAGCCACAGAAACTGTGGACTGAGTCTTATCGGCTCCAGCCGAGCCGATAAAGGCAAAGGTTGAACAACCTGAGGTCTCGGCTCAGAAGCCGGAGCCGAAGACCTCGATGCCTTGGAGGGCTTCCCTGTTGAGACAGACAGGGAATCCTCAGGCTTCAACAAGCCTCTCAATATGAGCTTGGTTTTACTTTCCTGCAGGACCCTGGGGCTGAAGCCATGGCAGACAGCACAGGAGTCCTGCAGGTGCAAAGGCCCCAGACAATAGACACAAGAAGTGTGAGCGTCTGTCAGAGACATTTTCTGACAGCACGCATCACACTTCTTGAATCCGGAGACCTTTGCTTCTTTAGACATAGCCTAACTGGTGAACACAAACACACACTCAAACACACCAGTTATACCCTGTCAAAAAAAATTACTTTAGTAAAAATACTAAAAAATAAAGTACAATAAAGTACAATAAACAGTAGCTTAAACTACACAAACACTCCCTAGGGAAGGGAAGGCCCAAGGCCCAAGGGAAGAACTAAAAGTTCTTTTAAAGAAAAAACGGGAAAAAATTAGGTCGGGGATAAGGTTCAAAGAACTACACTAATTTGACAATAATTAAACTAAAAAAAGGGGGAAATAGAGTAACTTTTAATAGAAAAAGCTTAAACTCATCAGGAACCGGTAGAACAACCAACCTCGAAGCTGCAAACGAGATCTGAGGTAACTATCGCCTAGCATTGTGGGATATAAGGGGAGCCTCGAGCCGGTGGAACCAACTCTCGAGCTTTAGAGTGGCCGAGTCGGAGCCGAGGTCGGCTCCGAACCCATCCAGCAAGAATGAAGGCGAGATAGACAACTTAACATCTAATGTTTATTTTCATCTGAGTCTACCTTTGGGACAGATTCCAAGCTGCCAATTACCGTGATATCAGAGAAGGACAATCTTGCGGATGGTTGAACCAAAGGATGAATGTGATACAGATTTTATACTCAATTTATAATAAGACAACAAGGTATGAAAAGTAGATCAAATTACTGCTGCACAAATGTCATCAATTGGTAGTTTATTCATAAAGGCTGTAGAGTTAGCTACCCCCCCCCCCCCCCCGTAGAACAAGCTCTGGGTTTTGTTTGCAAAGATAACCCTCTTCCAGTATAAACAAATGAAATAAACTCTGATAATCATCTTGATAGGTTAACTTTAGAAATGCGCTTACCCACTTTTGCTCTAGTAAATGCTAGAAATAATGTATCTGACTTTCTGAAATCTTTTGTTCTATGGAGATAGAATCTGAGTGGAAAATGAATATCTAGCATGTGTAAGATATACTTTGTTTGAGAACCTTGGGAAGATCACTAGCAGATCAACAGATGGATTTAGATTTGTTTCAGATGCCACCTTAGGGAGAAAAGACACATTAGTTCTTGATGCCACTCTATCTTTATGAAATACTAAGTAAGGAGGTTTGTAAGAATCAGCTTGTAGGCCAGAAATTTATTTAGCTGAAGTGGTTGCAACAAGGAAAATTGTCTTCCGAGAAAGGAACTTTAGGTCTACAGAACTGGCTGGTGCAAAGGGAGGCTGAGTCAAGGCCTCTACGGAAGGACTGGGTCCCTCATTAGAGGCCTTAGCAAAAAAGTTCCCTTGAGGACGGCTTTGGAAATTTTCAGACATGCTATGGAGGTGCTATTTTGTCTTGCAGGAAAATTAGAAATAGCAGCCAGTTGTACTTTAATAGTAGAAAAACTGGAACTGTTTTGAAAAAGTTCTGACAAAAATTCCAAAATAGATGGAAGAGATCCTGGGAAAGGATCTAAACTTTTTGATAAGGCCCAAATGGAAAACTTTTTCCCATTTACTGTGGTATATCTTTTTGGTGGACTGTTTTTCAGAAGCTGAGATAATGTGGAGCACAGATGCAGAAAGCCTGGTGTCTTTGGCTATAGTTAAAACAGGAGGAACCAAGCAGTCAATCTAATGGCCTTTTGGTGTGAAAGAGGCAAGCTGGATGGTTGACTCAGCAGATTTAGGTACTGATCCAACATTCAGGGATGCTGTAGTAGATAAGGCCACAGGAAGGGGGACTAAAAAGAAGCAATGAGGATTACTCTGGCCTTCCACCTTCTGGCTTTCTAAATAAATATGGTTACTAGGGGTATTGGGGAAAGGCATAGAAGAGACCTGGGGGCCAAATGTGGACTACAGCATCAGTCAATGACTGCCGCTGTGGTGGGATCAAGGCAAAGTAACTGCTGCACTTGTTGTACAGGTAGCATGAGAACAGACTGCACCAAGGTTGGTCCCAACAGCTGAATATCTGAGTTCCCACTGTCTGGTTGAGGGATCACTCATGAGGCATAAGTATCGACCTGCTCAGTTTGTCCGCTAGTACTTTGGACATCCCTGGGATGTGTGTTGCTATTAGAAATTGAGGTAATGACATCTCCCGTTGCCACATTATCATGGTTTCCTGGCAAAAAGGATATGATTTTGTTCCCCCTTGTCTGTTGATATGTCAGACTACCGCCATGTCTGTCTGGACAGAAATCACACTCTTGGGGATGAAGTCATGGAAAGGCCTGCAATTCTAGGAGGACTGCCCTCATCTTCAATACACTGATGTGAAGACTGGCCTCTAGATATAAACAAAAATCTTGGACTGTCCTCAGATGTGACCAAGAACCTTGGACAGTCCTCCATTCAAAATGGCCATCCCCACCCCAGAACAGAGGCATCAGTGGTTACTGTAAAGTATCCAGTGGCTGTGGTGGGCAGAACAGCCATCCTTCCATTACTGGCGGGTAGGTTATCTACCATCTGATGTGATCCTTGCATTGTTGTGTGAAATAAATTCTGGAATGGACAGGGTGAATGCACTGAGATCACTGAAATGAAAGAGTCCAGTGAAGTACTCTCCAGTGAAACATGGCTAAAGGCACCAGCATGACTGTCGCTACCATCAGATCTAGTAGACAAAGTATTAGTCTTGCCTGGGGAGAAGGAAATTAAATGACCTGAGTTGCAACTAGGCATAGGGAAAGTATACTAGAATGTGGTAATTTGGCCATTTGAAGAGTTGTGTTTAAATGACATCCAGTGAACTCTATCTGTTGGGTAGGAGTCAACTGGCTTTTGGACTGATTCACTGTTATGCCCACTTTGTATATCAAATGGAGTAAGAGGTCCTGATGTTGAAGCAGCAGATTCCTTGAAGCAGCAGTAAGGAGCCAATTGTCTAGGTAAGGGAACATCTGGATCCCTAGTAGGCAGAGATGAGCTGCAACTACTGCTATAATCTTTGCAAATGTCCTGGGGCTGTGGTGAACCTGAATGACAGTGCTGTGAACTGGTAGTGAATGGCTCCCAGCCAGAAATGGAGAAATCTCCTGGACTGCAATTCTATTTTTATGTGATAGTAGGCATCCTGGAGATTTATAGAGCACGTCCAATAGTCCTTTCTTAGATGAGGTAGTATGGACTATAGCATGACCATCCTGAATTTTGTCTGTTTCACAAACTGACTTAGGTGACTCAGATCCAGAATAGGTCTGAGATATCCTGTCTTTCTGGGTAGAAGAAAGAACCTGGAACAGAGTCTAGATTCTAACTAGTCTAGGGGGACCTGTTGGATGACTCTTTTTTTCTACCAGCTTGGGGACGGACTTCTGTTGCAGAGGATTCTCACTAACTGTGTGGTACATCGGAAATCTTTCTCTTTTTCTTTGGTACATAAGAAAAGGAAATTGAGTAGCCTCTGGTTAATATCCTTAACACTCAGGAATCTGTGGTGATGTTCTGCCAGGCTTGTGGGTGTAGGGAGAAGCACTCCCTCCCAACTGCTTCCTACCACAGAAGATGGCCAGGAGTATCTCTTCTCTTGAAGGATCAGTGAGTGCAGTTTTGGGCTCAGCAGTTCCAAAGTAAGATGGAGCCATGCAGAGGAACATTTGAACCAAGGAATTGGTGAAGCCGACGTCTGAGGCATGTTAGGACCCAGACCCAAGTAATCTGTTAGATCAGAGGACCTTTTCCTTGTCTTTTCACATATCTTTTCCTCTACTCTTTCTTTCTTTTCTCCTCTTCTTTTCCTGTAGATTTAAGCTTGGTTGGTTTCTTGCCTAGAGAAACGCGTTTATATCACATTATCGAAAGATGAAAATAGCGAACGCTATTTCATTGGCCCCAAAACATCTAAACACATACACACAGCACAAGCACATCAAACAAAAAGCAACCACACACATGCACTTAAATTCCTACATCTAACGCTACACTAAACATACACTACTATCTACCCACTTACCTTAACCCAAACCCTAACCCTAAGGTCCGTCACTATCACACACTCACCTAACTCACGCCTTAACCCTAACTCACTTAAACCGCCCCTAACCCTAAAGTCTGTCGCTATCGCACACACGCCTAACCCGTGCCCTAACCCTAACGTACAAACAATTGCACACTTACCTGAACCCAACCTGAAACTTTCCACCACAGCGCTAAGAATAGCGAAGCAGAAGTTAACCAAATTCTTTCCCGAGGAAAGAATTTGCTGTTCTGCAGCTTCGCTATTCTTAGCGTTCGCTGAATAGTGTTCAATATCAGAACATTCGAAGTTTTAATACTTCGATGTTCTGATATAGACCCGGAGAAGCTAACAAAGTAGGAGCAGTTGTTTGGGAAAACCCTGTCTGAAGTGGGAGAAGTCCTTTAAAAATTAGCTTCTCTTTTCTAGTTTGAACGCCTCTGGTGTCAAAGGAGGCACAGGTTTCGCAGCCAACATTTATGTGGGCAGCACTCAAATACATGCATAAGAAGTGTGGGGGAATTTTGCCCCCATAGGCTGAGCACTTTTTAAAACCTTGAACTTTCTCTACTATTGTAGAAAAAAACACGCTATATGAAATGCAGACAGATTTAGAAATAACCCATATACTATCAGTAGAAAATATTAGCAGGAAATATTAATAGCAACCACACAAACAGTACCGCAAGAGTACTTGCTCCTAATTATCAAGAAAGACACTGATCTACTTAATATATGTTAAGAGAAATAGAAATTGGAAGTCAAAGGTTAACTACTAATAACTGCTCTAAAAAAGAATTGCCTGCACACACAAATAACTTTACCAGACTATTTAAAGAAGGAATTACACATACAAGTTATAATTTTTTAACTAAGTATATACTAACAAATCAGCTAACTATATATTGTTGAGTATGAACTATCGATAGAAGAGGAGAAAAAAAAGAGTCAGAAAAAAATAAGCAAATCTTATTGTTCCAAACAGACGTCGGATATACTTCTGAATGCCTCAGGTGGCAAATGAGATCTAAGATGCAAAGGGGGCATGGAGGGAATTCTGGGTAGGGCAGGAGTCAGAGCCCTGGATCTGTAAGCGTCAAAAAGATGCTGAGGTCATATCCAGTCAGATCGGACAACCCAATGGTTGAATCGGATTATAATAGACATCATTGGATCATCTGTTTACCTATATTTTCTTGAGACTATTTATTCTATTTCTGCCAAAAGTGGATGAGGAGATTGAAAAATCCCTTGGAAAATTTGAAAAAGGAAGGCAGAAAAATCTCAGAGATTCCCTGGTTCAGCTTGCCCCTTTCATCAAATGTTTTGATCACCTCTGCAGTTGAGGGGCAAAACACTAATCTCTATCCAAAGGAGAATTTAAAATCTCATTTTTAGCATAATCTGGGAGGTTCTGAGAATGCAGCCATGCAAGCCTCCTCAAAACAGAACCAGTGGCCATAACCCTGAATTAAGTATCAAAAGAGTCATACACACACTATAAACAATAAATAAGTGACCTCTGCAATAGAAGACCAAAACTATTTAAATTAGATTTTTCCTCACAAGAAGAAAATGCAGATAAAACATTCCTCATACTTTGACAATTTGTCAGAACAAGCTTGAAAACATGAGCATGACAATTCAAAATTCTGAAAATCAAAGTTGCAGAAGTAAATACTTCTTTTCCCATACCTATCAATAATTTCCCCATGCTTATCAGAAAGCGTAGGACTTGAATTAAATAAATCAACCAAAGCCATAGCTGCTGGGTCAGGTTTGGGAATAGTGTATGAAAATTTAATATCAGAGGAACTCTGTATATCCTATTTGCCTTTTTAGGGGCAGCTGGCGGACTGCCAGGAAAATTACAGGCAGTAAAACAAACACATAGACGCACCCTCAAAAGCCGACAGAACAGAAGGAATGGGTGTAGGTTCTTGAAAATCCTTATGTAACAACTCATACTATTTTCATTGGGACTGACAGACACCTTAGTGTTCTCCCACAGAAAACACTGGCAAATTCTAGTATTATTCTCAGAGAAAGAGAAACTCCCACAGGGTGAATCAGAAACTGATCTCTCCTCTGAATCTTAATTGGAAATCTGAGGAAAAAACACTGCAACCTTCCCTGCATCTTAATACTCAGATTCAGAATCTTGAATCCCTTCAGGAAAAGAGGAATTCCTTTTTGTTTTACCAGAAACTACTTTACAAGAAGAATTAAAAGCCTGAATTAAACCCTAAGCCAGACCCACTAAACTATTCCTATTCAAAGAATTCTGAGAGCAGTAAATACATGCTTGGTTTTCTGTTTCTTCATGTCACAAAAAAAAAATGGGGCCAACTGTGTTATGAAAGGCGGCAGCAGCAGGTTTCCCAGGGGATGGCCACAGCATTCTAACACAACAGGGAAACTTTCCCTGTTCCTTTCCTAGGACTGTCAAGAGTGGCTCTCATTTGCCCAGTGAGGAGGACGCCAACAGGTGCAGATGATGTGGCTAACCCCCCATCCAGAGTGGCTGTAGATACTTCACCAGAGGGATCTGGGGTAGAAGAAGAGTGGTCTGAGGTACAACAAATGGCCACAGCAATCACCCACTTGCGGATGAGACAAATTGCTAAACTGCTGTGGTGGCAAAGGCTGTTTGCTTAATTTTTTCTTTATGTGGCTGGAAGAAGGACTGACCATGGGACTGGTAGTGTGTTCCATGGTCAAAATGAAAATGGTGCCTCTTTCCCAAGAAAGACAAGCAGCAATTGCCAGTAAACACTACCAGTTCAACAAAGTTACTTTTTTGACAGAAAAACACAGTAAAAAGCACATTAAAACAATATGCTATTACAAAAGTAAAATAAACATAATTTCTCCACAAAAAAATGTTTTCCGTTACTTTACATCACTTTTAAAGTGACAGAAAAAAAATGCACTCTGTTTAAAGGTACATTACAATCTCAAGACAGTCTATTAAAACACAACACTTCTAGCTTTAAAATAACTTTTCTGACGAGGAAAGTAAGAAAACATCAACAGAATTAAGAAACTGGAAGTTTTATCCCCATAGGGAGCGCTTATGCCTAGCAAAGGAAACCACAACCAACCATCAAACTTCAAAAACCTTACAGGAGTATACTCTTCTATGGTAGTTCAGTTCTGAAGGGCTTCAAGTCCAAACTTTTCTTTTAGTCATCTCAGCTGGAGCTGCCCAAATGTTTGAGTATGTGGAAGGTACCCTGAAGTTATATCTTGGCAGGATTTAGCTCATATAGCTAATGCTACTGCAGCACTGATCAATATGATGGACACCTATAGTTACAGACTGGCTAGGTGTTAGAACAGAAAAAGGTAGACCTAGATTTGTTTGTATATGTAGTCTCCACCAGTGCAGTTCCTTTTATATAAAGCCCAAGACTGGAATCTGAAATTCCAAAGGATGCAAATATTGGATCCACATGTTTTTCAGAAACCACTGAATTTTTTTAATTTGGAACCTGACAAGAGGAATCATAAGAAAGTACAGTTGTGTAAGATGGACTTACCATAACAGTAAACGTTTGAATGATCACTGCTATATGGGCTACATCCTGCCAAGGATATAATAGCTGATCAGCTTCTAAATGTCAGGGCACCTCCCTTGCACCCAAAGAGTCAAGCAGCTCGAGCTGAGCAGACTAAAACACAAGTTAGACCATGATGTCCTTCAGAGCTTTCCTGGCAGCAGAAGTAGGGAAGCTGAGCCCTAAAAGGGCAATGCTAAGAATAACAAAAATAAATGTCCACAACCTGGTATAAAAAAACAAAACAAAAAAAACAAAGAGGATGAAGGGAGAGGGCAGCTACTGCAGCAGTGATCATTTGAATATCTACTGTTATGGTAAGTTCAACTTACATAACTGTACTATGTTCTTACTGCTGCAGTAGCCATAGCTATATAATAAATTACCATAGTTAACTAAATTTGAGAGAAGGAAGGAGATAGGCCCATGAGCCCCTGAAGAATCATCCTAGCAAAGCTTGATCAAGACCTCAAGAAGGAATCAAGCTTATAGTGCTTTGTAAAAGTATGTACAGAGGACCAACTAGCAGCTTCTAGAATACCCCTAGAATCCAACCCTTTCCAAGGCACTGGTAGAGTGGGTCTTGGCCCTGTCTGGAATAGATTTGTCATGGTGAGTACAACAAAGAGTAATAACCTTGCACAACCATTTGGAAATAATCTGCTCTGACACAGGTTGTCTCTTCTTACCTTTATAAGAAATGAACAATTGATCCGAAGGTCTGAACGATTTAGTTCTGCCAAGATAATACCCGAGCTGTCTGTTGACATCCAAAGTACAGAGCATCATTTCTCCCTCATTTTTAGGTTCAGAAAAGAAAACAGGGAGATGAATAGTTTGGTTTAAACCGAGCTCTGACACAACTCTAGGCATAAAAGAAGGATCAGTTATCAAAGAAACCCTGTTCCTATGGAAAATGAGGCAGGATTGGTCACTATAGGAACTTGCAACTTAGATATTCTTCTTGCACAGGTCACAGCAATCAGTAAAATTCTTTCCCATGTTAAGAACCTCAAGTCAGCCAGATAATCTGGTTCAAATGAAGCAAGTGTTAGCTTCTGTAACACAAATTTAAGTTCCCAAGGAGGGGCCACTGGTTTACTTGGAGGCCTTATGCAAAACCCATTTCAAGAACATTTTGACATGAGACTGCCTTGAAAGAGGAGGATCCATGGATAGTCATGCTGAAATGGCAGATAAATGAACCTTGACAGAGGATTAAGAAAGGCCACATGATACTAACACACACAAATATTGTAAAACCAGAGAACTAACGCTAAATGGGTGCTAGTTATGTTACTGGCACCAACTATAAAACCTTTTCCATTTGCTAATATATGATTTTCTACAAAAAGGCTTTCTTGTCTTTATTAGTACCTGCTTAATGTCCTCAGAAAACAGGTGCCGAAAAGGAACTAAGACCCTATCATCCATGCAGTCACCTGAAGATGCCTGATGTTGGGGTGTATCCAAAACCCCTGTTCTTGTACGAGTAGATCCATTCTGTGAGGAAGCCTGTGTTAATTGTCCCTGGCCATTGCCAAAAGAAGGGAGAACTGTGGTTGCCTGGGCCAGAAGAGGTCACCACAATGATCCTGAGGATTCCTTCTGAATCTTCAGAAGTACTCTGGATATTAATGGAAAGGGTAGAAAGGCATACAGGACCATTCCTGTCCAAAGAAAAGAAAAAGCATCTGTCTTCCAAGCCTTCTTGCACGGAGTCCTAACATTAAAAAGGAATATTTAGTACAGCATACAAAATGCTGCATGATAACTATAAGAATCAATCAGAGGGTGTTAGAAAGGATTGGAAAGAGAGATTGGATAAGCAATTCACAAAGAAACAATGGGAGGATATATGTATGTCTCCCAAAAATGTAACAAAGTCTAGAAGATTTAGGATTTTTGCCTGGAAATCTTTACATAGATATTTTTATACCCCAAGTAGACTCCAGAGAATTTTTCCCCAGGTAGACAGCAAATGTTGGAGGTGTGATAGGGAAGAAAGAAGTTCTTGGGAACATATTTTCTGGGAGTGCAGTGAGTTAGCAGGATTTAAGGATTCCCTGCAGGATGCACTGTTGGAGATGCTGGGTGGGCAGATTGGTGTGATGAGGGAGATGATTTTTCTGAGCTATGATACAGAATCAGAAATGCCAAGACATGGTAAGGCCTTGCTGTGTTCAATTATGCTGGCTGCCAAAAAAGCAATTACTAGAAAATAGAAATCAAAATCTAAACCAACTATATGCGAAATAATGAATATAGTAACAGAGATAAAACCACTGGAATTTAAATCTTTAGAAAATTATAGGAGCAAACTACATAGGAAAAATGGGAATTGTGGAAACAATACATACAGGGGAGGAATGACGTTTAAAAGAAGGCAGGACTTAAATGAGCTTTGTAATGTTTGACTAAAAATGATTAGGTAGATTATAAGTGATATATAATGTTTGCAAATGGAAGTGTGTCTGTTTGGTTTGCGATGTAAAATGCTTGCAACTAGGATTGTGCCGGTATGGTTTGTTTTAATTTACATAAATATATGATTGCTTATGTCATAAGTGATTAATTAATACAAATGTTTCTGGTTTAAAAAAAGGAGTAGGAATTGAATAATTTATGTAATGTTGCTTAGGTTATATGATATATAGCAATATATGTGAAGTATAATGTTTCTTAATGTTAACTTGTTAATACAGTTTGATTACTTTTGTACTTTTTAAACTTTTTAGAGCAAGTCAATAAAAAGAATTATTTAAATTGTTTTTTTTAATTTATATTTTTTATTTATGGATGAGGAACAGAAGATTTGGGCAATAATGTTTTAGTACACTTGACAATTTATGTGGGAAAGGCATACATTACAACTAGAGAAATCTATGTTTGCAAAACAATCAATAAGGAACTTGTGAGCTTTTATTCAGAGGACAGAAAGACAATACAGTGGGAAAAAGTTAATGCTCCCAAAGTAAAAAGGGGAGGTTCAGAATGCCAGATTTAGAAATGTTTTTCAGAGCTATTCAGCTGAGATTAATGTACCTATTGCAACTTTTAAGCATATAGGCCTAAGTGAAAGGAAATGTCATTAACTCAGGAAGAAAGAACTCAGGATAGGGATCATCCAGACATCTGGGTTTTATTACAGAAAAACAAAGAAGAAGAATACACACAGAATTATATTACAAGAACTGTTTTAAAAGTTAATAAATGTTAAAAAAATAAAGGTTTGGGATCCTGCCCACGTGATTTTCATTGAGGACATATTCTAAAACGGTAGGCAATAAAATGACAAATGAAGAAGAATGGAAAAGAAACCACATTTTTTTGACAACAGTTAGTACAGGACAAATACATTAAAACATGAGAAGTAGCTAAGGTAGCTATCTTATTGGGGTCTGACAAAAAAAAAGCGAGAGAAAATGCAGGACAGCTCAACAGAATAAACTGAACATAATAGAAGAATGTAACGGAATTAATGACACAGCCTAAGACAGATGAAACTATGAAAAGTCAGATGAGTAATAAAACAGGATAAATCGTAATCTGATCAGTGTTCTAAAACCATTTTTGTCAGCCTGAAGCAGATAAACAGAGGATACAAAGCATTGCTGGAGTTAAAGGAGCACTGTATGATTCAAAATGCTTCAGGGATGGGAGGCAAACTTAGGAATATAATTAGTCATAGCAGGGTGATATGAAATATGGATTTTCCCCAGGTACATTATGAAATCAAAAACATTCAGAATGTTTGCATGGAAGTGCTCACTGTACTTCTGCAAAATTAGGAGAAAATGTTTTCACAAGTGAGAGGAATTTGCTAGAGTTGTGAGGAAAATGTTGGGCGAACCTGGGAGAACAAACAAGCAAGTACTAGGCTAGCTGCCCTTACAGGCCATTTACGTGAAAAACAAACCCTGTTCCTTGTGCCAGTGAGGTAAATACCTTAAACTTTATGCCAAACCCCAGCCCCTAACATATTTTGGGATTGTGAAGAGAATCAACAATACATTTAACAGTAGAATAAAGTCACAGTGAAGTTAAAAAGAGAGAAACTACAGCTTGGAAAATAATTCATTTTACTAGGCTGCGACAGGACAAGGAAACCTAAACATGTACAGGCGCTGCTTTTACTGGGCAACAGTGGCTAAGAAAACCATAACCAAAAATGGAAATCCAAAAAGAAACAAGACAAACTCAAAGTCAGAAAAATGATGAATGAGATTTTTAATGTAGAATTACAAAAATAATGGCAACAAGAGAGGTAATGTATGCAAAGGAAATGCAAAATAGGAGGAGAACAAAGAAGGAAAAAAGAAGTTATGTCCTTACCATAACATTCCATGTGGAGTGTTCATCTCGCCTTTGTTCTTACACACGGGTTCGGAGCCGATCCTCGGCTCCGAGTCGGCCGAATTGCAAAGCTCTGAATCTCAGAGAAGCTCGAGACCAGCCCATATCCCACAATCCTCCCTGCCATTACTCAGATCTAGTTTGCAAACAAACCAGACCACAAGATCCAACACCTCCGGTGCTAGAAGTATACACTCTCACAGACATTCAGAGACACTCTCTCACCATAGCAATAACTAATGGTCGAAACATATATCCCATGATACATGGGACCATATACCCCGGAAGGGGTCAAGACAAGTCGATCAGACTCTAATCCTACCAGTTCTTCCAAACACGTGGGGAGGGGAAGGGAGGGAATGTAAGAACAAAGGCGAGATGAACACTCCACATGGAACGTTATGGTAAGGACATAACTTCTTTATGTGAGAGTGTTCAATCTCGCCGTTTGTTCTTACACACGGGTAGCGTCCCTAGCTCCGTCACCCCGAGTGACTCATGGAAGAAAGTTCCTAAGCGCAGTGGATCCAAATGATGTCCTGTCCTTGGAGACTTTGTCCACTCTATAATGAGTGATGAAAGTATGTGGCTTAGACCACGTGGCTGCTGCACAAATAGTGTCCAAAGGCAAGTGAGCTGCATGAGCTAAGGAAGTGGAGACGGATCTGGTAGAATGGGCCTTAGGTTTGGTGGGTAAGGATTGATTTGATTTAGAGTATACAAAGGTTATACAGTCAGCAAGCCATTTAGATAGTGTATGTTTAGTAATTGCCATGCCCTTTTTATTGTCTGCTAATGCAACGAAGAGCTGATCCGTTTTCCTGTAAGCTTTGGTACTATCCAAATAAAATCTTAATTGCCTGTGAACATCCAACTTGTGCAACATATACTCCAGTTTGTTAGTATGGTTCTTGAAAAAGGTAGGGAGTTCTATAGACTGGTTAATATTCGTAACTGAACATACTTTTGGAAGGAAAGATGGATTTGTACGCAAAGAGACTCTATCTGGATGGAATATCAAGTAAGGTGGTCTGACCGATAATGCTTACAACTCTGATACTCTACGAGCTGAGGTCACGGCGACAAGAAAGAGTGTCTTCCACGATAAGAACTTTAAGAGACATGACGAAGCAGGTTCAAAGGGTGGCAACATGAGTTGCGACAGTAACAAATTCAGGCTCCATGGAAAGAAAGGCTTTCTGACGGGCGGCCTAAGATGGAAGGTTCCTTTCATAAAGGCCTTACAAAGTCTGTGAGACATAATGGGAGAACCTTCCTCACCAATATGGAAGTTTGATATGGCCGCCAACTGTACTCTTAGCGTGGAAGTAGAAGCTCCTTTGTGAAAGAGGATAGATAAGAATTCTAAAATGTTATGTAGACGAGCTACCAAGGGGTCTAAGTGTTGGCTAGATGCCCAGTATACAAAGCGTTTCCACTTACTCATATAGAGTTTAGTAGTGGAAGCTTTATGAGAAGCAACCAGAATGTGTTGAACTGCCGGGGGGAGTAGATCAGACCTGGCCAGGCAGGGAAGCGGAGCAGCCAAGCTGCTAGTTTGAGGGACTGAAGAGACGGGTGAGGAACTCCCGACGAATGGGTCAGCAGATCTGGTACTGGGTCCAGAATCCATGGTTCCTCTATTTGACAGGCCCGAAGAAAGGGGAACCATATTTGACGAGGCCAGAATGGGGCTATGAGTATTATTGTCCTTTCCAGGTTCCTGGCTTTCTGTAGAAATCTGGGAATCAAGGGAGTAGGTGGAAATGCATATAGGAGACCCGGGGGCCAATCGTGTATCAGTGCGTCCATGGGGACATCCCCCGGAGGGGGTAGAAGGGCAAAGTACCTTCTGCATTTTGCATTCAACAGGGAAGCAAACAGATCGCAGCAAGGCTGGCCCCATTTGCGGAAGATCTTTTCCGCCGTCTGTGGATTGAGGGACCACCCGTGAGGTAACAGGATGGCTCTGATCAACCTGTCCGCAATGACGTTGGATGACCCCGGGATGTGCGTTGCTATCAGAAAGTGACCCGTGGACTCTGCCCATTGCCAAATTCTCATGGCCTCTCTGCATAACGGGTAGGACCTGGTTCCCCCTTGCTTGTTTATGTACTAGACCACAGACATGTTGTCCGTTTGAACTGCTACTGTTCCTAGAGGTAAGAGGGCTTGGAAGTGTTGCAATGCCAGGAACACCGCCCTCAGCTCCAGAACATTTATGTGTAGAGTGTACTCCATGTTGGACCATTCTCCTTGGACTGTTCTTCCCTGAAAAAGGCCCCCCCACCCTATCAGGGAAGCGTCCGTGGTAATTGTGGCTGTTGGACTGGGTAGAACAAACGGACAACCCATAGTGAGGTTCTGATCACACACCCACCATAAGAGGTCCCGTCTGCAAGAGTCTGTTATCCTGATCTCGTGCACTAGGGGTAGGTGTTGGAACGACCACTGCGCGAAGAGCAGCCATTGTAGGATCCTCATGTGTAACCTTCCCATAGGAACTGCGATTAGTGAGGCTGCCATCAGTCCCAAAACTTTTAACACCAGTTTGGCCGGGGCTTTCTTGCTTTCCAGAAGAAGAAGAACCTGCTGTTTGAGGGCTGACGCCCTTATTGGAGGGAGCTTTAGTAGTGTTGATCGTGTATTTAGGTCTGCTCCGATGAAGGAAATACATAGTGAGGGTGATAAGCAAGACTTTTCGAAGTTTATGGAAATCCCTAGGTGGGAACAAAGGCTGACTGTGTAGTCTCTGGCTTACAATAGGCGATGCTCGGTGGTGGCGGTGAGGAGCCAGTCGTCCAGATAGGGAAACACCTGGAATCCTTGTCGTCTCAAGTGAGACACAACTACTGCCATGCATTTGGTGAATACCCTGGGGGCTGAGGTGAGTCCAAAGGGCAGAGCTCGAAACTGAAAGTGACTGGCTCCCAGCCAGAAGCACAGGTGATCTCTGGACGGTCTGGCCATTTTGATGTGGTAGTACGCGTCTTTGAGATCTATAGAGCACATCCAATCATCCTTCTGTAAGAATGGAAGGATCGATTGAAGCGTGACCATCCGGAACTTTTCCTTCTTCACGAAGGTGTTGAGATTGCTGAGATCTAACATCGGTCTCCAGTCTCCTGTCTTTTTTGGAACTAAAAAGAACCTTGAGTAAGTTCCGGATCCTTTTTGGTCTGCCGGGACTGGTTGGATGACTCTGTTTTCGAGCAGCTTTGAAATTTCTACAGCTGCTAGATTTCGCAGACGGGGGGGCACGTCTGGTAACCTTCTTTGTAGAGGTGGAGTTGATGTGAAGGGGATTTTGTATCCTCTGGTTATAATGCTTTTTACCCAGGAGTCCGAAGTAATATTTAGCCAGGCCAGTGGGTATAAAGCCAAGCGACCCCCAACTGCCTCCAGAGCAGGACAGCCGGGCCTCCCTTCAGGAGTGCTGGAAAGGCTTCCCAGGGACGGAATCCCTGTTGCCTTGGTTATGCGGACCCCCTCTGCCGCTGGGGCGGCGTCTTCCATTTCTAACCCCCCCTCTGCCACTGGAGGGGGTATCACTCTGTGTGGTTTGGAAAGATCCCTGATTCTTATGGAACCACATTTTTCTGCCTCGTTGCCCTTTGGGGTACGGTCTAGTAGGAGCGGAAAAACGGACCCAGACAGCAGACAGGGTCTTTCCCTCTTGCTCACACCGAGTCAGAGTCTCCTTAACCTTGGGCCCGAAAAGTGTGGCACCATCAAAAGGGGCATTGGCAAAGGAAGACTTGAAGGCTTCCGCAAAGGAGCACAGCCGCATCCATGATTGTCTTCGAAGAGCAATCGCTGAAGCTGCAGCTCTACTCGATCCCTCGGCTGCATACAAGATGAGCCTCATGGATGAGTTCACTATGGAGGTGAGAGTGTTAAGTTGTGCTGTTACTTTTTCTGAAACAGCAGCATCTGTGTTACCCTGGAGGGTATCTGTCAACTCCTTGATGAGATCCCTCTGCAAATGTGTGAAATGAGTCAAATAGTTTAGCGAACGCATGGAAAAAGTCGCTGAACTAAACACGCGCTTCCCATATCTGTCCATAGTTCTAGAATCCTTATTAGGAGGATGAACAGATGAGGAAGACTCAGACATCTCCTTTTTCGTGGCTGCTGCCACCACCATAGCATCGACAGGAACTCCCTTGGTGAGATAAGATTTATCTTGGGGGGCAGTGATGAACTTGTTTGGTTTCCTAGGGACTGGTTCCACTGTGTCAGGTGTCTCCCACGCCCTTCGATCAATCAATTCCATTAATTCATCGAAGGGCGGAGTCACCCAGGAGGTAGAAGGTTGAGCCCCAAAAGCCTTCAGCAGCACTGACTCATCCTCAGTGGGGGCTAGGGATTGCCAATCACCCCTCTGTTTCAAGATCTCCAGGATGTCTGCAAATGACACATCCTCCGAGGGTGATTTGGGGGACCCCTCTGCCTCATCCAAGTTGGTGTCAGACGTTAGAGATTCCTGTGGGGAATCTATGTGCCTCCTCTTGCACAACTGTTTCCTCAGGACCTCATCAGAGGGGGCTTCTGGTGAGGCCTCCAAGGAACAGGGGGAACCCCCTGGGGTGGCTGAGGCAATGGGGCTCTACGCTTTGGATGGGTCATGGGAGCAGAAACAGAAAGTGGCCCTTTTGGGGAAGAAGAAAATTCCCCTGATGAAGTGGTTGTCTGTGCAGACAATACTTTCCTCATAAGGTCAAAGGCCCCCAAACCCCGGGCCGAGGGCTCCCCCAGTTCCGAAGAACACGGGAGCATCCCAGACCCAGGTGCCGTGGGCTCCGACCCCGAGGACGGAGCCGAGCCAGTTTGCGCCGAGGCCCCGAGAGGGAGAGTCGGCACCAACAGGCCAGTCCGACTCTTGGTCCCGGAACCGAGGAGAGACCATCGGCTCCGCAACTCCCCTATCAGTTCCGAAAGAGTCGAAGTCAATGGTGTCGATCATGCAATGGACGGTTTCGGCACTGAGGGCTCCACTATCATCAGGTCATCCTCTCCCGGCTCCGAGATCTGGATGGGTCTCGAAGGAGGACCCATTGGAGATATGGGGAGGCCTTCTAGTTTCGACACCAAATGGGAGGAAACTGCAATTAACTTGGAAAGGGCCGTGTTTTACATGAGTTTCTGCACGACACGATCCACATCTGTCTCAGATAAAGGTCTGGAAGAATGGGTCGAAGGAGCTGAAGATGGCACCAACCGAAGAATGGACAGTGGTGGCAGCTCTGACACCGGTTCCAAGATCTGGGGCTCAGGGAAAGATAAACATTTGACGTTCGGCCCTGAGGTCTGTGGAACCGGCGAACGAACCCTAGAAGATGAACTCGGAGCCGATGACATGGGCTCCGACATCTTCGACCCCTTCGAGGATTTAGAAGCCAGATCCGACTTGTCCAAAGCCTCTTGAAAGGCAGTCTTAAGTAACCCTCTGTATATAAGCTTCCTGCGTCTATCTGTCATGACCCTCCCGCTAAAGGAATGGCAAATAGAACAATACTCTTGAAGGTGGAGAGGGCCAAGACAGTAGACGCAGGAAGCATGATTGTCAGTAATGGACATTTTCTGCCCACACTGACATCTCTTAAAGCCAGATTTAGCTTTCTCCGACATGACTAATATAACAAACACTTCATAGGCTAATGAGTAGAAAAAACTGTTAAAAACTACTAAATCCTATAAATGTTTATTTATTTTATTTTTATTTAACATTTGTTGACCGGGAAAGTCCGACTAGGTTCCACAGAGCCTGTTTTCAGCGGAGGTCCGGGGAGAAATGCTCCAGATGCATGTCTTTGGAATGTGGGAGGAAACCGGAGTACCCGGAGGAAACCCACGCGAACACAGGGAGAACATGCAAACTCCACACAGAAGGCACCCCAGCCGAGAATCGAACCGGAGAACCTCTTGCTGTGAGGCGACAACGTTAACCACTGCACCACTGTGTATATAAGTCTAGAAAAAGACTATATAATATAAGACACTCACAAACCACACCCAGAGGAAAAAAAAAAAGGGTTAGGCCACAAAAGGGTGCCTGAAGAATAAAGGATATATATATATATATATATATATATATATATATATATATATAACACACACACACAGCACTTCTATAAACTATTTAAGAAATATAAAGGGCAGGATTCATGAAGGTTTGCACGGAGTGTAAGAGACATGTAAGACTTCATGCAACCCTCGCGATCCAGGAACAGCCCCAAACTCCGTGTAAGAGACCAGCTAAAACGTCTCTTACACGGACTGGGCGTGGATATGCTAAATACCTCACTTGCAGCCGAAAGGCATGCAAATGAGGTAGAGTAGCGATCCACGAAACAGAAAGCAGCCCGTGTAAGAGCCGTTTTAGTTGCAGAAATGTACTCAGTTGACAACTGAGTAAGTTTCTGCAAAAATCACAATGGAGCCATGTCAGCTCCAAATAAAGGGTGCATATGTGTCAGGCAGCATGCCAATGGCCAAATATGTGGCCACTGGCAAGGTACCCTGATGCAAATATGAGAAATAAATGGTTTTTTTGTCGGCGATCACCGGTGTTTAAACGCAGCGCAGCCCTGCGCAAACGGGCTGCGCTGTATAAAACATAAAAATGAAGGTTATAAACCCACAAATGTGGGTTTTATGCAATACATGGATTTACAATGCAGGGACCAGCAGACCAAAAACAACATGGCCACCGTTTAGTGGTTGCTAAGGGGGGAAGCTGAGTCTAAGACATGTAACTAAGCATTAGTAGGCAATCTGATGTAAATGAGGGTTAGGATACTGAATCCCACTGTCACATAGCAAATGAGCACTGAGTAGTGTAAGAGATACATAAGGGGGAGGAATAGAGTAGGAGATAGGTGACATCACAGGGGGGAATGGTAGAAAGAAATGCAGTTCATTGGAGGTCAGTGTTACATGACAGATGTCAGACACAGATCATGGAAAGAGGAGTGCCACAAGATAAGCATGGGAAAGTCAAGAAATGGAAGGTGTACACTGTTACTTACACCAAAGTTTCTTGCTGCATGCAAGATGCGCCATGAGGCGCGGGTAGGACAGTGTGCACGCGTGTAAGGCAGACTGAGCATGTGGGAGCTTATTGGTAGACTTGTAAGACTGTTTGCGTTAGTGTGCGCGTGTGTAGGGCAGACTGAGCATGTGGGAGCCTGTTGGCAGAGTTGTAACACTGTTTGCGCTGGTGTGCGAGCATTTTAACCTGAATAAGCAGATTCCGAACCATGTAAGCATGTGTGCGCACGTGTAAGCCACTGTGAGCGTGTTTTTGCTGGTATGCACGTTGCTCCCCCCTGAGGAAACAGAAAGGAAAAAGGAAGCAACAGAATTAGTAGGAAGCTAGCAGGGAATACTGCTGGAGCTAGCAGGTGAAAACAATTAGAAGCAGGCAATTACACAGGCAGAATAGTAGCTCAGCCAAGCACTTAAAACTCTGCAAACAGCACTGCAGGATGTATCTCTCAAGAGACACTGCAAGACAGGAGTAAGCTATTAGAAGTGAAAACTGAAAAAGTTGAACTCAGAGCAGAAATGCTAGGGGCTGCCATAGCTGTCATAAGGAGACATAGGCGACTTGCTGAGGGTGGTGACAATGCAGATGGTGCCAGACAACCCACAGTGAGGAGACGGAGAAGAGTGTACAGGCCCAGGGTCACCTACCACGGGTTAATGAGCTGGAGATAGTGGAGTGCTATAGAGTGGACAGAGACCTCCTGCAGCAAATTGTCGAGCTGTGCAGGCCACGCCTCACACACCGAACCAATAGAGGGGAACCCATCCCGGTGGAAACCAAGGTATGTGTTGGCCTAAGAATACTAGCAACAGGTACCTTCCAGAGACCAACTGGTGATATGATGGGGATATCACAGACATCTGCCTCCAGGGTACTGCACCAGTTCCTGGATGCCATGTCAGCACATGTCGGTGATCATGTATATTTCCCCAATGCCCGTGAGGTACTGGCCAGCAATATGCGTCTCTTCCAGCAAATAGCGGAATACCCTGAGGTAGTGGGTGCAATAGACTGCACGCACATACGCATCAAAGCACCAGCCGGTGAGCGGGGTAGGGCCTACGTTAACCGCAAGGGCTTCCCCTCCATCAACTGCCAGGTCGTGTGTGATGCCCAGGGCATAATAATGAATGTGTGTGCTGGCTGCCCTGGGAGCTACCATGATTCCCATATCTGGCATTTGACGCAGCTGTACCAGACATTTGCCAATGGGGACATCCCACACGGACATTTAGTAGGGGATGCAGGTTATGCACTGGAGCCGTGGCTGATGACACCCATCAGAAATGCACACACACCTGAACAGGAACGCCATAATGAGGCACACGCACAAACACGTAATGTAATAGAGCGTGTGTTTGGGCTGCTCAAGTCACGGTTCCGGTGTCTGGACACATCTGGTGGAGCCTTGCAGTACTCACCAACTACATGTACCCAAATTGTCATGGTATGTGCTATGCTACATAATATGATCTTGCGAAAACAGCTGCAGCAGGACCAGCATAGGGCCGGGCCAAACAGCCCCCCACCATTGCCAAGACCATCACAGGCAGAGCGTGACTCGGAGGAGGAACAACCTGAGCCTGCCCCAGTAGGAAGAAGGAGGTGTGCCCAGTATGCCCTGGCCTTGGCAAAGAGGCAACGCATAGCACATACACTGGCTCAGTAGGAACCCTGGGAATGATACCCCTCTCTGACTCACTCATATAATAACACGGATGCCTAAAATGACATAACCTGCTCTCAAATATGTACAGGGAGTGTAATATGTGCACCCGACAGAGGCAGCCCTGCAGCACCACCTGAGGCATGAATGCCATGTGTTAAGTAATGTAACACCATGTACTATATGCACACTTGAGGACCCTGACTAACATCCACCCTCACCAAGCATGAAGCCACAATATGACGATGGGATGATCAATTGCAATAATTGGCTGAAGTAATGCAGTTAGTCAAAGGGGAGCCAATGTGTGCCAGCCTGGGATGACATGCTGAGCATGACATGATGCTCCACCTGCTAGGGGTGGTGTGCACCTATCAGTCCAGGCCTCATGGATACTGGCAAAGGCTGTCAGTACCCACAGCGTGCCCTGAATAGGTAAGGCTCAAAACACAAACCCACCTCCATAGGTACCACAAGGGATAAGAACCTAGATGTAATGCTACCCAATGCCAGAAGTCTAAACAGCAAGATGCGTGCAGTGTAAACGCACCCAGTATGGAGAATGTTGATATCTGTCCTGTAACAGAAAACTGGGTCAAGGCTCACAACAGCACCCTAACACTACCAGGTTACACCTCATACTGTGCTGTACAGCCTCAAAACATGGAACAAGTTACAAAAGGAGGGTGACTAGCAATAATTGGCAAGGATAACCACACCCTCATGTTGGTACCACAACAAGAAGCAGCATGGACTAGCCATGGTCAAGTAACAGTGGCTAAAACCGCTTCCCAGTATATAGCCTGCTACAGACTACCGTCCTAACACCAGGAACTACACCTGGCCTATGTTGGAATACATGAATATATCAAGCCCCCCAAACCACATTATATTGGTTGACTGAAAATACCCAGACATACACTGGGAGCATTATACTAGCACCAACACTGTAGGAGAAAAGTTCCTAGAATCCATAAACCAAAATGCCCAGGAACAACGTACCACTCCCACAAGAGGGGTAAGCATACTGGATGTGATAATCAGCAACATGGGTACTGGATGGCAAGATGAGAAGTGTATCCCTCACTGGTAAGACCAGACCATAGAGTAATCACACCGATATACACATCCTGACCACAGTCCCTGGCCAGAAAACCACAGTGAAAAACATGTGTAAAGCATAAGTTGCACCTCTCCAAACTGATGTGGAATCCATTAAAGGCCCTGTGCAGGTGCAAAATATGGGACACACTGCAGAACCTGTTATACAGGCATTCCATGAACACAGCCAGGAATGCTTGGATTATGCAATCATAAATAACAACAAGACACAATGCCATACACGCAGGCATCTGGCATGCTGGACTCCAGCCATTACCAAACCATGCAAGAGAATGAGGAAGCTACTACATGATAGAGCAAACATAAAAAGGGAAGTAATCACTGATCAGTAGTATGGAAATAAAACATGTCCACACATACAATCCACTAAGGCCAGCTACAACAAGTAGAATCTGTGAATCCTGAGGCAATGTTACACCTGCCCCAAGTACACAGACAACCCTCAACTCCCCCCAATAAATACAAATATATGTGAGAGATGCAACCATTTACCCAAACCAGAGGCTGAGCTCCCTCAACTCAGTACTGTCAAAACTAGTCAGGAGAAGAAGGTAACCACACACACCACAAACCCAGTCCCACATAGACCTATCACAACTGTAAACCAAACACATAAACACAGAAAAACATACCCGGAGGCCCTAATTACAAACACACCACACCAAAAGAGGCCTCCAAAGCAGACCCCCAAGCAACCACAACCTCCAAACATAGCACATGCAACACATAGTACACAAAGCTGGTGTGCCAAACAGTCACAGGCCAGAAGGAGAAACAACATGCCTGATACAGTTGTAATAGGTGACTCTATAGGCAGACACACTGCTGTCCCACTCACCAGACTGAACAAGCTGCCTGTAGGCTGCTACAATACGCCACATAACATAAGTACGCAGGTCACCCCAAAGCAAGTAGAAATATGATGCAGTCATTGTCCATGCTGGTGTGAATGACCTGAGATGTACCTCCCTGGACTACATGAAAAGAGACACGGATGAGCTCTCTGAATATGTACTCCAGGCCGGTATGACACTGGCCATTAGCAGTATCCTACCCTCACCAAGAATGATGCCACAGTACAAACACAGAATGATCAGCTTTAACAGGTGGCACAATTACAGCTGTCAGTCCAAGAGGATCTAATATCCACAAACACTCGAAAAATGATAATTCACAAACACATTCCAAGCACTTTACCAGTATTCTTTATTAACGATCTGGTACCTCGGCCTTTCGCCTTCAAAGGATCATAAAAAGTGTTTATTAACAAAGGTATATATATATATACACATACACACATAAAATGATACTAGTTAACACAGGCATCTGATGTCAATTAATCAAATGCTGAAATGATCACACTATTTAAAGTGACACTAACTTTTAGTTATGTACTTACCATAACTTTAGATGTTTGGGATCCATCTCGCCTACATTCAGTACTGATGGGCTCGGAGCCGATCCCTCGGCTCCGACTCAGCACGCTATGCTATAGAGCGAGGCCTCTTATTGGCTGAGCTATTTCTTATCCCAGGATGCACCACCACTAATCCCCCAGATCTTGTTTGTCCGCATTCATGCACACATGCACAACTTGTTTATATAACATTGTCAGATGTTTCAAGATGAAACAACAGGATTCGGACCTTCTGATATCCTCTGATCTCCAAGGAAGGGGAAGGAGGGTGGGTTATTAGAATGTAGTAGATGGATCCCAAACATCTAAAGTTATGGTAAGTACATAACTAAAAGATGTTATGTGATCCTATCTCGCCTACATTCAGTACTGATGGGACTGCGTCCCTAGCACCTAAATCCTGGGTGGCTCATTGGAAAACACTCCTGAGCACTGTGGAACCAAATGAAGCTCGTCCTCTAGATGCCACATCCAATTTGTAGTGGGAAATTAAAGTGTGCGGGGAAGACCATGTAGCCGCAGCACAAATGTCACTAATGGCAAGCTTAGAATGAAATGCTATCGAAGTAGCCATAGCTCTTGTAGAATGAGCTTTGACAGAGGTGGTAAGCTCTTTATTAGAATAAGAATAAGCTTGAGTAATACAGTCCCTGATCCATTTGGCAATAGTGACCTTTGTGACGGCTTTGCCCAATTTATTGTCCACAAAGGATACAAACAACTGATCTGTTTTCCTTGTTTGTTTGGTCCTATCTAAATAAAACGAATTGCCTGTGGACATCTAATGTGTGGAATATGAATTCCGCTTTGTTAGAATACTCGAAAGAAGACTGGAAGTTCTAATGACTGTTGTAGGCAGAAACTGGAACAAACTTTAGGGACAAAGGATGGATTTGGCCTGAGAGATACTCTGTCTTTGTGAAAAACAAGTACGGAGGTTTTACAGACAAAGCTTGAAGCTCTGAAACCCTTCTGGCAGAAGTAATCGCCACCAGAAAGGCAGTTTTGCACGATAGAAATTTTAAATCACATGTCACGCCAGTTCAAGGGGAGGAAGTTAAGGCGTAACACCACATCGAGATCCCATGGAGGAGCAGGATGAGAAATCGGAGGTCTTAAAAGCAGCACCTTTCAAGAAGGTCTTACACAATCTGTTGCTCATTAAAGGTGGGTTTATAGATTCGTGAAAATTGGAAATAGCTGCCAATTGAACCTTGATGGTAGAGACTGAAGAGCCTTGATTGAAAAGAGAAGTTAGAAATTTCAGTACTTCTGATACAGGAATAGTGATGGGATCCAGACCCGGAGTTGAGCCCAAATAGCAAATCTTTTCCATTTGCTAGAATACAATTTCTTTGTAGCAGACTTGTGGGCCAAAGATAAAATGTGTACAACTTCCGGATCCAAGGTATGACTCCTGACTATAGTCGGAAGAGGAGGAGCCAAGCCATCAATTTTAAGGTGTGTAGGGACTGGTGGAATAGTCCCGACTGATGAACCAATAGGTCTGGGATCTGATCCAGGAACCATGGACCTTCCAGAGCATATTTCAAGATAGGGGAACCATACTTGACGAGGCCAGTAAGGAGCAACTAAGATCATTTTGCTCCCCAAGAGAGATGCCTTTGGATCACCCTGGGAAGGAGAGGAACTGGGGAAAAGCATAAAGCAAGCCGGTGGGCCACGGACGGGCTAGTGCGTCCATAGGGCTCTTCCCGAGCCGGGTGAGGGAGAAGAACTTTTGCACTTCGCATTCAGTGGAGTCGAAGAGGTCGCAACACGGAACTCCCCATTTGCTAAAAATCTGATTTGCAACTGTAATGTTCAGAGACCATTCGTGTGGAGAGAGGATAGTTCTGCTCAGTCTGTCGGCTATCACATTGGACTTGCCGGATATGAGTTGCCACTAGAAAGCGTTTGGTCGACACTGCCCATTCCCAAACTCTCATGGCCTCTCTGCAAAGGGGATAGGATCTGGTCCCTCCCTGTTTGTTCAGGTACCAGACCACTGACATGTTGTCGGAGTGAACGGCAATTACGCCCTGAGGGAGGTAATCGTGAAGGGCTTGAAGGGACAGAAGCACCGCCCTCATTTCTAGGATGTTGATATGAAGTAGGGTCTCTTCTGGATGCCATTTGCCTTCGACTGACCTGCCCAGGGAATGCCCCCCCACCCCATCTGGGAGGCGTCCGTGGTCAAAGTGGCCACAGGAGGAGGTGGAACAAAGGGTCGTCCCTGATCCAGATTGGAGGGCACCAGCCACCAGTGAAGGTCCCGTTTGCAGGTTTCCGTGATCCATATGAGGTGACTGAGAGGGAGTTCCTGAAAGGACCACTGAGCTGAAAGAAGCCACTGGAGAATTCTCATGTGCAATCTTGCTAGGGGAACTAGAAGAACCGTGGCGAACATGGATCCCAATAGCTGCAGGACCATTCTGGCTGGGGCTTTGGATCTGGGAAGTAAGGCTCGAACTTGAGCCTGTATGGTTTGTATCCTGTCTGTAGGTAGATAGACCCGCATTCCGTTTGAGTCTATCTCTACTCCGATGAATCTTATGCGTTGAGATGGCAGCAACACAGACTTTGGCCAATTGAAGGTGATTCCAAGGGAATTGCCCAGTGATATCGTGGCTTGTAGGCTCCGCAATAGTAGATGCTTGGAGGTGTCAGTTAGGAGCCAGTCGTCTAGATATGGAAACACCTGGAATCCTAGACTTCTCAGGTGAGCAGTCACGACCGCCAAACATTTGGTGAACACCCTGGGGGCTGTGGTGAGACCAAAGGGCAGCTGAACTGAAAATGACTGCCTCCTAGGCTGAAGCGCAGATGTCTCCTGGATGCTTGATGTACCATGATATGGTAATAAGCGTCCTTGAGATCTATGGAGCACATCCAAACACCTTTCTCCAGCAATGGGAGAATGGTTTGTAGGTGACCATTCGGAACTTGGACTTTTTGACTGAACGGTTTAGAATGCTGAGATCCAAAATGGGCCTCAAGTCCCCGGTCTTTTTTGGCACCAAAAAGAATCTTGAGTAAGTCCCTAATCCGATCTGGTCTGGGGACCGTTGGATGACTCCTTTCTGCAGCAGCTTTGAAACTTCTGAGGCTGCAGTTTCCCGTTGACTGGGTGGCGGGTCCGGGATTTTTTTGGACTGAGGTGGAGAGTGAGAGAAAGGGATGGCGTAACCTCCGGCGATAATTCAAAGCACCCATTGGTCCTGAGTGATACCTTCCCAGGCTTTTAGGTGCCTCGAAAAACGACCCCCGACTGGCTCCGGAGCTGCACAGTCGGGCAATCCCTCAGGGACTGTGAAAGGCTGAAGAGCCACGAAAGGACTCGCGGTCTCCAGTGTTGCGAGGGCCTCTGCTGCCTCTGGGATGGCATCTTCCAGAAGAATTTCCCCCTCCCCTGCCTCTGGAAGGGGGATCGTCCTGCTGTGAGGGGTAAGACTTCTGAGATCTACGGAACCACATTTTCCCTCCTCTTTAGCCTTGGGGTAAGGCCGAAGGGAGTGGAAAATCGTGCCCCTACGGCAGTCAAAGTCTTACCTTCTTGCTCGCAGCGGGTCAGTGTGTCCTTTACCTTGGGTCCAAACAAGGAGGACCCATCAAAGGGGGCGTGGGCAAAAGAAGACTTAAAGGCCTCCGCAAAATGACACAGGCGGAGCCAGGCTTGTCTCCGTAGAGCAATGCCTGTACCCGCCGCTCTACTCGCCCCTTCGGCCGCATAAGAAATGAGCCTCATGGATGAGTTTGATATGGATGACAGCGTAGCCAGCTGAGAGCCAACCGACTGGGCCAGCTCCTCAGGCAGGTTACCCAAGAGGGTATCGGAAAGTTCTTTAATCAGATCCCTCTGAAATCTGGTAAAGTGCGTGAGATAGTTCAAGGACCTTAATGTAAAGGCTGCTGAACTTAGGGTGCGCTTACCGTACCGATCCATGCTCCTAGACTCCTTATTAGGAGGATGGACGGACGTCGAAGCCTCTGCTACATCTTGCTGGGTAGCAGATGCCACCACCAAAGCATCTACAGCCACACCTTTCATCAGAAACTCTTTTTCCGGGGGTGCTGACAGGAACTTATTAGGACGAGCAGGCACCGGTTCCACAGAGTCTGGGTGTTCTCAGCACCATCGACAGATCAAATCCAAGAGCTCGTCGAAGGGCGGAGACACCCAGGAGGCGGAGGGCTGAGCCCCGAAGGCCTTAAGGAACACCGACTCATTAGCAGAAGGGGGTTTGGATTGCCAGCCGCCTCGTTGTTTAAGGACTTCCAGGATGTCTGCAAAGGAGACATCATCTGAGGACGACTGAGGGGACCCCTCTGCATCATCGAGATCAGTGTCTGATGTAAGAGACTCATCAGGGGAGTCAACGTGCTTCCTCTTGCACGATCTTTTCCTGGGGGGTTCCTCCGAAGAAGCTTCAGAGGGACCTCCAGGAGGGGGGGAAACCCCAGTGGGGATAACCTCAGGCCCCGGGGCTCCACTGTCTAAGGACAGGGGGACTGCCAAAGACCCAGTCTCAGTATGCAGGGAAGGAGCTGGGGAGACCGTGGAGGTAGCCAAAGAAGATTTGGCTAACGCACTCCTCATAGCCCTGAAGGCGGGATCACCAGAATCCTGGGAAGGTCCCACCTCCGTGGCCACAATGGTAGACGGCACTCCCGCAGCCGACGCACCGAGAGGAAGGCTTGGGACCGAAAACATCAGTCCCGGCCCCGGGCCGACAGAAGAAGTCCACAGGTAACTCCGACTCAAGAGCCGGAGTTGGAGTAAGGGTCGGGCCCGACCGAAAACCTCCATCGGTTCCACCAGCACCGCTCCAACGGTGCCAAGGCTGTTGGAGGAGGAACCATAGTAGCAGGGACCATCGGCCGGCCGAATGGGCTGGAGCCGAAACTAACTTTTGAAACACCGGAGACTGGAAAAGTCTTAGGAGCACCCTGTCGATGTCCGAATCAGACATCTTGGAGGATCTAGATGACACCGATCGGGTCCGAACTGATTTCTCCATCGGCTCCATAGGACTAGGGGACCGGCTCAATGGATTCGATTACTATCGGTTCCGAGGAGATCTCAAAACAATTTCCCTCGGTGCCGATGAGGACTTCGCGCCAAGGGAAGAGTCTGAGCCGGCAACCCTCATTGGCTCCAAAATCAGTGGAGCCGATGAAGGTGACCGCCTCGATGCCCCAGTCCTCGGCTCAAACCAGAGGGTCGAGACTGGAGGCATCGAGGCAGACTGCCCTCGGCTCCGAAGTCCGTGGAGCCGATGGAGAAGCCTGCCTAGGTTTTTTGGCAGTCGGTTCCGATAGACTGGTCGGAGCCGACACTTTTTTCTTTTTCGTAGGAGAGGAAGAGGAAGATAAAGCCTCCTCGAAGGATGGCTTAATCAGACCTTTTAAAATTAATTTATTCTTCCTCTCCTGGAGGACTCTCGAAGAAAAGGCGTGACACATGCTACAGGACTCTTGTAGGTGCTTGGCGCCTAAACAATAAACGCACGAGGAGTGGTCGTCCGTTATGGACATTTTATAACCACACCTCGCGCACTTTTTAAACCCAGAGGGTCTATGTTCCTTAGACATGCTGACTAACCCTAAGAAACAAGATTTTAATACACAGAAAGAGAAAACTAAGTAAGTTTTTTTTTTTTTTTTTTTTGACAAAAAAAACAATTCACAAACTAGTAGCACAAACACAGAAAATGAGGGTCAAGACCCTCTAACTTAAGCAGGTACTTGACCTCTGGAAACACAAAAACGCTAGATAGTAATAGTAATAGGGGAAGGCCCCTCTAACTTAAACGGGAAACCTTCCCTTAACGAAAAAACACAATTTTCTCAATAGATTTTACCAAACAGACTCGTACAACAACAATAGCTGTTAAAACAGCTTTTGGGTTCAAATTAGCAAATTTCCTGACAGGAAAAGTCTGAATAAAACAGTACTTAGCCCAGCCAAGTTTGAGACCACGTCCTAGCTTGTAAGCGGCAAACGAGATCTGGGGGATTAGTGGTGGTGCATCCTGGGATAAGAAATAGCTCAGCCAATAAGAGGCCTCGCTCTATAGCATAGCGTGCCGAGTCGGAGCCGAGGGATCGGCTCCGAGCCCATCAGTACTGAATGTAGGCGAGATAGGATCACATAACATCAATAAATTCAGAGTAGAAACAATATACAGTAAAATGTCACTAAATAAATAAACAAATAAATGTAAACTCCATCAATAACATTAATAATAGTATAATGTTAATAATTATTCTATAAACTAAATACTTAATTCCAAATTAAGTCCATTAGGTTTCAGAGTTTTAAACTTTAAGATCATTTTAGTTTCTAATTCAAGTAAATTTTGAATATAATTTCCCCCACCTTCAGAATAAAATGGCTTGCCCAAAATACAAAATTTTAAACTATTCGGGCAACCACCATGTTTATCAAGAAAATGTTTGGTCACAGGGCTAACTTCATTATGATTTCTAATATCTCTTAAATGCTCCAGGATGCGAATTCAAACCATCCTTTTAGTTTGTTCTATGTACCATATATCTACACATGAGCAACCTAGGATATATACTTCTTCCACCGATCTACAATTGAAATAGAATCTAGGTGAAAATGGAATACCATTAATCCTATTTATATCAATGGCCTTCTCACAAAGGCTGCAGTAACCACAGGGATGTGTACCTAATGGAAGATTCAGTCTCTCATCTCTTTTCAAAAAGTTATAATTTAATAACTCCTTTAAATTCTTCCCCCTCTTATAGGAAAAAATTATATGTTTGGGAAACAGATGACCTATGTTCTCATCCTCACTAATTAGATACCAATATTTCCTCACCAACTTCACTACTTCATCAGATATAGGGGAGAATTTGGTAACAAAAAATAATTTATCCTCATTTTTACTTTCTATGTTCTTAAATACTATAGGATTAAGTTTATCCAAATTATTCCCAATATTTTGATGTTCATTATAATTAGCAATACCAAGTACTTTATTTTTGCACATTAATAAATGATCTTTATTATAACCCCTCTTATTTAACCTCAACTCAACATTGTTTAATTCTCTGTACCTCTCATTCTCATCACTGGTATGGTCAAAGATTCTTTTAAATTCACCTAAAGGTAGTGAACGCACTAAGTGTCCAGGATGCATGCTATTCGCATGCAAAAACATGTTAACAGAGGTATCTTTCCTAAACGGCCTATAGCCAATATAGTCCTCATTGTGATACAATGTTATATCTAAGAAGTTGATCTTCTCCCTATTATACTCATAAGAGAAGGTTAATCCATGTTCATTGCTATTCAAAATTTCAAAAAATTCAAGAAATTCAAGGATATCACCCCTACATATCAAAAAGAGATCATCAATAAACCGCTTGTATACTATGACATTCTTTTTGTAAAAGGAAGTGGGATAGATATATTGTCTTTCAAAAAATCCCATATACATAATGGCATATGAGGGCGCAAATGCAGGATCTAATGTCTGTCTGCTTGAGATGTCATGCATGACAAGCCATGCTGCTGTTCCAGGGATGGCTTGCACCTGTTACCCCTGGGCGTCTGGATATTGGATAAGGCTTTTGCCACCTCCATAGAGCCGTACGTAGGCAAGGCTGAAAAGACTACCCCACCACCCTAGAAAACATAAGTGGTAAGAAACATAAGGGTAATGCTGACCAATGATGTGTAAACCGCAATATGCATGCTCCTGAGGCCCTCCCCAGTATGGAGAACATCGATGTCTGTACAGTGACAGAAACCTGCTGCAAGCCTACTGACAGCACACCAGCACTACCAGGTTATACCTCATATCATGCGTTATGGCCCCAAAACCTGGACCAAAACATGAAAGGAGGGGGAGTATCCATATGCAGCACAGACACCCATACGTCCAGGTAACTGACAATGCACGAAGCATCAGAGACCACCCATTTGCACCTAACTGTAGTCAAAACTGCTGTACAGTCTGTAGCCTGCTACAGACCACACTCTCACACACAGGAACCCCACCCAGACGTCCTGAAGACACTGGACAGTATGAATGTCCCACCAAATACCAAAAAGGTATTCACAAATTACCACATAGGTGGTAAACCATTATGTATGCAAAGAGTAATCAGGGACCTAGGGACACAAGTGGACAGTAACCTGTTATATGACACTCACATTGCCAATGTGGCTAGGAAGACTGTCTATATTGGACACCGTATCATGAAAGGATTCACATCTATGTCAACAGAGGTCATTGTGCCCCTGTACTGTTCTCTTATCAGACCCATAATCTAGTACAATGCCTCATTTGGGATGTACCTTACCTGACACCTGCAGCGGTTAGAAAGACCTCAAAGGTACCTCACCAAGAGGATAAAGGGTCTCAAATATATGTCATATGCTGCCTGGCTGTAGACACCCCAGCTGAATGCAGTCACATACTGCCTACACAGAGGCATTGTATGTCTGTTGTACAAGGCCATGTCCAACACAGGAGTAATGGACATGCTCCACCCCAGAAAAATCAAAGCCATTGGAGCTGTGAGAGTGACAGATGTCAACCTCAACACATAATGAAATAGGATGTGCTGGAGGGACAGATACATAACCCAGAGGCTCCCCACACCCTGGAACAGGAATCCACTCCATGATAGGCAGAGCCCCTCACTGACACTCCTCAACAGGAATATTGCCAAGTGGATGGACGATCGTAGATGTACATTGGGGGTCTTCACTGTGTCACGTCCAGACAGAGGCACAGTAAAGTAAATCATAAATGGCCATAATATTCACATAGCAAGGGGCGGCGAAAGACACACAAACTCTGGCTAGGCTTACAAATGCCCTAGGGTGGATAGCCTAGTATGAACCTATGAAGATTCAAATTGTACAGGACACTAAGGATAATCCCAAGGCTTACTCAACTGATGGTAGGAACCGTGTTGGGAATTCACAGATATGCTCTGAATCACACAAATATTACAAAAAACATACCACACACACATATTGCCAACATACAACCTGACAGGTGCAGTGCAACCTCCCCCCCCGAATGCAAAATATCTATCCCAGCAGACTGCTGGCCCCCTGACATTGCAGATGCTGAGGTAACAGCCAGCATCTACAAAGCAAAACACACAGCAGCAATGGTATGAGATGGTGTCCTGGGCTGAGTCCAACATGGATTCCAAGAAGAATGGAATGCCAAATCGCACTACTGCTCAATGTCAGCCTTAGTACAGGATATGTACCCAAAGAGCAGTGTACAACAACAGTGGTCCTTCTCAACAAAGGTGTTGCCTGAATGGATACTGCAAACTACCACCCCAGAATCCTGACAAGCTTGGTCTGCACAGCTATGGAAAGGATCAGCATGTACCGCAGACATAAAGATATCGGGGACCTACTGACACTGGACCCTACCCAGTGTGGCTGTCTTAAGTGCAGATCCTGCCCCTAAACATGTTTGACCCATTTGAAACAGTCATTAAGGTCATTGATGAGGGCAATGTGGTCCACACAGCGTAGCTGGACCTTGCAAATGCTTCCATACAATACCCTATGTGTTCAGTATAGATATGTTCACCAGCTTAAATATAAACCCCTATGTCAGTAGAGGGGTTGCAAACCAGACCAAGGACAGAACTGACATGGTCAGACATGCTGCAGCCATGTCAGACTACAAACCAGATATAAGTGGCATCCCACAAGGCTTGGTCCTGGGACCTCCCTCGTTTGGTATATATGTCCCATAGGTACAGGCCAACATGGAAGGACTGTGTCTGAACATGTATGCAGAGGATTACAAACTGCCCACCATATCTGACCCCCAGCTGACACAAGCATCCCACAAAAGGGCCACATAGAAACAGACAACTAGTGCCATAGCCATGTCAGCAAGCTAATTGCAGAAAAGTGTATAGTCAACCCCCGTGGATATACAGTAAGTGCCCACCAATTACCACATAGGTGTTAACCCATTACATACCTAACATGTAATGAGAGACCTGGGGACACAAGGTGATAGATATCCTGCATTGGACAAACATGTGGCTGTAGTGTTCACAGAAACATACCATATACCCACCTAATCATGAAGGTTGTCAGATCTAAATAAGGGGAGGTCATTGTGGCTCTGCAGTCATCCTTCATCAGTGTTACAATTGACTACAATAGCCCCTGTGGGATGTACTTCAGCAGACACCTCCATCAACTGTAAAGTCCCCAACAGTACCTCACCAGGAGTAGCAAAGAGCTTGAACAGATGCCATGTGTTGCCTGATTAAACAAACTGCAGCTCCACACACTGCCATACTGCCCACCCAGAGGCAAGCTGTGCCTGATGTATAAAGCCATGTCCAAGCTGGAATCAATGAACATGCTGCACCTTGTACAATCTGAATGGCAGTGAGCTATGCACATGAGAGACCTGAACCCCAGCACTGACATACATAGGACAAGCTGTACTGAATGATCCATAACACAGAAGCCACCCCCACTCTTGAGTAAACTCCCAGTACAGGTTAGCCAGAGAGTCACCCATCGACTCTCCTCAAGAGGAATCTTGATGGGTGGATGGGAGATGGTAGGTTTACCCTGGGTATCACTGTTATGTCACAGGAAGACGGAGGCACAGTATACTAACCATGACATATGTCATGGCAAACTCCAGTTACAATGTGTGTTGAAGGACAAACACACTCTCTGACTAGCATTAGAAATGGCCTAGGGCACATCGCTAGTGTTTGCCAATGTCCACCTATGTTGTGGAATACACTACCAATGTTGGACAAGCCTGGTTTAAGTAGTCTATATCTGAACATAATGCAACATGGTCATATGTGCACAACTGGCCCCTAAACAGTCTGTTGTGCTCACTATGAAAATTTAAAGCAGTGATAAGACAAAAGCCCAGGATATTGTCCACCACAGTGAAAGTACTGAACCAGTACACTATATGGTACTACAGCGTTAGGTCAGTATGAAAGGATGTTGACAACTGTATGCAAAGTATCCCATGCAAACCCTGCAGGCACAGTATAATCCCTGTTGTGTTCAGACACGAAGCAGTTGGCCAGTAAGTACACAACATGACACCCAACACACAACCATAAACGTGTGATATTGTTGAAGTTCACACTCATCCACATATGTGGTGGACTGCAGAGTTCAACATATGGAAAGCTCACACTAGGCATGCTCGCACACTTTGATAAATGAGACATATGTCAGACAACATGCCATGGAAAGGCTGAACTGGGCATGCTCACACACTTAGGCCATATCTCAGTTTAGCAGTTGGCCACACATATCTGGTATTTGTACGTGTCATTCCAGGAACCAACCACATTACAGCAATCTGCCCAGTGCACACAGTTAAATGACTACAGAGACATAAGTGATATAGTGGATCCCCCTCATATTCAAACATCTTCCACAGATACACAAGTTGTTCATAAAAACAGGGAATGCTATGGCAATAAAGACCTGCAAACAGTCTATCAGCAACAAATATTGTGCATCTGACAATTAAACATATGGGTGTAGAGGTCAATACTAGGCTGTTTGCCCTAGGGAATGAAAGCTTAGCCAGAGTGTGCTTGGCGTCTGCATCCCCAGTACAGTAGGCTACTGTGCCACTGTAAAGTAGGTCACATAAGGCATCGTGTGAGGCTAGTGTGCTGTGCCTCTGTCAAGCAGGGACACAGTGGAGATCCCAGGGTTTGAATGTGCTAAGCCACATCCATGTTGTTGGTGTGTGCTGGAAGAGGGTTGCTGAGGACCTCTAACAGTAAGTGGGCGTCAGTAACAGACTGAGGGGAGCCCTATCTGCATTGTCTGGACAATGTCACTGTCAACACTGTGTCGTGATGATTATGTGGGATTGAAGTGTCATGCCGGTACTGTTCAGAGATGTCCTCCCTCTGTGGGCTACAGCTCTGCAATGTATTAGCTCACTCTGTCTGTTGGACAGCTCATATATGGCTGGTGTACACCTGACAGGTGTCCTGTTGTGGAGCAGTCATGGGTATATGTGGGATAGCATGATCAATGCAAACCTTCCACATGCTCATAGAATGCAATTGTCAAGGATTATGCAGAGTGGCCAGTATAGTCCCCCAGCATGGGTCCTTTGAAGTCTTCCACCCCAGTCTTCACAAGTGTAAAGTCTGCTTGTGATAAATACTGTTTGTTTGCAGTGACAACCTTGCCTGGGGGATGGGATATGGATGTCCAGGGAAAGGTGGGTATGGTCAGATATCAACAATGGTGGTCTACCTCTGGTGTGGAACAGTGAGTACCCATGTTGCAGATGGTCAGGTGCAATATGTATTCCCCATGTGGCTGTGGTGAGTGGTTCTGCCATAGCACATGGACCCACAAATTGTAGTGGCTGTAGGGTAATGTTGTAGAGGCCTGAGTAGTTCCCACACACAATATGCCTGTACCTGACGTTAACAACTGGAATGGTGTATGTGAACACCTGCATATCCCGGCACTGTTCCCAGGGAAGCAAAGTGTGTGTCCTGGATGTGGGAGGGGTGTTCTGGACTGGTTGTGTTGTGTGTTACAGGTCCTGTGGTCACGAAGCATGGTATAGAACATAACCTGCCAGTGCGATGTGCATATCTGACCCTGAAGTAGGTGGCTGCAAATGCATATATATGCTATCCCCCACCTGACAGGTAGTACTAGATGTACATACCTCTGTAGAAATAAAGATGTCAGCACCCTATAAATACTGCAGGTGCAGAACAGATGCCCAGTAACTCGGATAGCATGCTCTGCTAATGCGTCTCCCTCAAGTGTCATAATATAGTTAGGTAGGGGTTTGAACCATGCAAATGCTCAGTGTGTGTGTGTGGGTGAGCGGGGTTGCTGTGTGTGCAAGTCTGTGTGAGGGAAATGTCCCTTTTGGCAACTGGGAAAACACACTCAGTCCCCTTTCTAAACACTGATGATGTCAGCACCCTATAAGTACAGCAGGGGAAGGGAAACTTTCCAGTAATGTGAATAGCGCACCCTGCTAATGCATCCGTCTCAAGTGTCATAACATAGTTAGATAGGGATTTGAATCCTGCAAATGCCCAGTGTGTGTGGAGGGGTGTTAGTGTGTGTGCAAGTCTGTATGAAAGGAATGTCCCTTTTGGCAACTAGGAGAACACACTACAGGATGCACATTCCCCTGTCTAAACACTGATGATCACTCGTGGAGCCCAAATAAGGGTATGAGCACAACAGCAAGGAATCCAATAGGTATTTGTAGGTTAATTCCACTAGTATAGTGAGGATGAACAGCAGGAACACACAAGAATAAAAGTCCAACACCAGTTTAATAACGCTTTTCTCCAAGTACGTTTTCGAGTATCTTCGTCAGATAAAACACACAACCACTTAGAAAGATACCCTGCTTTTATACATAAATAATAAATTAAATAATTGGATAATAAAGTGATAAATTGAATTAATTAGTATACATTTAATTATGCTCTTAAAAATATTTTCCCATTAGTTTTCCCGTTAGTTCCCATTATGTTAATTCTAATTTATCTAAAAAAGAACTAGACCTATTAGAATTTTTAAAGGGGAACAAAACTATCAGAATAATGCAACCTGATAAGGGGGGTGGTGCTGTTCTAATGGATGTAATCCAATATGAATCCAAAATGAAGGAAAGCTTAGAAAATATGTTACACTATTCTAAGGCTTCCATTAATGAAATAAACATTTCTAAATCAAAAATCAATATAATACTTAACGACTTAGGTCCATGGAATGTACCATTGATTTGGATACTTACAACTATCTACACATTCAGAATCCCAGGGTTCCTTCTGTATTTGGGATCCCGAAAGTTCATAAAGATTACAATGACCCCCCTTTGAGGCTTATAGTTTCCTCTGAGGGCTCCATTACAACCCCTTTAGCCAAATTTGTTGATGTAAAATGAAAAGATTTATCCAACCAAGGTACAACAGTACTTAGGGATTCTTGGGATTTTTTAAGACAGGTCAAGACCAACCTATTTTCAAAGGACATAATTTTTATTACTCTAGATATTGTGGACCTTTTTGGCTCTATCCCCCATGACACTGGGTTGTTATGGCTTGAAGAAAGTATGGTACAATATGGTGGTCTCTCTGGTGATGTATTCAGGACCTGTCTTGTATTAATGGAAACAGTCCTCAAGAACAATTTTATGTTCTTTCAGGGTGAATTTTTTAGACAAGAAAAGGGGGTAGCAATGGGGGCTAAATGCTCCCCTACATATGCTAATATTGTTCTCACATGGTGGGAGATTCAATTTATTAATCAATGTGAATTTAGCAACTGTTGGGTTCTTTATAAACGTTTTCTCGACGATATTGTTATTTTTTGGACTGATACAGTTGAAAGGTTTTATGAATTTTTGGAATACATAAAAAACAGTACAACCTTCTTGGATTTTACTTATAGCATCAATTACGATGAATGTATTTATCTAGATGTTTTGTTAAGCAAGGGAGATGACCACTTTACTTCCAAGATATATAGGAAACCTACCTTTTCAAATTCCTACCTTCATTTTTCCAGTGGACACCCCTTTGGACAAAAGAGAAACATTTTGAAGGGCCAATTGATTAGGTCAAGTAGGATGACGTCAGAGGACGTTGATTTCTTTGAAGACGGTAAATACATTTTGGAGATGTTTAAGGAAAGGGGGTACCCACCCTATTTGTGTGAGGAGGTTTACAATGTGGTATTGGAAGGTAGGAAAATTAGATTTTCCCCTATTCTAGGGCAGGATGAACCCGTCAACACTACTAATCCTGTTGAATCAGGACCTACCGATATCAGTACCCATAACAATAATAATAATAATTTTTCCAAAGCTTATGTTATGGACTATAACGGTGATTCAGTTGCACTCAAAAATGTCATACACAGGGAATGGGACAGGTTCAAGGAAATCACTGATTTGGAATACATCAAGAAGCAGCCATTACAATTTATATATCGGAGAGATACCAATCTCAAGAATATTTTTGAATTTGGTGGTCATTCTACAGGGGACATTCTCACTCACAGAAAGGGTACATTCAAGTGTGGTACATGTTCCCAATGTCAATATATTAAAACAGGTCCCACTTTTAAAATTCCAGACAGAAACAAAACTATCACTAGTTCTGGATTTGCCAATTGTAATACCCAGGGTGTAGTATACATTGCCACATGTCACTCCTGTTCTTCCTTTTATGTAGGGAAAACAGAAAGGAAATTAAGGTCCAGAATTTATGAACATTATTATAAAATGAAAAAATGAAATTTCAATAATGCCTTGTTTCGGCATTCTCAAACATGTACCAATTCTGTTTTTCATTTTTTTGTACTGGAGATAGTACCCAAAGAAATCAGGGGTGGCATGTGGGAAACTAAACTGGAGTATAGGGAATTGTATTGGCAAATAATATTGGATGCCACTAGGGAACCAGGTCTGAATGACATGCTCTCTATTGTTCCAGTATTAAAATTAAGAGCTGCCAAGTTGTGATTTTCTGTTTGTCCACTAGATGGTGATAACACACCATTCATTCACTCCTCCATTCATTTTTATTCCATTTTTAAAGTTTATTCTTTAATATGAATTTTACATTGATCTTATTTATTAAGGTACTTATGGAATTTGAGGTTCTTGATTATTTATAACCAAGTGTATGAATCTTTTATAATTATTCATTTATCAATTATATTATATATTATACGTGATTAAAAAAATATTTTTAAGAGCATAATTAAATGTATACTAATTAATTCAATTTATCACTTTATTATCCAATTATTTAATTTATTATTTATGTATAAAAGCAGGGTATCTTTCTAAGTGGTTGTGTGTTTTATCTAACGAAGATACTCGAAAACGTACTTGGAGAAAAGCGTTATTAAACTGGTGTTGGACTTTTATTCTTGTTTGTTCCTGCTGTTCATCCTCACTATACTAGTGGAATTAACCTACAAATACCTATTGGATTCCTTGCTGTTGTGCTCATACCCTTATTTGGGCTCCACGAGTGATCTTTTGTGTTTTTGGTTTTGTTTTCACTCCTACCATCCTTTGAGGTGTTAAACACTGATGATGTCAGCACCCTATAAGTACAGCAGGAGAAGAAACACCTCCCAATAATGCGAATAGCATCCTCTGCTAATGCAGCCCTCTCAAGTGTCATAACATAGTTAGGTAGAGGTTTGAATCCTGCAAATGCCCAGTGTGTGTGGAGGGGAGTTAGTGTGTATGCAAGTCTGTATTAAAGGAATGTCCCTTTTGGCAACTAAGAGAACACACTACAGGATGCACATTCCCTTTCTAAACACTGATGATGTCAGCACCCTATAAGTACAGCAGGAGAAGGGAAACCTCCCAATAATGTGAATAGCATGCTCCGCTAATGCGTCTCTCTTAAGTGTCATAACATAGCCAGGTAGGGATTTGAATCCTGCAAATGGCAAGTGTGTGGATGAGGGGAGTTTGTGTGCTTGCAAGTCTCATGAAAGATATGTGCTTTTTGGCAATTAGGAGAACACACTACATGATGAACATTACCCTTTCCAAACACTGATGATGTCAGCACCCTATAAGTACAGCAGGAGAAGGAAAACCTCCCAGTTATGTGAATAGCGCGCTCTGCTAATGCGTCTCTCTCAAGTGTCATAACATAGTTCGGTAGGGGTTTGAATCTGGCAAATGGCAAGTGTGTGGATGAGAGGAGTTTGTGTGCTTGCAAGTCTGTATGAAAGATATGTGCTTTTTGGCAATTAGGAGAACACACTACATGATGAACATTACCCTTTCCAAACACTGATGATGTCAGCACCCTATAAGTACAGCTGGAGAAAGGAAACCTCCCAGTTATGTAAGTGTCATAACGTAATTAAGTAGGGGTTTGAATCCTGCAAATGGCAAGTGTGTGTGTTTGAATGAGGGGAGTTTGTGTGTGTGTAATTCTGTATGAAAAATATGCGCTTTTTGGCAATCAGGGGAACACACTACATGATGCACATTACCCTTTCCAAACACTGATGATGTCAGCACCCTATAAGTACAGCCGGAAAACAGCAACCTCCCAGTAATCTGAATAGTGCGCTTCGCTAATGCGTTTCTCTCACGTGTCATAACATAGTTAGGTAGGGGTATGAATCCTGCAAGTGTGTGTGTGTGTGTGCGTGGGGGGGGGGTAGTAGGGTGTGTGTAATTGCAAGTGTGAGAGAACAGTTCCTTTTGGCAACTACTACAATACACCAGATGCTGCATATTCCCCAGTAAACACAGGTGATGTCACCACACTATCAGTACAGCCAAACAGGGCTAATTGCCCAGTAATGCCAATAGTGTGCTCCGCTACTGGGTCTATTACCACTGTCAGACCACAGATAGGTATGTTTTGGAAACCCACAACTGCCACGTGTGGTTGTGTCACACAAAATGACCATGTGTGGGTTATTGTTCATAACAATGCATGACATTGCTTAAACCAGCAATGGCAATGCACACATGATGTATGTGTGTGACACATACACATATATACCTGTGACCTTCAGTAGTTACCAAGTCTGACACGTGCCTCAAATGGATAAATGGTATTTGCAATGCATAACATTATGACTGTGTCTTACTGTGCAGGAGCTGCATGCGGTATGTGTATATACAGTGTGAGTTGTATATGGTATCATCCTAACAGCGGGGGATACACATCTGGTCTGGGCCATATAGTCTACATGTAGTCGATGAACAGGTGCTGCATGTTCCCACCTGTTGTGGGAGTGGTAACATGTTGTTCCACTGCAATTCAGTGACTACATGCTGGGAACCTTTCAGCTAGTGTGTTGTAGCTACAGTAATGCTCACACACAATGTTCGGCTGGATGCAGTCCAGCCATATAAAGACATATCTAGAGACCGTCATATTCCCAGTGTTGTTAGGGAGGACAGGTGAGTTTCCTGTGTATGGGTGGGTTGTGTGTGCCAGGCTATAAAACAGAAGGCAGTCCAACACACTGTTAGCTGCTCATGGATAGGCCCTGATGCTTTGTAATGTGCCAACAACCTGGAGGTGTGTGTATCTGTGGTGCCTTGAGATACCACCCCCTGTTCATGTGTGGTACATGTGTAGGGGACGACAGGCATGGTATGAGGTATAACCTGGCAGTGATGGGTTGCACCTGTGAGCCGTGAATCAGGAATCTGTTACTGCACAGATATTGCAGTTTACCATGCTGAGGACAGTGTCCAGTGCATGCATCTTGCGGTGTACACTGCTGGTGTTATGTAGCATTACTGTTAGTGTCCTATCCCGTGTGATACCCGCAGAGGTGGCTATGTAATCTGTGCCCTGCAGCAAAAGGCACTATGTGTGTATCAAGGGGCTTCGCCAATATACAATGGCCCATGGGTGACACGTGCAAGCTGCCCCTCGGAAATCATTGTGGCTTCCCTAGCATGTAAGCACACGCTGACAGCCACTGGATACCCTATGAATGACATTGGAGACTGAGCAGAATGTAGACATAGAACACCCTTCCTACATATTGTGGTAGCATACCTGGTAAGGGTATGATGGCAACCAAGGTCAGGCTCATACCGGCCCGTGCCACATGCTGAGAGAGCCCTTCTATGTTCCCTATCATGTAGTCCAGGGAGGTACGTCTCAGGTCATCCATAGTGGCATGGACAATGACTGAGTCATATGTGTCCATGCCTCTAACTGACCTGTATGCATGTGTTATGTGGTGGACCATAGTGCCCCACGGGCATATCACTGTGACCTTCAGCATGTACAGCCTGTTGAGCGGGACCCCACTGCAGCGGCCAAGAGAGGTACCTGACACATCTGTAGCAGGTGTGTTGTGTAGCCCTACAGGCTGTGAGTGTGTGGCACACGGGATGTGTGTGCCATGTGTGGCATGTGCTCTGTTCTGACTTAATGTATGCCTGTGTGCCAGCTGCGGAGGTGTGTGATGCTCAGGCAGGATGCTATTCTGAGGCTCCAAGTATGCCCCAGTGTGTTCAGATTGCTGTCAATGCGGGTCTATGTCAGACTGGTATTGTAGTCACTGTAGTATGTCATGCCATCTGACAGGGTATGGCATTACTGGGTTCAGAGTGCTCAGTCCCCAGATTGGCTATGTGGTTGCATCTCACACATGTGTTGTACGTTCCTGGCCAGGGGAGAGGGTTGACTGCATACATGTGGCAGCTGTGACATTGCCACATGACTCACATAAACCACAACTGGACCATAGAGTTGATTCACAGGTTACCTTTGCACATGCTACCATAGTAGTGTGATTGCCATGGTGATTACCAACACATAGGGCCAATGGGGAACAACATACTGAAGGTGAGTATGTGTGGGTGTACTGCTACTGATTTCATAGTGCTGGCATATATGACTGCACACGTGGGTAAATGCCAGGTAAGTCATATGCAATGTGTCACAGGCAACGTACATGCGAACAGGACAGACAGTGACGTTCTGTCAGGTGGAAAATTGACATACGTATAGTACGCTATGCAGATGTCACTAGGAATCCACAGAAGCTATGTAAATCTGCATTGCAGGTGGAATCAGTGTTCCAGGGAACCTCAAGCAAACATGCATGCAAACAAAGCTACAGTAAGCAGGGCTGGAAGCCATTGTACAACAAAGAAGGGGTACCACTTCCAGTAGGTAACAGTGCAAATATGCAGGCACTATAAACATGTACCCAGGAATGCACAGCTCAGATGTCCATGGTAAAACTGATATTATTTAATATTTAATTTAATTTACATTAAATTGGTACTGCACACATATCAACATGCGCAAACATCCACATTGCATAGTCGTTGTGGGCAACATGCCACCATTAGTGTACATGTCCATCATTGTGTATCACTACTTGCATTACCTTCTTCCCTGTGCTACCTATGTATGTGGCTATCTGTTGACATCCTTACCACCGGTATGCAGTAATGTGCAGCTGTTACACTATGGTACTTACTATGGGTGTAGATAACAATTCAGGACAGTCATACAGTTACTGCATCAGGCATGCTGGGATATACACACAATCTTATCAGCACACTGTACTGTTACCAACATGATACTAGTAATACACTTCTATGTAGTCACCCTGTGCATCAGCAACATGTTAACCTGTTCCTGCACTGATGTTGGAGATTGCAGGAGGTGGCACAGTTTCATCATATGCACAGGGTGTGAACTAGGTATGCCTGAGTCTGCCACTGATACCACCAATTGACATGTATGTGTATGTGTGTTGGTGAGGGGCAGCAGTACAGGGTGGGGCACTGTTGGTGCAGTGTGTGCATGTATGTGGTAGCCCTGGGTGTTAACATTTCACATGTGTGTATGCATGCACACAGTTCCACCTCATGGCTGCCATATACTGGAGTTTGTGGACAGCCACAGACTGCACCTGGCAGGTCATACAGATCAGTGTCTGTAGCCACGGACACGGTACCTGTGCCTGGCAGGGGTGCTACGGACCATATCCGGTACTAAGCCAGATTGGGTACTGTCATCAGAAGCGGGAGTTTGTTGACTGGACACAGGTCCCTGTTGAGACTGTCCAGAGCCAAGTGTACGTGGTCTCCTTGGGCGGTCTGATGACAGCACAGACCCAGCATTGCTGGGGCTGCTGCTGGCAGTATGGGGGCATCCGCAGGCTTGTTGTCGTCTGCGCCGACTGCCAGCTGCTGCTGTTGTTGGCATATGGCCACGTCAACGCCGCAACCATCCACCATTGCCCTGGCTCATGGACATGTGGTTGTGGAACTGCTGTAATATGTCCCCACAACGTCTGTCTATGACATTGGTGAAATTACGGATAGCATCCGCGATGTCACGCATACTGTCAGTCATGGATGCGCGACATGCTCTCAGCTCCCTCAGACCCTGTCTGGTGTACCTTTCCATACGTGACTGTGCCTGCATGACAGCCCGAAACATAGCTGAGGTTGACAGACCTCTTTGGGCACATCTGCCAGAGGCAGTACGCCCACGGATACTCCCACGAGAACCCATGGGCAACTGTCTGTGTGGTACCATCTCAGGACCCTGCCCATGGCTGCTGTGTGGGGAAGCATGTGCCACAGATACCACATTACCCTGGTCAATGCCCACTGTATCCTGTCCATCACCTAGGGACATTGATGACATAGGATGTACTGGCAGGATGACTGTGCGCAATGATGGGGTTGACAGCTGTGTACTGTCAATTTGCTGACCAATGACGGACCCTGACACACCTTCCTGTGCCATTACACAGATATCATCATTATCAGTACCTGTGGCACCAGATTCAATTTCCCTGCTGCAGGACACCAGAGCAGCACCAGAACCTGTGGGAGGAAGACAGGAAACACAGTTTACAATGTCTACACAATGTTACCAGTGATGCACACATGCACACATGCACACGTGGACACACGCACACATGCACACGTGGACACATGCACACGTGGACACATGCACACATACACAAGTGGACACATGCACACATGCACACATGCACAAATGCACACATGCACACATGGACACAGGCACACATGCACACATGGACACAGGCACACATGCACACGTGGACACATGCACACATGCACACCCCGCAGTATACACACAGAGCACTACTGAGTTACACTATTATTACTAGCACTATCAGGACTATTATAGGTATTGTTAAAACACACTCACCAGCATGGATGGGCTGCCTTGCTGTAACACCGGAGGGACCTGCAGAAATGAGGGGATTAATGTCAGTGGGCACAACTGTGCCATTGATACTGCGTATGATACAGTTCAGTAGTACACCAGTTGCCTTTCACATGTCAGCTGCTGATATTGGCAATATCACACCTGCACAATTACATACTATTTTGACAGCTACATAACAAGGACACACCTTACACATGCATAAACTAACAGTGTACCGAACAGTCAAGTGTACATATGGCATATTACCTGCACGCTCCATGTCGTGTTGCTGTGTGGATCCAGCCTCCATCATAATGCAGGTGTGTTGCTGTTGATGTTCCTGGGCTGGAGCCACAACACTTAGGAGTAGCCCCTCCAGTTTGGTGAGGGGGGGATGTATGGCCACCCCACCTCCTGTGGCGACCTGTTGCCTGTGGATATCCGAAGCACGCTGACGGACATTTCTGATTAAATCACTGCAGTGATGTCGTATCTGCTCATATGTCCTATTATGCGTGCCAATGTCATTTACCCTACGGACAAGGTCTTGCCACAGTGCAGCCCTCTCCTGCTGATTCTGGCTGGTGCGGGAAAACAGTATGTCATAATCCCGCACCAGGCTCTGGTGTATCTCTTCATCTTCTGCAGCAGAGAAGGCAGGATTTCGCTGATGAGCCATGTCCCTGAAAGAGAACACAAACAGGATATCAGCAAACTATGTCAGCAAAATATGGCACACATACTATACATGATACTCAACTGTAGTGATATACTACTACTCCCATATGTAGCATGTGTGTGTCTCTTGGTGGATACACATGTACATGGCCAGATATCAGTGCTCAGCCAACACCTGTGCAACAATACCTGCCACATTCCATACAACATAGTACCAAGCCCCATCGGTCAGCACACTGAGACAGGTCCAATGCACCACCTCACTCTGGGGGTTCATAACAAGGTACTGTATGTGGAACGTCATCCACTAGTGTGATCTAGACACAAAATAATCAGCCTGGATATACATATCCCACCACCACCACCAGCACAGTAGACTACTTTGATATATATGTGAATAGACAGATTTTCACTTGTTAGGACTGAGATGGCATCCATGCAGCCCACTGGGCCAGTGGAGACCACAACCCACAATGCTGACCCCTTTGCAAATGCTTCCCACGGACATCCCAAAGAATGCATGGAACATGCACACACAATTCTAACCCAGACCCTATGCACAAAGGTTAAGCATCCTGTCTGGTGGACCCCAGCCAAAGACAAATTGTAGAACGATAGAAGGAGGCTACTGCAGGACAGAGCAGAATCACATAAAGGGAAGGCATCTGTGGTCGGCACTAGTAATAAGCTAAGTTCTCTCATAACAACATCCAAGGCCAACTCTGAGAGGGAAATGGCCAAGGACACTATAGATAAACACAAGGCCTTCTTCAGTTTTGTTAGACACATGGACCAAAAGCCTCAGATATGCTCTGAGTTAGTACACAACTACATAAAATTCACTGAACCCACAGATATTGGCAACATTCTGGCAGACAGGTTCAGTGCAAATATCCCCCCTCCCTCTCCCCCAAAATAAGAAATACTTATCACAGCTGAATGTAACCTCCCTGTCATCTCAGATGTCCAGGTGAGGGCCGCCCTCAGCAAAGCAGAAAACACAGCATCAATGTGACCTGATGGTATCCCTGGATGTGTGCTACGTGAACTCCAAGAGGAGCTACAACCGCATATAAAACTGATATTTAACCTTGGCCTTACTAGGGGATATGTACCTGAACACTGGCATACAGCAACAGTGGTCCCACTCCACAAAGGAGGCACCTCTACTGACCCTGGGAACTAGCGCCCCATAAGCTTAACCAGCCTGGTCTGCAAAGCTATGGAAAGATTCATTATGGGACTCATATACAGCGATATTGGATACCTACAGGCACTTGATCCCACCCAGTTTGCCTTTGTGAAGGGCTGATCCTGACTTTTGAACCTGGTTGACTTTTTCAAAACAGTCACTACAGCCATTGATGAGGGCAAAGCAGTCCATACAGCCTACCTGGACTTGCCTAAGGCCTTCAACACAATACTCCACTCAGGCATCATAGACAAGCTCATCAGCTTAAATGTTAATACATATGTCACATGACGGGTTGCAAACTGGTTGAACAACAGAATCCATACAGTCAGAATTGTGGGAGCCATGTCAGACTCATAGCCAGTCACAAGTGGTATCCCACAAGGCTCTGTCCTAGGACCCCTCTTGTTTGGCATTTACTTCTCAGATGTGAAAGCAAACATGGGTGGGTTGTGGATGACAAAGTTCCCAGATGACTGCGAACTAAGCGCCATAGTCGTTACACCAGCTGACACACACATCCTACAGACAGGCCTCACTGAAACGGACAACTGGTGCCAGAATCATGGCCTAACACTGAATGACATGTAATGTATAGTCATCCCCTTTGGGTAAAACAACGTACACACAACTTATCACATAGACATACATATAGATACAGACCAATAACACATATGGAGGGCTCACAGTATGTAAACTATTAAATTGTTACTTTACATTACCTGTGTTTGTCGCAGCTGGTTGCGTTACCGTTAGTATAGGTTCCTGCTGCTGCTAGCCCAGCTTGATACTGACACTGATGACAGCTTCAGCTTAGTTTGTCTTACGTGTGGTTTTTATTTGTGTTTTTATTTTCTTTTTTTTTCTTTTTTTTTCTCTCTCTCTCCCTCTCTCTCTCTATCTGCCTCCAGACGGTGCAATGAAAGTATTGCATGCGTGGAATGGGAGTACAGGATGCTTTTGTAGGTATCTGAATATGTCCATGTGATGGCCTCTGCACCAATTGTAAGCCAGCATTTGCTAATTGCATGCAGCCAGTTGAGTACTGATTGCAGTTCTCACTGTGTTTTCAGGACAGTGCTATAAAAGGGTATGTGAGATAAGCGTTGCCCTTTCAGATTGTAAGGGCGGGGACCATGCTGGTATGCTGTGGACACTGTTCTGTGAGTGTAAAGGTTAGTATCTCTCTCATAATTCAGGCTGTGATGTAGATTAACATTTCTCCATTCATTTCTCCTGTTTCCTGTACTAAGTGTGTATGTACACTGACACCTACTATATATATATATATATATATATATATATATATATATATATATATATATATATACATATATTTATATATGTATAATAACTGACATTATTACCCACTAGCTACCAACTAGCATGGCTGTTTCTGTTCACACACTACTATTATAGAAATCCACTAGATTTGACAGTAAATATACATGACATGGTTTGTGTACTACACATCCTATATTCCCTTCACATTCATTCCTACTATTACATGATATATTTATTGTAGCACAATGTTCTTATATAACAGTCATGGCTTAGTGGTAAGTCATGCAGACTACTGTTTCCATGGTCCTGGGTTCGGGACTGACAGTGGGATTTTATTTTGCTTTTGAACTGACTACAGGACCTGTCATTCAGAGTGACTAAGGCACTTTTAAGCAGTTGTAACCGGGTTAGCGCTGGTTTGCACGGAGCTTACGCATGCACATTGGCGTTCAGCTCCGCGCACACCCGCTTACAACCGCTTAACAGTGCTTACTCTGGCGCACACCCACGCTATTTTCTTTGAAAGAAATGAAAATGGGGAGATAGGAAAGTGGTGAAAAAGGGGTCACAAAGAGGGTAAGACAGTAGGGAAACAAGCTTGGGTTTTGCAGGAGGGATGTAGGTAAGGCCCATAGCTGCCCATTTCTTCATCAGCAACAGCTGTGCATATGTTTGTAATTTGGTGTGACATTTGAAACCTTCCACCCCTGAGAGTGGTGTCAGGACAACAATAATACTTGTTGTACAGCCAATTGTAATTGACAGTTTCCATGTCCAGCAGACATGTGTGCGAAATGGGCAGCTATGTATGGGGCGTGATTTTTTTGTGGGTACAGAGTGCCCTTTTTTTTTTTTCAGGTGAGAGTGGTATGTCAGGTAAAGGAAGTCGGTATAGCTGGGGAGGTAGGTTGTGTAGGTCAACAGACAAGAGAAACAAGATGCATACAGGGGCGGTGTATGACACATGTGGGGGGGTTACACAATTGACGGGGACGGATGTTTGGATATCCAGAGCTCATGAGCCCACAGATGGCAACAGTGGAACTGATATCCCCACCCATGGGCAGTTGCCACTGTTCCTTCACTGCCCAGGACGGGGCTGTGCTGGGGGCTGTGTAGGCCGGGCAACAGGCATGCCCGTTAGTTGTGCCACCTGGGCCTCAAGCTGGCATAGGGGCCCAAGAACAGATTCCTGGATCTCCCTATGCACCACAGTCCGGACGCTATGGAGGGTGAGTGGTGGTTCTACTCTGGCCACACTTGCAGAGGGGGGACGAGCCCCATCCCCTGCAGCGCTTCCACCCGCAGGTGGCACAGGGCCACCGGAGGAGGGTCCGGACTGGGCACTACTGCCAGGTGCACTCGCCAGCTGAGGTGGGAGAGGTGGGTCCGCTGGAACCCGCCTTCCCTGTCGTCCTATGTTTTGCATTATGTCATGACAGTTTGAGTTAGTAACATACAATACCATTCGCAATTAGTTGTAACAGCACGCATTAGTATTCCCATTAAACAAACACCCAGATATTCACACCATTGAACAGCGAGCATAACACATGCATAATTTGAACAGCAATATACAGTCCAACAACATGCAGGGTTGATTGATGGCAACAGGCCATCAGGTTTGGATGTATGAATAGGGCAGATGCATCAATGTACATGCAAATATGTATGACCCAACAGGACAAATGTCCAGGGGTGTTAATTGTGATTGCCCATACCAATTTCACTTGGAATGAATTATATGTGGTTATAGGGTAGGGTGAAGAAAATATAATTAACACCTTCAAATACCAATACATATGCTGTACATTTCTAATAGCTGCAGATATATACACACTACAGTTCTACCTACAGTTTCCTATGTGATAACTACTTCAAGTTGGTGATAGGAATGTTACTGCTACATCAATATACATTTTCATTTTTATTCATATCTGGCTTTGTTCAGCTACATCATCCTGCTACATTTGCTTTATATAGCTATAGACAACTGTGGATGTTTGGTATTTCAGACTATCATACTATCTGCATATTGCAGACTGAGAGCAACATATCCAGATTTTGGGATACACATTCCAGCTGCAGCAACATTTTGAACACATTTCGCAGTTTGGTTCTGCTTGTCACATTCATTTCATTCTGTACTGACTGCAGTATACTTTATTCAGGGTTTATTACTACTTTATTGGCGGATTCATAACTCTTTCTCTCACTCTCTCACTTGTTTTAATTTTACAATTCAGGATGGTACTTACTTCTATGCTTTATTGACATGTTTTACCTGTAGTTATTACAATCCTTTCCAACAGTCTCACTTCTGTCATGTTTCAGTATTTCAACAGGGATATATTTCACACATGTGATTTGCTCATCTTCTGCAGCTGTACTTTTCAGCCTGCTGCAGGTTGTGTACTATTATATTACAGGTGGGGCATCTTTATTTCAGACTTTATTTCAGACATTTTCATTTTTCTGTTTGGATTACAGACTGCAACACACTTTTGTAATCAAGCAATACTTGCAAACACTCTTACACTGTTACTTGCACATTTTATTACTTAGTGACTACACTGCACTCTTTTGCTAACTGTCATACTTTTATATTTATTTACAGTTACAGGGAGAGGATTACTGACCTGCCTGGTGGCGCAATCGCACCAGCCTATCGCCATAGGCTCTGCGGTTCACAGAATGGACACCTGCAGCTGTAATATAAATAAAGTAATATTGGAATACACATCTCCATAATATCAGCTAGGTTAATTTCTTACATACATAATTAAATGTAACTTACTCAGTAGTGGGGCGTTGGGCATTTGCCGGGCCTCCTGGATCCAAAGGTTCAGTTGGTCCTGCTTACGTCTCTTCAGGTCCGCATGGTGGTGACGGACCTGCTCACCAGTCCTTGGAATCCCTGTGGCACTGGTGAGATCATGAGCCAACCGGTCCCACGCCTCAGCCCTATATGCTCCCCACAGGACCTGAACCTGCATGAGTTGGGCCTCATGATTGTGGACAAGGAGCCAGACCATATATCTGGACTCCTCAATGCCCCACCTCTGTGCTCGGAAGCAACTAGCCTCACCTACTCCTGACATTATGGCTGCAAGTTAGTTCTACAATCGGTTATGCTGTGTATTCCCACCTATGGGGCTTATATATGCCGTTTTTCCCGCACTTATCTGTGATTGGCCATTTTGGAATTGTATCAGCTTCACAAAACCTGCTTTGTCATGCTCCTCTTTCTATTCATTCATATATATTTACTATTACTGCATTTCTAAGTACAGCTGTTATGGCTTAGTGGTTCAGTACCTTGACTATGGTGCATGGTATCCTGGGTTCGAACCTGGCCACTGCTTTTTATATTTTATGACTGTCTAGACAGGCTAGGGGGTATGTCTGTGTAAAGGCAGTTTTGTTACAGCTTGCTCAACGTTGCCCGTTGGTTAGCTTGTTGGCACGGTGCGCAGCTCCGCGCAAACGGGTTATGCTGGTTTACGCTTCATTTGGCTGTCAGCACGCATATTACGCTCAGCTCAGCTAGGGGCACACAGTTTCAGCGTGTTAAAACATGGCTCACCTACGGGCACTCATTTTGCACCTGTTGAACCATTGCTCATCTACGGGCACTCATTTTGCACCTGTTGAACCATTGCTCACCTACGGGCACTCATTTTGCATCTGTTAAACCACTGCTCACCTACAGGCAGATGCACTCAACTTGTTAAACTATAGCTCAGCTATGGGCACATCTGGCATTTTTTATTATTTTATCTCACATTTCTTGAAAATAAATGGCCTATTTCATTACATTTTACATAAAATATAATTTTATATGTGTACATATATGTCAGGGACTTGTTTTGTGCTTATTTCACTAAAAATAAAAATTGATGTTGTGGGGGCTCGAACCATGACTGCCTACTCTTCAGCCGACATCTCTACCGCTACACTATTGCTTTTTGGCTTCCTTTGCATAGTTAGTTCTTATATGCTTTTCCACTTACTGCTAACTGTGGCTGAGCTTCGGGCACACCCGCGCAAACGAGTGCACTCACGGGCAAACATCTTCACAGTTAAAAAAAAATATAACATGTTCATTTATATCATTTTATGTTCATAGTCTGTGGGGGCATGTGTTGTGTTGTGTTTATTCACATTTCCATGTACTCTGTCGTGGGTGTTTATTTTGGGCACTTTTACCCTTCTGAGGGTATGTCCGCTTGCAGGGCTCGGCCTACGGACACGCCCCCCTACTGTCTTCCACGGACCGTGTTAGCCTTAGGTGTGATTCAGCATGCCCTCATGCATATGCATGACATGCTGACGTCACACCGTTTAACTACAGCCTCCATGTAAGCCTTGTATCTCTTACACAGAGGCTTTGTGAATCCTGCCCAAAGTTATTTCAGCAAAAAAATAAGTAACTTACCTGTAAACTGTAACCAATTACCAATTTTCTATCTGGTCCGAGCTCTCCTCGATCCGATCTGTTGCAGCGGCAAACTAGATCTGGGTAATGGCAGGGAGGATTGTGGGATATGGGCTGGTCTCGAGCTTCTCTGAGATTCAGAGCTTTGCAATTCGGCCGACTCGGAGCCGAGGATCAGCTCCGAACCCGTGTGTAAGAACAAACGGTGAGATTGAACACTCTCACGTTGAAGGTTATACTCATCACTGATTGAGGGGTGAGGCTAGGAAATGGGCCAGTGTTGGAAGGGGACGTTATAAAAGAGAAGTCTGCTTACATAAAGGTAGATCTACATTGAGTTTACATACCTTATTAAATATGAGTGTGTGTGAACAAGGAACTACTAAATGCAGATAATTATAATGTAAGCATTAGACTCATGATGACACAAATAATACTAATGTAAACAAATTATTACTATTACATTTGTACTGGAAGTGCATGTAGATGGAAAGTGCATCATGCATGAGGAATGCACCTAATGATTAATATAGTTCTATGCTGTGTTAATATGATTTCTAAAATATAATCATGGGGCATTAGCAGGCAGCAATCTTGCTAATAAACTAGCCTCTTACAGCATGTGCAGTACCACCAAGAAATGGTGGGAAATGGTTGCCCATTGCCCACCTTTGTGACCTCTCTGCAAAGACTATAAGACAGCTATACTGTCTTTGTACACCAACAAACAAGCAGGACACAGCGACAAGTATAGTGCATTTCTGGATGGAAAGAGCACTCTTTGGTACACAGTCTTGAAAAGGCAGAAGGGGAAAGCAGCATTGTCTTAATTTCTAAGACAATGATTTGCAAACAAGTTTCTTAAGGTATTCCGTTCCCCTGGATGACCTGCCCATTTCAAATTACCCCCAACTCAGGACAGATGCAACCATGTTAACTGCTGCCACAACAGTCTGCAAATGGAAAGGGTTTCCACTGAGGTTTAATAAATACATCTACTAGGACAGATGAAATGGCATGCTTTGAAAATCTGGATGAGATGAAAGAATGCATCTCAGTTCTGAAACTACTAAAATTAAAGGGTCCACTAAAAGAATGTCATGCAGAACATGGCAGGAGAAATAACAAGGATTTATGCTGTCATGACACATAGGACCTACAGACAATCTACTGCAAAAATTGATTGGGAAGGCTGTACTGCTGATACTATTTGTTGCAGGGATAGGGTTTTGTCTTGGGGAGAAATAACAGATAAATGACTGCATCCAGATAGAATTTTATGATAATGACAATCTTGATGAGAAGAAAGTAGGAGTCTGCACGGTTCAATAACATTCTCAGGGATGAGAAGAAAAATGAATCATAGACACCATCTGATGAAGCACAGTGCCATGTGTCAATACAAAAAGAAGCTAGTCATTTAAGTAAGGGAGTATCTTGGTTCCCTGCTCCCTGTAATAGGCTGCAACCACTGATACAGGATCATAGGAGATCACAGGATCATAGGAGATTACTATCCTATCAAGCGGGAGGTCATTTCAAGCCTCTTCATTTCGTCCCAATGTAATATCATAGAAATGCTAGTCAATACCCAAGAATGCATTTAGCAATGACTGTCCATGTCCAGGAGGATTGTGGGCGCTATCCCCAGTAAGAATTTATGGTAATTAGTGTTCCCTCAGAGGGCTGAAGGAAGCCAAGTGGATGAGTCCAGAATTAGAAGTGACTGGCAACAACTTCATATCACAGAAACTGTATTCGCTCCTTGGCTATCTTGTTGAGAAGGTAAAGATCTTGGAGGTCCAAACAGAACATTCAGTCCATTTAAGTTAAGATGAATACACAAAAGATTTCTCTGGAAATAAATGTACTTAGACCTTAACTGTCCAAAATTTGCATGGGGTCTTCAGTTTTCATGAGCACCAAAATGCATCTGAAATAATACTCTTACCCCTTCTGGTCTAGTGAGCCACTTGGAAGGCTCTTTTTGTCAAAGAAATTTTTATTTCTTTCCTTGCCAGTGACCTTTAATAGGATGAGACATCCAGAAAGTGTTATTATTCCCCGAGTACAATCTCCTTTTTCAATTTGTCTCTCAACATCCTTTTTTAGGCTTGGATAAGAAGGAAAAAGCTCTCCTTGAATGACAAGAGAGAGACAAAATTTTAGTCAATTGACTGCTGCATTACTCAAATTACTGGAATGTGGCATCGTGCAGATTGCAGGGGATCCTGGCATCTGGCCTTATGACCCTGTTGGTATCCAGAAAGGGGAGGTTGTATGTTTCCAGTTCAGTCCTGCTGCTGTTACTGTTGTAGAAGTGCCAGGCAACATATAATTTTGGCTCTTCTGCATCCTAGAGAAGGTATCATGCACATGATGACAGGAAAAAGGGTTTTGGACTTGCTCATTCATATCTTTCAGGTGCCATGCCACATTACGTCTGAAAAAATGGGATCTGCTAAGGGAAACTTGAGAAAGATCACCTTGGTATTTCCTGTATGAGCAGTGGTAAATGCAACCAGTTGTTCCAGTGTATGGCAATGCTGGATACTGAGAGTCTATCACCTTCTTCTGCTATACTATGGGTCATGTTGACCATAATGCTGTCAAGGCTAGACAAGGCAGATGCAACGGTCCTGCTCTTTTTCTTTAAGTCTTCCAGCAATTCTTCCATCACACGCTGCATTTCACTTACTTTGTCCCACTGAAAATACATGTGGTTTCAATAATTCAATGGTCGGAGGAACAAAGTATTAGATTCAAATACCAAATTCTGAAATCTATCTATGGCCTTTATCTCACTGGCAGGGGGATGTGCAGCAGGAACTGAAACAGTGAGAACCTGAAATACTGACTGGCGTCTTGCCTGTGAAGCCTAGTGTCATCTACACACCCAACCATGTGGGCTCTTCTCAATTAACCAAACTAAGTGAACAAATAAAAACCTCAAAAATACATACTGTAATATATAAACAATTTACTTCTTAGCAGTCTTACATCACAAAGGCACTTCCCTATTTCTGACTCTCAGATTCTCGTAACAACTGACATGTTAAGTTACATCATTAGTAAACAAACTAATACGATAATAATGATAGCAACAATGATAACGACGTGAAATATTTTAAACAAAAACTACTTCAAGATGACAGCGATCTACTACTTCATACTCATTGTTTTGTATCGACAGCCAGCCTCAAATTGCATCAGATATCTCAGTTATTACTGTATCTCACACATCTGATTTCACTCGGGAATATTATACTTGCGCTCAAAAGTGTGCAATTAAGGGGCAAATAATTGTGGAATGCAGTCCTTAGCTATTTCATTACGTCAGACATTACAGTCACACATCGTTTATTCTTCAACATAGATATGTTTATTCACTTTTTAAAAAAGGACTTTTCTCTGATAATGTCATGTTCAGTGCCTAAAGCGCTTTACTAAGGCGGCAGTCATTTCCATTGTTAAGACAGATGATGATTGCTGTCTGAAGTGTTTATATCAGATCCGCTATCTCGTCAAACGCTGCGTGATGCTTAAGATAACATTTTTCCCGCCCAAAGTAAAACACGTACACAAGTAAAACACTTACACTGTTAACTCCTGAAAGGCAGAATACTGTCCTTATAAGCTGGTCCTGCTATGACTCTCGATATTTTTTACAATCAAACTCAAAGAAATAAAGTTGAAATGTTCACCTTAAATTAGTTGTTCCTCTCTTAGGGCAGCGAAAAACACGCGCTGACCGACTATCTTTGCAGTAACTGAAAGCAACAAAACCCGGAACGTGCTCGGGATTCGATTGGCAAACGGCGGTACGAGAGACCACCTCTACTCAACTGAAGTAGGACAGGTACCAACAAAATCAGGGTCAAATCCAGAAATAATCATTCAACACATTTTAAAATAGTAAACGGATTAACTGAGATGGTATTCACAATGATGTATGTTTCACTATTTTTCATATCTCTTAACATCTCAACACAGGAAATCTGTTGAAAGCCAAAATAATGGGGGAGGTCACAAAGTTAAGGGACACATTTTTAATATTGCGCCTATAAACTTAAAATGTTAGTAGAATGAATAACATATCTTGCATTTGTATTAATTTTCTGATGAAGTCTGAAATTCAAATACCTGTCATATAGGGACCTCATCCTCAGTGATTTGCCAGAAAGCCACACATTTTATGAGGAACTGACCACAAATATGAGGTAAAACATGGACTCATTAACACTCCCAACAAGATATAACAAGTAAATCAACAGGTTTCATGTTACACTGAATTACTTCTCTGCTGTACAGATTTTCGCAGAATGTCCATGTTTTTGTCTCATATTTTTGGTCTCTTCCTCATAAAGTTTGTGGTTTCTGGCAGATCAATGAGGACTGAAGTCACTGAATAATGATATACATTTGAGGTTCAGACTTCATATCCTTCAGAAAATGCATGCTAATGCAAATCCTGTTATTCTAGCAACTTTCTAAGTCTATAAGGGCAATATTTAAAGTTTGTCCCTATTTTATGGGCCTTTGTCTACCCCCCCCCATTATTTTAGGTTATGTCCATATTTCTCATATTAAAATGTTGAGAGGTATGGACTGAATACTTACTGTACCCCAATTAATTTTTCCATCCTCACAGAGCCTTCTAAATGATCATTGTCCAACATTTGCTAACAAGACTAAACAGCTATGTATCATGGAGATAACATGGGACACAAACTAAAATTTTTAATCCAAAATTTTTTTATGTCCACATTACAAAGTTATAATTAGGCTATTCTGATCCAAAATATTTTTATGTCCATATTACAAAGTTATAATTAGGCTATTCTGACAACACTCACTTGATGATATTGCAAAGTTCAATACTGTGTTTCTCGGCATACTTAATGAACAGTTCCCTATAGAAGAAAAAGAACCAAAGCCAACCCTGCCCCATGGACAAGCAAATCAAGCACAGAACTATCGCACACTATGGACAAGACTTGGAAACCTGATCTCAAATATCTCCTTAACCATACCAAAACCAAAATTAGAACTGTCAAAAAGTGATAATAAGCACACTCTAGTACACACATCAAAATGATCCAAAGCTTTTTTGGTCATCCATTAAGTATTTGTTATCCCATGAGAAAAAGACCATTCCAATCCATCACCTTATAGCACCCCATCAGATATTGCATTAAAATTTAACTTGTACTTCACTGATACTATAACCATTCCAATAAAAAGTAATTCATCCATTAACTGAAATAACTATCATCAAGAAAGTAACCAGTTTATCACACTGCAAGCTATATCAACATACGCTAAAAACTAATGTCTTTCGTTTTTTCCCGGTTAGGGGTCGCCACAGCAGAATTCCAGTCCGCTAATAACTGGCAGTGGATTTTTACGGTGCCGAGGTGCCAGCCCGGCACCCAACCTTCAAAGAAGGCACACCCATTCTTGCACGCACCTACCTGCATGTCTTTAAACGTCACTCGACCGCGGGGAGGACATGCAGACTCCACACGGAAGGCGCTCCAGCCGAGAATGCAACCAGAGGAACCTCTTGCTGTGAGGTGACAACGCTAACCGCTGCACCACATACTCTACAAAAATAAAATAAAAAATAACCACTCTAATCTTGCTCCAGACAACCTTCCCAAAGAGTATCTCAATACTCCCCATCCATATTAATAAACAAATCCACCAGGGAATCCTATGTCCCTTGCATGTAGAAGAAATCATACTTTACTACATAAGGATGAAAAATCCACTGATTTCTCGAACTTTAGGTCAGTTGCAATGCTGTCTCTTTTGTCCAAAATCCTAAAAAAAATGTGTTCTTAGACAACTTCTCCAACACTACCTTGACCATCAGCTTTTCACCCCTGCTCGGTGTGGCTTTCACTCAGGGTATGGTACTATCACTGCTCTTCCCAAATTTGTCAACACTATTGACCCATTTAAGAAACAACAGTAGCCTGGCTTCTGTCTTATTTCTCAATTTATCAAAAACAGAAAGTATCAAAAAACTAAAACACTTGTTAGAAAAATATATAATAGTAATATGCATGCTTAGTGCATTCAAGGCTTAAAAGGGTTAATACATTTATTCTGTTCACACTGCATGAATCTGCACAGCTATTAGAAACTTAACAAAAGGCATTTCATTTCTGCTAATGTCATGAAAATGACAAGAGACATTTCATTTCTGCTAATGTCATGAGACTTAACAAAGATATTTCATTTCTGCTTATGCCATGAAAAAATGTACAGCTGCTAGAAGCTTTGATAAAGAAAACAATAGATGCTTGAAAGTTTAAATCATAGTCAGCATTACTTGTACCAAAGCTAGAAATGTACCTTTAATCTAGACAAAATATAACACATGTATTAGAACAGTACAATTGAAGAATTGAAAAGTTAAGGTGGGCTAAAATAAGCTCAAGGCCAGGTTGTTTTTCTCAAAATGTTTTGCAAAACAGCAGATAATCTAACTTAGTCAGCAATAAGTCTAGTAACATTTTCTGTAGAACATACAGAAAGCTGTGACTAACTACGTCAGCAATAGAATAGTAACATTTTCTTTGTGACAGGAAGAGAACTGTATAAGAATAACATACTAATCACCAATAATTCAGACAAATCTTGTACCTACATGCTTTGCCTCCTTGTTGCAAGTAATAAAGGGTGCCTTGCTTGAACCTAACGTGAATTGGTCTTTGAAGTTTTTTCCTTTTACAGATTGGTCCTTCCGACCGGAACCCTCTCTTCACCTCGGATCAGATGGCCAGGTGGTTGAAACCGTACGGGGAAGAAACCAAATCGGTTCTTCTTATATGGAAAGTCCTCCGACTGAATTGTCATTCAAAAGAGGCCAGCCACTTTCTGATCTGCGACTGAAGGACGGGTCACCGCAAATCGGTGATCAATCACGTAGGCTCAGGTAAGGTGAATCTACTTTTTTCTGTTTTCTGTTTTAGATCAGGGACTAGATGTGTATTGCTTTTGTCAGATTGAATTTTGCTTACAAGTCAGGGACAAAAAAGATTACTGTCTTGTCATAGATCAGGAGAAACAGAATAAGTAGGCAGTCATTCTGAAGAGACTATAACAAAATCTGTGGTACCACGTTAAAAAATAAGAGAAGTTACGTAACGATCAAAGGGTAGAACAAAATGGGTAATAATTGCACAAAAGACCCCCAAATCCGCCGTTAACGGAAGACTCAAAATATATGCAGTCGCAGCGCGCCGACAATATTACATGTTATTCAAAATGGGTTAATAAATATGAATTTGATGGAAAATTAGAAAAATCCTTGCTTATCAAACTTATCAAACAGCTCAAAAACTATTGCAAAGGTCGGGTAAAAAAGCAACGACAATTAGGAATTCCTCAGGCACACAAGTGGCTTGAGGAAGTAAACCATAGGGAACAGAAAAACAAAGATTCAAAAGCAATGTTTTTAGATAAGGAGGACAATAACTTAATAAGAGCATCAGCACCTCCGCCTCCCTTACCAGAATATGAAGCAAGTGAACAGGTTATTCCACCCCCACCATATCCTGCGGTCACTGAAGATAGAGATATTGTGAAACTAAAATTGACTAAAATTAGAGATCCCATCAAGACCAGGTCCCGAACAAAGGCAGGTAACTCAGAAGAAGGCATCAAGTTATGGCAAATAGTTAAGAATTCATGATCTATAGGAGAAGAAGAAGAAATATGTCCACTTATAGAAGTACCCAATCCTCAGACAGGTCAAGACAATCAGGACCCAACTATTTTAGTGTGTAGACCTTGAACTCCGGAAGATATCCGGAAAGTCACTGAGGGAATTCCCCATCCAAAGGTTAATTTTAGAAAATTCTCAGAAGACTTACAAGGAATGAGGTTAAGTTATAACCTAAATGGAGAAGAGATAGAAAAAGTAGTTAGACAAATTGTGGGGCCAGATTGGTACATGATTAGTGGCAACTGGAATCCCCGTGACACTGCACAAAGACCCCTCCCACATAGCAGTGCAGAATTAGACAACAGAGTAAAAGGTCTTACAGACCGCATCTCTGAAAAATGGAAATGTAGGGCAGACTGGACTTGCATTAATCAATGCATCCAACAAGAAGGTGAAACAATTGACCGGTACTATGCCAGATTGTTAGAATGTTTTAATAACCACTGTGGAATGCAGGTTCCTGAAGATCAAACACAAGATTCCCCATATGAACAACAGTTAAATAATGAATTTTTAAAGGGCAGTAGTGCACCAGTAAGCAGTTTTATTACAAAACACATGGTAGACCATCGTACAAGCAGGTTACAATCATTACTTGAATATGCTAGGCATGCCGAAAGGCATTTTAATAGCAAAATTAAAAGAAAGCTCAAGTATTTTCTGTAGAAGATGGAGCAGGAGTTTATGCAGTACAGTCCGGGAAAAAGGGTAAGAAAAACACACAGGGAAACAAACAATCTGATCAGCGATCAGAGGACTTTGAAGGGTGAAAGAAAAGGGGAGAATGTTTTAAATGCGGTAAAAAGGGACATTTGGCAAGGGATTGCAAGAAAAACAAGAAGGCAACAACGGAAGACAAGGAGGGTGAGGACTGACTATATGGTAGTCAGGAATCACTAGAAGGGGCTAGCAAAGAAAGGACAAATGAGGATGTGATAGAGGGAGTAGAGGATGTGACAGAGGGAGTAGAGGAAGTGCAGGAAGTTAATGACAATGAAGAAAATGAAATATTAGACCTAGCTTTATTGAGCTTGGAGCTCTATTTAGCAGATGCAAAACCAGAAGTTACACTCTTGGTAGAAGGGAGGGAAGTCAAATTTTTGTGTGACTCAGGGGCATCATGAATCCTGATACATCCCTCCAAACTTCCAGAAAACACAGAGTCACCTGATTACATACTGGTCAAAGCAGCTAATGGACAGCTGTATCGGGAGCCCCTCTCCCATAACATTGCAATAACTGATCCAGTTTCAGGATTGACATAGAGAAGCAAAATTGTAGTTTCTGAAAAATGCCCAGTAAACCTCTTGGGCAGAGATCTTATGCAGCTATTTGGTATAGCAGTAGTCCCAACCATGCAGGGTATGGAAGCACAGTGACAAACTAATACCTTTGTAGTGCAATCGGAGGGTGAAATGTTTTATTGGTACAGCCAGGACTTGGTTACGACTGGTCCAGGGACTGTGACCAAAGAGTTAATGAACCTAGCCATCAGTAAGTTCCCCTCCCTTGACACTGATAAGCAACACCTGTTGTACTGTACCCTGTATTATTGTAACACACCAAGACCTGATAAGGAATGTGAGCAAGAATTATTTAAGAATCATGCAAATAGATTGATATTGCGTAACCTGCACTGGGACACAGAAGGGAACAGTGTAGCCAGCTGTTCATTGCCCCAGGAGTTATTTGTACTTTATAAATCTAATTGATTACCACATGTTAGTTTAACCAAAGACAGAAATATAGAATGGGCAGACCTAGGAGAAAAAAGTCACAAGATGGGAAAAACAGATAGAACTAGAACTGTCAGAACAAGGAATACAAATACAAAAGTTGAATTGGATAACTCAGACCAACCCAGTTGTGCACTTGCAGTCTAGCGAGGACAGCTGATTAACACTCTTATTAAAGGAGGAAGAGAATGTCTTACGAAATATACCAGAGATTCTCTGGTCGACAGGGAAATCAGATGTAGGACTCATTTGTACAGCGGGACCAGTTACTATCACGCCAAAGTCAGCATTCAGACCACAAAAAAGACAGTATCCCTTAAGAAAAGATGCAGAGGCAGGGATAAAGCCTATTATAGCAGCCTTACTTAAAGGAGGGATACTAGTAGAATCTCCCGATTCACCATGTAACACACCCTTATTTCCAGTTAAAAAGGCCAATGGAGAATGGCATATGGTCCAAGATTTAGAAGCCGTAAATGATGCAGTATTACCAAGGGCACCCACAGTGCCAGATCCACACACCCTGTTAAATGATTTGAAACCTCAACAAAAGTATTTTTCTGTGGTAGACATCAGCAATGCGTTCTTTTCGATACCGATACACCCTGATAGCCAGTATTTGTTTGCATTCACATTTCAGGGGAAAAGGTATACAAATAAGCGACTACCACAGGGATATTGTGAAAGTCCAACGATATTCTCACAAGAAATGGCAAGCAACTTGGTGGGATTCACCCCACCAAGAGGCAGTCAGATTTTACTTTATGTTGATGGCATCTTGCTGGCGGCTCCCACCCAGCAGGATTGTAGAGAAGATACCAGAGCACTTTTACAATTTTTAGCCGCTGAGGGAAATAAGGTAAACAAAAATAAACTGCATCTTTGGAAAAAACAAGTCAAATACCTAGGATATGTAATATCCAAGGAAGGTAGAGCATTAGAAGAGGACAAAAAAAATAGCAATTTTGCACGCACCAAAACCCACTACCAAGAAGGAAATGATGTCCTTCCTGGGTACAACTAATTTTTGCCAGAGCTGGATTCCAAACTATGCCTTGGAATCTGCACCTCTGACTGACCTTATAAATAAGAAGCCTATGGCAGCACATGATTTGTTACAATGGACACCAGAGGCAGAATCTGCCTTCTGTAAACTAAAGCAGTTAATAGCGTCCTCATTAGTTCTTTGCTTGCCAAACTACCATAAATGTTTTTTTCCAAACTGTAGATTGTAAGCAGGGTTACATGACATCAGTGTTAACACAACAGCATGGGGATAAGCAACGCCCCATTGCTTACTATTCATCACAACTAGACCCAGTGGCACGATCCTTACCCCACTGTGTACAAGCAGTAGTTGCAACTGCAATGGCAGTACAGGCTTCAGCCTCAGTAGTCTTGTTCCACCCTCTCACTTGGAGAGTACCTCATGCAGTTGCGATTATTTTACTACAAGAAAAGGTGGCATATCTTTCCCCTGCTAGGCATCTTTCCTGTATGACTATATTGTTGAGCTAACCTCATATGACAATTGAACGATGCATGACTTTAATCCCTTCTACTCTGCTCCCTACCCCTGCAGACAGCACACAGAAGCACTGCCTGCAAGTAATTGAGCAAAAGACACTACCTAGAAAAGATCTCACGGATGTCCCCTTGGATGATGCCGAGGTGACATACTATTGGATGGCTCGTGAAGAAATGGTCCTGCAGGACAGAACCTTGTAGGATATGCAGTAGTCTCTGATACTGAGATAATAGAAGCGAAACCTTTACCACACAACTTATCTGCACAGGCAGCAGAATTGATTGCCCTAACACGGGCATGTACCTTAGCAAAGGGTAAATGTGTAAACATCTTTACTGATAGCCAGTACGCTTTTTCTGCTGTACATGTTTTTGTGCAACAATGGAAAAATTGAGGAATGATAACATCTACTGGCAAACCTATAAATCATGCACAGTTTATTTTAGATCTTTTAGAATCTATTCAGTTACCTCAGAAAGTAGCCATTTGTAAATGCACAGCTCACACCAAGCAACAAGATAGGATTTCAAAAGGTAATGCGAGAGCTGATACAGCTGCAAAACAAGCAGCCACAGAAGTATTTCTTCTAAATGAGGAATTACAACCCTCTGAAACTTTAGATCTAGATATGTTAAAAACAATGCAGACACTTACTACGCAAGCTGAAAAACAACGATGGATAAAACGAGGAGCAATCCTCAAAAAGGGGCTGTACATCTCTAGAGAAGGAAAACCAATACTACCCTCTAATTTGTTTCGCTATGCAGCATTGTTGAGCCATGGGCAGTACCATGTCCCAACAGGGGGGGTGGTGCAGATGGTGAACCAAGTGTTCACAACGTACGGATTTACAAACTACTCTAAAAACTTTTGTTTGATGTGTCAGATTTGTAACAAACATCATGCACAAGGGGCGATAAAGCCCAAGCAAGGGAGTTTCCCTACACCACCGTATCTGTTTCACACTATCTGTATGGATTTCATAGAAATGAACAAATGTGAAAATAAGAAGTATTGTCTTGTCATTGTAGATATGTTTTCCAGATGGGTGGAAGCCTTTCCAACCAGAAATCCAGATATAGCTACGGTGGCAAAAGTACTTGTCAAGGAAATCATTCCTAGATTTGGTATTCCGGAAAGAATCTACAGTGACAATGGTACACACTTTGTAAATCAAACCATACAGCAGTTGAGTAAGCATTTTGGTATTTCTTTAAAAAATAATTTTGCATACCATCCGCAATCTGCAGGGCTAGTTGAAAGGCATAATGGTATACTAAAAAACAAGTTGAGAAAATTAATAGCTGAGACAGGAAAAAAATGGTTATACTGTTTACCCCTGGCACTGTTGAGCATGAGAACTGTTCCAACAGCAAAATGATTGACTCCTTTTGAAAAACTATTTGGAAGGGCTTATTATACACCCCAGTGGAAACTTCTCATGTCCTCAGACCAGGAAGCTGATTTCACACTAGCTGAATATATGAAAAAGTTGTTGAATTCTAAACATCTGTTGCAGTCAAATTCTGTTTCAGATAGAGAACAAACTGAAACATCAGAAGTGGCACTGACGCCAGGAGACTGGGTGTGGATCAAAAATATCAAGCGAATGAATTGGACATCGCCAAGTTGGGAAAGTCCCTACCAGGTGCTTCTTTCGACACCCACTGCAGTCAAGATAGCAGAACATGCTTCGTGGATACACCTGACACACTGCAAGCTGGTTAAGAACTTTGAGTTGGACAAAAATCTTACCTCTCCATCGGGGCCCTCAGCGCAAAGTCTGGCTACAAAGGGGGGTCAGATCAATAGGACTGATCCATCTCAACCCCAGTGAAGAAACCATTGGTGCTGAAGATCCTATTAGGGAAGAGAGTAAGATCACATGTCCAAAGTAAAGATGACGGAATCCAGAAAGATCCAAATACACCTACTTGGAAGAGTCAGAGAAAACAGAAATGCAGAACAACTGTTTCCTCAAAAATATTGCATAATCATCCCGTTGACTGTACTAGTGACAATAATCTTTTTGTTGTGGCCATTCCTTTTTTCAGCCACACAAATTGAACTGAACAAGCGTGCAGAGTGGCACCCGAACTTTAACACTTACCAGGCAATCAAATATGTGTATGCTGAGACCTTCAATGTTTCAAATTGCTAGATCTGTACAGCTTTACCAACAGCATATGGGGGGTTACTGTTAACTTCAGTTCCCCTAGGAGCCAACAAGACCTGGGAAAACTTAATTTATGATACATCAGATGTCACATCACAAGATAAAGTAGTATTGCACTTGTCTGTTCGACAGAAGGGAACTGTGTGTTTTTACAAGAATGATACAGTTCAGGTGGGTTGGAGCAATTGTAATGTGACTGTCCCCTATAGATGCTACACTAAACCTGATAACATCGGATCCTATTGCAACACGAGCTATGATTCATTTGTTGAACTGATGCATAGGACAATTGGTGAAGTAAAACATAATGCTGACCTCTATAGACAACTGTCTGTAATCGACAAAAAAATGTTTCATGCAGAGCCAGGGCATAGTAAAGTTACTACTAAAGTAGAAGATTGTTACTTTGTATGTGGTAGAAAAGTATATAAATGGTTACCTGAGAATTGGTCCGGCAGTTGTTTTTTTTGGGGTACCTGGTTCCGGCCATATGACACACAGCAGTTTTACCTCAAGGGAAAATTCAGAATGTTCGAGAAATCAAGAAGCCTGCCAATCCAGTGGGGCAAATCAATGAGCGCTGGAAAACCATCATGCTGTGGGCTTAGGGAAAAATGGACTGTCACACATGGACTTGAGTAATACTGTTATATCGTGGGCAGGTGTACTGCCAGCATATGGAGTAACAAAATCAATCTGGGAACTGAGAAAATTGTCTAAGCTTCTCGAAATAATGAGCAATGCAACCTTTTCTGCCCTAGAATTGGTGACTGATGAACTGACTACCATGAGAACAGTAGTGCTTCAAAACCACATGGCTCTTGACTTCACCCTAGCAGTGAGAGGAGGTACATGCGCTTTAATCCAGGAGGAGTGCTGTTCATATATTCCTGACCACAAACACAAGATAGAAAATCACCTTGAGGTAATTCAGCAGGTGTCAGCCATGACCAAACCAGGACCAAATCCATTGATGGACTTTTTCCAGAAATTGTTTGGGGGGGGTGGGGCAGTATCCTGATGAACATTCTGATTGCCATCTGTGTAGGAATAATCCTACTGGTGGTATGTGTGTGCTGCTGCATCCCCTGCATAAAAAGACTGATTAAGAACTTTATAGACATTTCAGTTTCAGAAACCTTATACCAAAGTGCTGAACTTGAAGAATTGCTAAAAAACTGAAAATGCTTTCATGATCTTAAACTGAATGACTCTCTTAACTGCAAATCCTGAGTAGGAAGAGGTTAGGGGAAGAAAAAACTGTTTATGCTTATCTTGAAAGTAGAATAAAAGTATTAAAAGGGGGGAAATGTTAGAAAAATATATAATAGTAATATGCATGCTTAGTGCATTCAAGGCTTAAAAGGGTTAATATATTTATTCTGTTCACACTGCATGAATCTGCACAGCTATTAGAAACTTAACAAAAGGCATTTCATTTCTGCTAATGTCATGAAAATAACAAGAGACATTTCATTTCTGCTAATGTCATGAGACTTAACAAAGATATTTCATTTCTGCTTATGCCATGAGAAAATGTACAGCTGCTAGAAGCTTTGATAAAAAAAACAATAGATGCTTGAAAGTTTAAACCATAGTCAGCATTACTTGTACCAAAGCTAGAAATGTACCTTGAATCTAGACAAAATGTAACACATGTATTAGAACAGTACAATTGAAGAATTGAAAAGTTAAGGTGGGCTAAAATAAGCCCAAGGCCAGGTTGTTTTTCTCAAAATGTTTTGCAAAACAGCAGATAATCTAACTTAGTCAGCAATGTCTAGTAACATTTTCTGTAGAACATACAGAAAGCTGTCCCCGGGATTCATGAAGCTCAGCGCAAGGCCGGTGTAAGGCTTGCGCCGGCGGTGCAGTGAATAGTCGGCGTAGCAGCGCCATATGCATAGTAATGAGTGCGCGCCGCAACCACAGACACGTGCGTAGGGCACGTGAGCAAGCGCAAGTAGGATGCGTCCGGAGGCGTGGCCAAGCCAGCAGGCGATGAGCAACCTAAAGTGCTGACTTCCACAGTCCGCCTGTAATAGTAACCGCACCAGCCAGGGCCCGCGGAGAATGAAACGTACGCAGACTGTGCAACATAGTACCCGTTCCAACAAAACGGAGAACCAAACATTAACCCACGAAGTCCTAAGTGTACCCGTCCAAGGAACAAAGGATACGCGTAATACCGTGTCCGTCCCACAATGCACTGTCAGTGGGCATACCCAGTGAAGGTGTACCGCAGCATGTCAGCGCGCCGCACCGACATAGAAGTAGCGACATGGGCATGGTCACCAGCAGTAGTGAGAGTACACAGCCGGGTAGCCGTGTCGATATAACAACAAGAAGGAAACAAGATACCCTAAACACAGGCAAACATGTGCATAGCAAAATGTACCACACCCAGCAACGTGCTCATCGCATACACATAGGACGGCGTATGTCTAAGCGTAATATCCAGAAGCAGAACTCATGCATGCAAATGTAATACACAACAGCCCCGTCATAGCATGTAACCCGCACCCACGTACGACCGTGCACCCAACCCAGCTAGCAGCCTTGCGCAGCTACACAGCTACACACGATGGGCATACCTGAAAAGTGGTAAGAAGTATTGTCCTAGGCAGTGCCACGCGGGCAAATATGTACCCCACATGTTAACAACCCGCCTCAGGTACAGATATCCAAATGGCTGCATGTGAATGTGTCGGCAGAATGTGTACATCCCGCATGTGGTATGGACCTGTCGAAACCCCATAGGTGTGCACACGCCACGGTGCCCATAACTGCACACATCTGGACAAGGCGGTATGTTCAGCCACCGTACCGATGATTAGCTATGCAGACATGTCAAACACAACACATATAGTGGAACATCTGCCTACCAAACAGGACGCCCTAACAGGGTGCCACAGGCACAGATGGGGAAGGTGGGACATCACATGTTGAGAGTAGCGTTGCCGGACGGCCAAACACCCACGGCCAATGCAAAGGACGGAATAACATGCATATGTCTGGATGGATGGGTATGTCATAGCATGGGAATAGGACAAGCCATCCACCATAATAGCCATGTGTACCACATACAAACATCCAGTAACATGCAGTAGTAATGCATGAAGGCATACACGACTGTGGGAATAGCACAGGACATATGGCACGTGCCAAGTGTAGATGCATGACACAAAAGTCCAGGATGGGGCCCCCTGCAAAGAGGAACATGTGCCAACCCCACCTCCCACAGATGTACCGGCAGTGAAAACACATGCCAAACACACCCCAACAACACCGTCCATCCCATGACAGCAACGGAGGCTGGTCAAAGACAACCATGACACGCGCACAAACAGGGACACGTGTAACCGTTGCCTTAACACCCCCCCTTAGGCCAAAGAACAATAGAATGGACATATGCATGTAATGCTGTGAAGGATGTGTGGTAGTCCTCAGTATCACAGAGGTAGGTACACAGATACACTGTAATCAACCGTGACGTATGTGCACTGTAGACAGCATACCTGCAGGTAATACAGAGTTCAATCACGTGCCACAGAAATATACACATGAGAAAGAGGATAGGGGATAGACAAGTGTGAATGGGACAAACTATGAACATAGGTTCATAGGTCCATAGGTACAGAGTAGGCTATCTACCCAAGGGCAGCCATAACCCTAGGCCATAGCTAGGTTTCCTTTGCCAACCCTCCGGTCTGGAGATAAATGCCTATTATATTGCTGTACCTCTGTCAAGCAGTGACAATGATGTAATCCCTGGGGTATATCTGCAATCCCCCATCCAACGGACAAGATCCCCCACGAACAAGGCTAGCAAGGTTCTCTGCCTCACATGTACTGTGATGTAGATCCACAGCATAGTGAGTGTCTGAGTGATGTATGTGTCACACCAACACATTCTATCAATGACCGTGTCAAGGTTCACGTCACCTGCCCTTGTGGTTCCGAGGGATGTAGATCCAGTAGGTGAAGCATAGTCATCAAATATGGGTCGACATGGCCTCGTATGTCAGGCACAGGTCAACACTGAACAAGAGGTATGTGACTGAATGGAGCAGGAGTCCTTACAGTGGGGCGGCATAACACAAATCCCTGACACCCTGCATCTGTCTGACGATTAACCTATGGGGCCTTCCCAGCCGCTGTAGGTGTCGGGTCAGATACCTTCCGAATGGGGCAATGTACTCAATCATAGGTGTAACGAGTAATGAGTACAAGGAGACGATGACCTACCTCAATCTAGATGTGAATCCCTGCACGATCAGGCGGGCAATGTAGAAGTTCTACCGAACCACGATAGCAACGTGTGTGTCGAACGAATGGTGACTGACCACCTGGGTCCACAGATCCCTGGTAATTCCCCCCGTGCTCAGTGGACTGCCACCCATATGCCGGACAGGGGTGACCTCGTTCTTCCCGATGGGTATGACTATGCATCACCTGGCATGTAGCTGTAGGCCATGTCCCTGACAGCAGATATCCATATCTGGGAGGCCCCTTTGAAGGATATCTGTGTCAGATGTCCGTCCCACTATGGCACCCGGTTCGCAGTCATCTACAAACAATGTCAGCCATAACACCCCTGTGTGTGCTTGTACTGTGGAAATGTAGATGTAGAAAAAGAGTGGACCCAGGGCAGAGCCCCGTGGGACACTGCCTGTGACAGGCAGTAAGTCCGACATGCTGCCAGCAACTGTGACCGCGTGGGTTGTGTCACCTAGCCAGTTTGCAACCCATCCTGCGATGTACGTGTTCACATCCAAGCCAATGGGTTTATCAATGATACCAGAGGGGGGTATTGTGTTGAAGTCCTTTGCCAGGTCGAGGTAGGCTGTATGGACTGCATGACCCTCAACAATGGCCTCGGTGACTGTCCCTAAAGCTTCAACCAGGATTTAAACGCATGAACCGCCCCTGACCAAGCAAAACTGGGTTGGATGCAAAGTATGCAGGTCCCCTATGTCGTCATCTACGGGCCGCAGTATGATCCTTCCCCATGTCTTTGCAGATAAGTCCTCTCATGGTAATGGGACGGTAATAACCAGGGTCAGTGGAGGTACTGGCCCTGTGAAGTGGGACTACAGTCGCCGTGCGCCACAACTTGGGTACGTTACCCGAGGTGAGGCTAAGAATAAACAGCTGTCCCAACTGTGGGTCCAATTCCTCAATGAGATCGCGGAGTACATAGTCGGGACACCAGCTGGTCCCATGGATGCTGTGTTCACTACCTTGGACAGAGCATGTCCCACCCGTGCGTTACAGAACATTCGGGGACCACAAACCGCTGGTACAGACATCTCTCCATGTGGGGGGGGAGGGGGTGGAGATGTCTTCACCGAACCTGTCAGCCCGTATGTTGGCAATGTGTGTATGTTCAGTAAACTCCACATCATTGTGAACCCAGTCAGAGCATATCTGGGAGTTACCTCCCAGGTGTCCAGCATCGCAAATGAAGGCCGTATGATTGTCTGTCGAGTCCCTGGAGATATATCTGTGGAACCTGCCCCGGACTTTGTCATGTCAGCCTGTAGCTCTTCACATATAATGAGCAAGGGTGTCATAGCTCACAAGGTGTCTGCTCTGCCTTGTAGTAGGCACCTCCTCTCATTGTACAGCTTGTGTATGGCTGGGGTACACCACACTGGATGCTTGGCATTGGTACAATGAACCACAGTTGGGTAAGGGAATGCCTGATCCATGCAGTCCTGTAGGTGCCGGTAGAAGGCATATGTAAGTGATGCAGTGGCTTGAGTAATGTTGACCACTGGCTCAGGGTCCTTAAAGGAGGCCACAGTAGTGTTCAGAATTGTGAATTCGGCCTCTGAGAAAGCCATGTGTATGGTAACCGGCAACACCCACAGCATCGTATGTCAATAGTGGAATCCATTGTCCAAATAACATAGATTAACATCAGTATTACAATATGTATTATTATACATTTATTGATATGTGTCTGCTAATTACACTTGCAAATGGCCGGTAAGACCGGGCCAAAGTGCTCGTGATTTACCTGTTATGGTGGTGTCATTCCGACAATAAAGTGGCGATACTTCCCTACTGGGACCTCTGGGGATTATTTAAAGCGGTTGTTAACCTGCATCATTGGATGTACACCATTTGGTTCCGGCTTTGGAAAACCTGGTTTCCATAGCACTACACACTATGGTTAGTCAAGCAGACATCCGCGATTGGGGAACATACAGCAGCAGTCAAAACCACTGGCCACATGGACACAGTCCGACAAGCTCTACACTTTACATATGCACATTGGTGTCCATTGTAGGACCAAAAATTGTCCCGTACGGAATACCTGCCAGCCTTCATCGTCCAACCAGGAGAAGCGACAGTCGTGACCACGGCACAGCTAGACATATGCACCACCAGCGTGTTTAATGTTGATGAGAAGTGTCCATGAAATGCAGGACATATGAACAGAAAACCCCAGACTGCCGAGTCCATAGAAGCTCGTCCACATCCCAGTCACGCACACATGAAGGATTCGTAATGGGTACTGACGACTGTTGCAGCCATGGGATCCTGGGTATGCAGAAACGGGCTCGGTGTTGTTTGGCAGGTAATCCGTCGTCCGCCCGTGGGAGGGATGTGGGCGTAACCTGCCTTACCCCCACTAATAATGCAAAGCATCCACCGGAGAATGCTAAATGCAGGTGTGAAATGTGTACAGCCCTATACCAGTGTCCAGTAGGCAATTCCCATGGATGGACAAGCGTACGACTAAGATGGCACCTATAACTGCAAACCAGGTGGAATTACACAGCCGCAGTAAGGCATAACACAGGAAATACACATAGGGACTACAGTTGACATTCCCCATACAAAGTTGGACCGCCGTGCGAACACCGACGTACACAGCACTCAATCTGCCAGCAACAAAATGGGGATCACTCGCTACCATCCTGCGGAACAGAAGCACGACCTGTGGAACACATACTAATGGCACACCAACAACGTCAACTAGGATATGTAAACTATGGCGTTCCCACCTATAAAGAAAAGATACTTCAATGAATACATAGGGGATCAACATGTTCTGGTGGTGTTATGTTGAAAATACAGTGACGGTTTCCTATTGGGACGCCTGAGGTTAATTCAAAGCAGTTGCTAACCTGCATCTTTGGATGTACACCATTTGTTCCCAGTTCTAAAACACCTGGCTTACGTAGCACCACGTAGTATGGGTAGTCAAACAGACATTCGCGATTGGGGAACATACAGCAGCAGTCCAAACCACTGGCCAGTTGGACACAGTCCAGCAACATCTAACTTTACATATGCACATTGGTGTCCATTGTAGGACCCAAAAATTCATCCTAACAGAATTCCATCCAGCCGTTACCGACCACCAGATGACGCGATAGCCGTGACTACGGCACAGTCAGACATATGCACCACCAGCGTGTTTAAGGTTGATGACAAGTGTCCATGAAATGCAGGACATATTAACAGAAATCCCCAGATCGACGAGTCCATACATGTGCGTCCACATCCCAGTCCCGCACACATGAAGGATGTGTAATGGGTACTGTCGAGGGTTGCAGCCATGGGATCTTGGGTATGCAGAAATGGGGCTCGGTGTTGTTTGGCAGATAATCCGTTGTCCCGCCCCGTGGGAGGGATGTGGGTGTAGCACATGACCTACTCCCCACTAATAATGCAAAGCATCCACCGGATAATGCTAAATGCAGGTGTGGAATGTGTACAGGCCATAACAGTGTCCAGTAGGCAATCCCATGGATGGACAAGCCTACGACCAGGATGGCACCCATACCTGCAAGCCCGGTGGAATTACACAGCTGCAGTAAGGCATAACACAGGAAATGCAGATGGCAACTACAGTAGACATTCCCCATAGAAATCCAGACCGCCGTGCGAATACCGGCGTACACAGCACTCAATCTGCCGGCAACAACATGGGGATTACTCGCTGCCATACTGCGGAACAAATGGGCGACCTGTGGAACACATACTAATGGCACACCAACAACGTCAACTAGGAAGGTCATAGGATGTTTAAACACTGGCGTTCCCGCTTATGAAGAACATCCTTCAATGAATTAATAGGTTCTACATGTTCTGGCTGTGTTATATTGACAATACAGTGGCGTATATGTCCTACTGGGACATCTGAGGATTACTTAAAGCAGTTGCCAACCTGCAGCATTAGATCAACACCATTTGGGTTAATCGTAGTAAAACATGGGTTTGTAGCACTACATAATATGGGTAGTCAAACACACATCCGCGATTGGGGAACATACAGCAGCAGTCCAAACCACTGGCCAGATGGACACAGTCCAACATGTTCTACACTTTACATATGCACATTTGTGTCCATTGTAGGACCCAAAAATTTATCCGTACGCAATGTCAACCGGCTGCGATCGAGAGACCCAGATGAAGTGACAGCCGTGACTACGGCACAGCTACATATATGCACCAACAGCGTGTTCAAGGTTGATGTCAACTGTCCATCAAATGCAGGACATATGAACAGAAATCCCCAGATTGTCGAGTCCATAGAAGTGCGTCCTCATCCCATTCCCGCACACATGGAGGATGTGCAATGGGTACCGTCAAGGGTTGCAGCCATGGGATCTTGGGTATGCAGAAATGGGGCTCGGTGTTGTTTGGCAGATAATCCATTGTCCCGCCCCGTGGGAGGGATGTGGGTGTAGCACATGACCTACTCCCCACTAATAATGCAAAGCATCCACCGGATAATGCTAAATGCAGGTGTGGAATGTGTACAGGCCATAGCAGTGTCCAGTAGGCAATTCCCATGGATGGACAAGCCTACGACCAGGATGGCACCCATACCTGCAAGCCCGGTGGAATTACACAGCTGCAGTAAGGCATAACACAGGAAATGCAGATGGCAACTACAGTAGACACTCCCCATAGAAATCCAGACCACCGTGCGAATACCGGCGTACACAGCACTCAATCTGCCGGCAACAACATGGGGATTACTCGCTGCCATACTGCGGAACAAATGGGTGACCTGTGGAACACATACTAATGGCACACCAACAACGTCAACTAGGAAGGTCATAGGATATTTAAACACTGGCTTATAAAGAACATCCTTCAATGAATTAATAGGTTCTACATGTTCTGGCTGTGTTATATTGACAATACAGTGGCGTATATGTCCTACTGGGACTTCTGAGGATTACTTAAAGCAGTTGCCAACCTGCAGCATTAGATTAACACCATTTGGGTTAATCGTAGTAAAACATGGGTTCTTAGCACTACATAATATGGGTAGTCAAACACACATCCGCGATTGGGGAACATACAGCAGCAGTCCAAACGACTGGCCAGGTGGACACAGTCCAACATGTTCTACACTTTACATATGCACATTTGTGTCCATTGTAGGACCCAAAAATTTATCCGTACGCAATGTCAACCGGCTGCGATCGAGAGACCCAGATGAAGTGACAGCCGTGACTACGGCACAGCTACATATATGCACCACCAGCGTGTTCAAGGTTGATGTTAACTGTCCATGAAATGCAGGACATATGAACAGAAATCCCCAGATTGTCGAGTCCATAGAAGTGCGTCCACATCCCATTCCTGCACACATGGAGGATGTGCAATGGGTACCGTCGCGGGTTGCAGCCATGGGATCGTGGGTATGCAGAAATGGTTCTCGGTGTTGATTGGCAGATGATCCGTTGTCCCGCCCCGTGTGAGGGATGTGGGTATAGCATATGTTACTCGCACTAATAATGCAAATCATCCACCGGAGAATGCAAAATGCAGCTGTGAAATGTGTACAGCCCTATACCAGTGTCCATTAGGCAGTTCCCATGGATGGACAAACGTACGGCCAAGATGGCACCCATAACTGGAAACCTGGTGGAATCACACAGCTGTAGTAAGGCATAACACAGGGAATACAGATAGGGACTACAGTAGAGACTCCACATACAAAGACAGACCACCGTGCGAATACCGGCGTACACAGCACTCAATCTGCCAGAAAGAGAATGGGGATCACTCGCTTCCATACCGCGGAACAAATGGGCGACCTGCGGAACACATACTAATGGCACACCAACAACGTCAACTAGGAAGGTTAGAGGATGGTTAAGCTATGGCGTACCCACATATAAAGAACATCCTTCAATGAATTAATAGGACCTACATGTTTTGGTCGTGTTAATTTGACAATACAGAGGCGGGAATGTCCTAATGGGACATCTGCGGAGTAGTTAAAGCAATTGTCAGCCTGCATCATTGGAATTACACGATTTGGGTTCAGTGTATAAAAACCCGGTTTACGTAGCACTACATAATATGGGTACTCAAACAGACATCCGTGATTGCTGAACATATAGCAGCAGTCAAACCCACTGGCCAGATGGACACAGTCCAACAAGTTCTACACTTTACATATGCACATTGGTGTCCATTGTAGGACTCAAAAATATATCCGTACGCACTGTCAACCTGCTGCGATCGGGAGACCCAGATGAAGTGACAGCCGTGACTACGGCACAGCTACATATATGCACCGCCAGCGTGTCCAAGGTTGATGACAGCTGTCCATGAAATGCAGGACATATGAACAGAAATCCCCAGATTGTCGAGTCCATAGAAGTGCGTTCACATCCCATTCCCGCACACATGGAGAATGTGCAATGGGGACCGTCAAGGGTTGCAGCCATGGGATCGTGGGTATGCAGAAATGGGTCTCGGTGTTGATTGGCAGATGATCCGTTGTCCCGCCCCGTGTGAGGGATGTGGGTATAGCATATGCGTTACTCCGCACTAATAATGCAAATCATCCACCGGAGAATGCAAAATGCAGCTGTGAAATATGTACAGCCCTATACCAGTGTCCATTAGGCAGTTCCCATGGATGGACAAACGTATGGCCAAGATGGCACCCATAACTGCAAACCTGGTGGAATCACATAGCTGTAGTAAGGCATAACACAGGGAATACAGATAGGGACTACAGTAGAGACTCCACATACAAAGTCAGACCGCCGTGCGAATACCGGCGTACACAGCACTCACTCTGCCAGCAAGAGAATGGGGATCACTCGCTTCCATAACGCGGAACAAATGGGCGACCTGCAGAACACATACTAATGGCACACCAACAATGTCAACTAGGAAGGTTAGAGGATGGTTAAGCTATGGCGTACCCACATATAAAGAACATCCTTCAATGAATCAATAGAATCTACATGTTTTGGTCGTGTTAATTTGACAATACAGATGCGGGAATGTCCTAATGGGATATCTGCGGATTAGTTGAAGCAATTGTTAGCCTGCATCATTGGAATAACACCATTTGGGTTCAGTGTAGAAAAACCCGGTTTACGTAGCACTACATAATATGGGTACTCAAACAGACATCCGTGATTGCCGAACATACAGCAGCAGTCAAGCCCACTGGCCAGATGGACACAGTCCAATAAGTTCTACACTTTATATATGCACATTGGTGTCCATTGTAGGACCCTAAAAATTAATCCGATGCAATGTGAACCGGCGATCGAGAGACCCAGAAGAACTGACAGCCGTGACTACGGCACAGCTAGATATGTGCACCAACAGCGTGTTCAAGGTTGATGACACGTGTCCATGAAATGCAGGACATATGAATAGGACTCCCCAGATTGCCGAGTCCATAGACGTGCGTCCACATCCCATTCCCGCACACATGAAGGATGTGCAATGGGTACCGTCGAGGGTTGCAGACATGGGATCGTGGGTATGCAGAAATGGGGCTCGGTGTTGATTGGCAGATAATCCGTCGTCCCACCCCGTGGGAGGGATGTGGGTATAGCGCATGCGTTACTCCCCACTAATAATGCTAATCATCCACCGGAGAATGCTAAATGCAGCTGTGAAATGTGTACAGCCCTATACCAGTGTCCAGTAGGAAATTCCCATGGACGGACAAACGTACGACCAAGATGGTCACCCATAACTGCAAACCCATTGTAATTCCACAGCTGCAGTAAGGCATAACACAGAAAATACAGATAGGGACCACAGTACACACCACCCATACAAAGCCAGACTGGCGTGCGAATACCGGCGTAGACAGCACTCAATCTGCCAGCAAGAAAATGGGGATCACTCGCTTCCATACTGCGGAACAAATGGGCGATCTGCGGAACACATAGTAATGGCACACCAACAACGTCAACTAGGAAGGTTATGGGATGGTTAAGCTATGGTGTACCCACATATAAAGAACATCCTTCAATGAATTAATAGGATCCACATGTTATGGTGGAGTTATTATGACAATACAGCGGCGGATATTTCCTATTGTGACTTCTGAGGATTATGTAAAGCAATTGCTAACCTGCAACTGTGGATGTACACCATTCGGTTTCAGGTTTGAAAGACCTGGATGTCGTAGCACTACATAATATGTGTAGTCAAACACACATCCGCAATTGGGGAACATACAGCAGCAGTCAATCCCACTGGCCAGATGGACACAGTGCAACAGGTTCTACACTTTACATATGCACATCGGTGTCCATTGTAGGACCCAAAAATTTAACCCTATGCAATATAAACCAGCGTGATGGAGACGCTGAAGGCGTAACAGCCGTGACTACTGCACAGTTAGACATATGCACCACCAGCGTGTTTAAGGTTGATGACAGGTGTCCATGAAATGCAGGACATATGAGCAGAAATACCCATATGGTAGAGTCCATGGAAGTGCGTCCACATCTCAGTCCCGCACACATTAAGAATGTATAATGGGTACCATCGAGGGCTGCAGCCATGGGATCGTGGGTATGCAGAAATGGGGCTCGGTGTTGTTTGGCAGATAATCCGTTGTCCCGCACCGTGGGAGGGATGTGGGTAGCACATGCCTTACCCCCACCAATGATGAAAATCATCCACCGGCTAATTGCTAAATGCAGCTGTGAAATGGGTACAGCCCCATACCAGTGTCCAGTAGGCAATCCCAAGGATGGACAAGCGTAGGACCAAGATGGCACCCATAACTGCAACCTGGTGGAATTACACAGCTGCAGTGAGGCATAACACAGGAAATACAGATAGGGACTACAGTAGATACTCCCCATACAAAGCCAGACCGCTGTGTGAATACCGGCGTACACAGCACTCAATCTGCCAGCACCAAAATGGGGATCACACGCTTCCATACCGCGGAACAAATGGGTGACCTGTGGAACACATACCAATGGCACAATATCAACGTCAGCTAGGAAAGTCATACGATGGTCAAACTATGGCGTTCCCACCTATGAAGAACATCCTTCAGTGAATTAATAGGATAAATGTCAACTGACCATGGAATACACCTAATCAACATCAAGGACCCGCTGGCACCTTATGGCACACAAACCAAGTCACACATAGGTAGATGAAACAGTCAACGTAGACATTGTCCACGACAGGTCACATATGGTATACGAAGGTTACGTCATACACATGTAAGCGCTGTCACCCGTAGGCTCCGTGAGACTTACACATAACATAGAAGCATCCAGGCTTTAAATATCCCCCCTTACACTTCCATTTGTTACTTTCTCGGCAAACAATGAACATGGAACCACAGCATAGAAAGCACAGACGCAATGTTAACTACACACACATATATTAACATCTCAGAAAGCATCCTATTAACACATGTATTACATGATATTGTACTATGCCGAATACTCATCAATCAAAGATCTAACAATATATATAGAAGATATGCATATCATATCACTGTAATACAGTGGTACAGAACTGAAAGAGTGGACAAATGTGTGTTAACTCTACATCTGTACCTAAACTACATTCCTGTTATGGGGGTTTAATCCACCTGCTTCTCAAAAGAGGCCTCATCAGTGTTTCATCGGTCAGCCCTGGTGTGTGGCCAACCCTCCACCTAATAATCCATCTAAATCCACATTCTACAGCATACCTGATGAGGTCCACCCTCTGGTATTATAACCTAGACGTCGTAAAACACCGAATGTATTTGTATGCCTTGTGATGCGCTCATAGCCGGCCGTAGGCATACGCCAATCCTGCGGCTGCCCAGGGCGCCGCACTAGTAGGGCCACCTGTCTAGTAGTTGTGTCATGTAGGTATACCAAGATGGGGCACCATGTGTTGTGGTGGTGGCCATGGAGCCCTACAGCCTAGGGCAGCAGTCGATCTAAGGCGCTGCCGTGGAGGGTACGGTCTGCAGGTATGTGCAGACGTGCACATGAAACAGCGGTCCACAAGGATTACCCATAGTGGCGACACCTGCACAGATGGCTATAGCGGGACACACATGGCCATGCATACAGCACAGGTAGACATACACACACCATAAATAGGCAATTACACACAAGGTGTACGGCGTGTACGGGTACAGTGTCAGTACAGCAAGGATAGCTGTCTGCCACGATATCCAGCAGATGTCTTTAGGGTGTTCTGGACTACGGACGGTGCATGGACAATGTGTGGATATGCAACGTACCACAGTTCTATGTGTCAGCCATGCAAATATGCGATTCATGGGAAAGACAGCTGTCCATGCAAGAGCAGCACTACGGGCACAACATAGGTACGTAGATATACAATGACAGAGATACAGACGGACACATGTGGCAAGCCCGTGAGTGTAATGTACACAGCACCACCCCACTACACCATAGCAGGGTGCACGTGGAGAACACGCTACGGAGGTCGCCATCCACAGCAGGCACACAAGCAGTACACGAGCTGCGTCTCACCATCCACAGACACACGGATGGCGGCAGGATATGAGTGTTCTGCGGAAACCTTAAAGCCATACCCTATGAACCCATGCAGCTGGGAGCATGGACACACACACACATATGTGGCAGGCATGGTGATTGACCACACCCCCACATACCCAACCGCACAAAAGTATGACACAGGTATGGAATGCGCTACGTGGACCACCGAACACACCACCGTCAGAGGCACATGTACAGGTGGGTGACAACATCCGTAAAGGAATGGCCGCTGATAGCCAAGGTATGTGTTGCGAAGCATCTAAAAGCATGTTCATCTGCAGAGGCAGCTGGGAACACACACACACACACACACACAGGGAAGGGCCGAGTCGAACCTACGCCTACCTACATGAACTCACTACAGCATGAAGCATTTACAGAACGCGCTACTGAGATTACTGAGCACAGCGCTGTCAGAGGCATACTTCTAGGCGGGTGACATCACCCATAAGAGAATAGCTGGCAATAGCCAAGGTATGTGTTGCGAAGCGTCTAAAAGCATGTTCATCTGCAGAGGCAGCTGGAAACACACACACACACACAGGGAAGGGCCGGGAGTCGAACCTACGCCTACCTACATAAACACACTACAGCATGAAGCATTTACAGAATGCGCTACCGAGATTACTGAGCACAGTGCTGTCAGAGGCATACTTCTAGGCGGGTGACATCACCCGTAAGAGAATAGCTGGCAATAGCCAAGGTATGTGTTGCGAAGCGTCTAAAAGCATGTTCATCTGCGGAGGCAGCTGGAAACACACACACACACAGGGAAGGGCCGGGAGTCGAACCTACGCCTACCTACATAAACACACTACAGCATGAAGCATTTACATAACGCGCTACCGAGATTACTGAGCACAGCGCTGTCAGAGGCATACTTCTAGGCGGGTGACATCACCCGTAAGAGAATAGCTGGCAATAGCCAAGGTATGTGTTGCGAAGCGTCTAAAAGCATGTTCATCTGCAGAGGCAGCTGGAAAAACACACACACAGGGAAGGGCCGGGAGTCGAACCTATGCCTACCTACATAAACACACTACAGCATGAAGCATTTACAGAACGCGCTACCGAGATTACTGAGCGCAGCGCTGTTAGAGGCATACTTCTAGGCGGGTGACATCACCCGTAAGAGAATAGCTGGCAATAGCCAAGGTATGTGTTGTGAAGCGTCTAAAAGCATGTTCATCTGCGGAGGCAGCTGGAAACACACACACACACACACACACACACACACACACACACACACACACAGGGAAAGGCCGGGAGTTGAACCTACGCCTACCTACATAAACACACTACAGCATGAAGCATTTACAGAACGCGCTACCGAGATTACTGAGCACAGCGCTGTCAGAGGCATACTTCTAGGCAGGTGACATCACCCGTAAGAGAATAGCTGGCAATAGCCAAGGTATGTGTTGCGAAGCGTCTAAAAGCATGTTCATCTGCGGAGGCAGCTGGAAACACACACACAGGGAGGGGCCGGGAGTCGAACCTACGCCTACCTACATAAACACACTACAGCATGAAGCATTTACAGAACGCGCTACCGAGATTACTGAGCACAGTGCTGTCAGAGGCATACTTCTAGGCGGGTGACATCACCCGTAAGAGAATAGCTGGCAATAGCCAAGGTATGTGTTGCGAAGCGTCTAAAAGCATGTTCATCTGCAGAGGCAGCTGGAAACACACACACACACAGGGAAGGGCCGGGAGTCGAACCTACGCCTACATACATGAACACACTACAGCATGAAGCATTTACAGAACGCGCTACCGAGATTACTGATCACAGCGCTGTCAGAGGCATACTTCTAGGCGGGTGACATCACCCGTAAGAGAATAGCTGGCAGTAGCCAAGGTATGTGTTGCGAAGCATCTAAAAGCATATGTTCATCTGCAGAGGCAGCTAGAAACACACACAGACACACACACACACACACACAAGGAAGGGCCGGGAGTCAAACCTACGCCTACCTATATGAACTCACTACAGCATGAAGCATTTACAGAACGCGCTACCGAGATTACTGAGCACAGCGCTGTCAGAGGCATACTTCTAGGCAGGTGACATCACCCGTAAGAGAATAACTGGCAATAGCCAAGGTATGTGTTGCGAAGCGTCTAAAAGCATGTTCATCAGCAGAGGCAGCTGGAAACACACACACACACACACACAGGAAAGGGCCGAGAGTCGAACCTACGCCTACCTACATGAACTCACTACAGCATGCAGCATTTACAGAACGCGCTACCGGGATTACTGAGCACAGCACTGTCAGGAGGCATACCCCTAGGTGTGTGGTATCATCTGCAGAGGCAATGCGGCCGATGGGGAATGAAGACAGAGTGCGCAGTCACACAGCCTGTTACCATCCCAAGGTGGCCGTACAGTAACACGGTAGTCCTGCAGTCGGGAATACCAAATAACTACGGAGCAGTACATCACGACATGAATACGGGATGCACCACATGACAGTATACCCTATGAGAGGGCATCCGGCGTGCAGGATGTAGGCAGGCAATGTGGCATGACAGCCAGATATGAGTCACCTGGATGGTCACCATGGCTATGCAGGATGTCATTGGCCATGGCTATATGCCTAGTAGCAGACATTGGTGCCGACTGTCGTGTGTACTGGCCATGGCTCTCACACCTAACGGTTGCAAAGGGGAGACAGACATGCTCACGGGGTATCAATGCAGTCGGCCGCAGTGTGCACTGTACTGTGTGTCCATCTACACAGCTGCTTACTGGGCATGCTCAGACACTTAGAATCGGCACAGTGCAGACATGCATACACATGGTGTGACGGCATGGGAGGCAGACTGTGGACCATCGTGTGTGTCCAGCCACACAACAGCAACCCGGCCATGCCACAGACGTGGCAGTTGCGAAGGGGAAACAGGCATGCACCCGGGGTATCAATGCAGTCGGGCGCGGAGTGCACTGTATTGTGCGTCCATCTACACAGCTGCGTACTGGGCATGCTCAGACACTTAGAATCGGCACAGTGCAGACATGCATACACATGGTGCGACAGCATGGGAGGCAGACTGTGGACTGTCGTGTGTGTCCAGCCACACAACAGCAACCCGGCCATGCCACAGACGTGGCAGTTGTGAAGGGGAAACAGGCATGCACCCGGGGTATCAATGCAGTCGGGCGCGGTGTGCACTGTACTGTGCGTCCATCTACACAGCTGCGTACTGGGCATGCTCAGACACTTAGAATCGGCACAGTGCAGACATGCATACATATGGTGCGACGGCATGGGAGGCAGACTGTGGACCATCGTGTGTGTCCAGCCACACAACAGCAACCCGGCCATGCCACAGACGTGGCAGTTGCGAAGAGGAAACAGGCATGCACCCGGGGTATCAATGCAGTCGGGCGCGGTGTGCACTGTACTGTGCGTCCATCTACACAGCTGCGTACTGGGCATGCTCAGACACTTAGAATCGGCACAGTGCAGACATGCATACACATGGGGTGATGGCATGGGAGGCAGACTGTGGACCGTCGTGTGTGTCCAGCCACACAACAGCGACCCGGCCATGCTCACACACGTAGTATGTGCTCTCACGCCGTCCGGCATGCAGACGGAGTGCACACACCGCAAGTCATGGCCAGGTAAACCCGTACACACGCGCAGGGTGGACACACATGCAGTCACACGTACACACACAGATGAAAGCACAGGCGCCACGGGTGCAGGCTGAACATGTACACACCGACGTGAACACTGTAGTTGCTATGCCAGCACCATGTCATTGGAGCAGCAGTATGCCTCACGGTCCAGAAACTGCATGTGACATATGTCCAGAAGACTATGTGGTGGTGTACGTCCGCCGTGCAGAGTACACATGTACTATCAATGATCCCACAGGTGTGATGTAGTCCACCCGTACCGGTATACACGGACAGGCGTGCTCCACACATGCCACAGGCCTGACACAGGTATGACACATGACTGCAGCTGTACCACAGTGAAACAATGTCCAGATATGTCACATATGTGGTTTCCAGGCTGTGTGCATGGACTGCACGCAGGACACATACGAAGCCTGTGATGTACCACATGCATGACACAGGCGTACGCAGTAATACACACACGAAGGGAAGGCGGACACATGTCTGTGGTTTGCACCCCCTACAGGGTGTGGCGGTGTACACAGGGACACATACCCTTGTACAGTTTTCCTGTGACAGCTGTGATACCAAACCACAGTCCATGTTCCATGCATGTTGACACACATGTGACAACGTAGCAATGCATACACACATGGCAACAGGGGATACATGTGATACGTGTACTGTGCATGGTGCAGCCGTGCAGGGGCAGTGTCTGGTGTCCGTAACACAGATGCAACCCCCTCCCACATGCATACCCATCATGGGGGCCGTCATATGGTGGCATAGTAACAGCACGCATGGCAGTCTGTGTGTACACCATTTGTTTAAACACCTGTCCACATGCATGTGTGCAGGTGCTGGTCACAGGTGTGTCACACACCGTCCTACCCTGCCATGTGCACACAGTCCGCTATGTCGCCTTTACATGACAGCGCTGCCATGATGCATACCCATCGGCCATGCGGGTTCGACCATATGTCACATTGCCACTGTAACCCCTACCACCACCCAAGTGCAGATATTGGCACAGCTGCCGGATACAGTGGTAGTACGCAGGATGCACCACATACCGCTGCACGCCTGCACAAATCCCATGTAGGGGGTGTGGCATTCCTAGCACCAACATGTGTGCAGGAATGTGTGCCCATGTATGCCACAGATCGGGGGAACTATGTGCCACGTGCCACACATCACTGTACACCATGGTAGAGCTCTGTACCTACCTCAGTGTGGGGTGCACCGATGTGGATGGTGTGGTACATGCAACATGTCAGCCCTCCGTGTAGACATGTGTGGCCACCACCATGTCAGTGTGTCGACATGTGTGTATGTCTGCTGCCTGTTGAGAGGGTGTATGCAGATATGGTGTTGTGACTGGACACTGACCACACAGGGTGACCATCCCGTAGTGGTGCTGCATTGTACAGCCCTGTCATTCCCACACCTGTGAGCCTTACTGGCCACCTGTGCAAGACCACCCCCTGTGACATGGCGCGTCGGTGCATTGTCTTGTGAGGGTGCCGACCACACAGACAGGTGTCCCCATCTGCACACAACAGTGTGTGTGCCATAGAGGTGTACGCCCCGCAAATGCGGGAATATTCCTATACCGGTACAGCATCCGACTGTCGAACACTGTGCACCACAGCTGACAGGTGACACCTGCGGTCAGTAGCCAGCACACTGCGTACGACACCTGCAGAATGTCACCATACCTGTACTGTGTCATGCCATGTATGTGATGTCTCTGTCCACCGTAGCCTGTGGCACCGACCATAGGCGTCAGGTGCAGTATATGTGTGGACATGTGCGTCATGTACCGTGTAAGCAACGTTACACTGTATCCGGCTCCGTGCTCCGCAGGTCTATGTATATGACCTCTCTTCTTGCAATCCAGACTGTCTGTTCTGTACATCACAAATGCTTTGCACCTGCTCCCATAGTATTCCCACATAGATAAAGTACATGTATACTAAATGGAGTACTACACTGTCCTAGAATCCCCTTGTGTGCCCAATTCCCTATAGGTGCCTTCTGACCCGGCTACACAGCAAATGCATTCACATCCTCTGGCATGTCGACGGGTCAATTGCTAGCGACCTCTCCTGTTCAGATGGTGAATCTGGGCGTCCTGGCCACTGTTACAGGTGCCTCATGGACACGGACAAGCCGCACCTCCCCCAATGAACATAATACATGTGACAGACGCAACTATATAGCCAGACAGGGGGCTGTGCTCTCTCCAACCATGACCGGCAAGACCACTCGGGAGGGGAAGGACACAATGCACACCACATACCCAGTGTCACATGTGACTATCGCAAATGCCAATCAAACACATGAACACACTACGACATACCTGGAGGCACTGTAGGACATGTTGCGAACCTAACGAGCCCTCTGAAGCAGACACACAAGCTACTGCCTCCACAGGACATAGGACATGCAACACATAGTTCTCAACGTCAGTGTGCTAACCCGGCAGAGCCCCAAAGGCGACACACACTGCCAGACACACCTGTAATAGGTGACGCCACTGCCAGACACACCGACGTCCCACCCACCATACTGAACAAGGGAATGATCACAGTAGGCTGCCTGCCGGGCACTGGAATACGCCACATAACACACGCACTCAGGTCACTCCGCAGCATGTACAGGTATGACGCGGTCATTGCCTATGCTGGTGTCAACGTCTGGTGGCATACCACCCTGGGATACATTACAGGAGACATAGAGGGCCAGTCAGATTGTGTAGGCCAGGCCGGCATGTCCCTGACCCTGGGCAGTATCCCGCCCTCATCAAGTATGATGCCACTACACTGGCTCAATGTGGTCACCCTTGATAATGTCCTGGTTACCGGTGTCAGTCTGAGGGGATCCGGATTCCTCTTACCTGGGATGACATGCTTGGCACGGCACTCCCCTTCGCATGGTATGGCTGGCAGCTGTCGCCCCTGGTCTACAAGGGTTTGGCCAAGGCACCTGCCACCCACCCCCACAGTGCTCACCGCAGGCACGGCTCGAATGATAAACCTACCACCCCACACTACAAGCCTGGAGAACACACAGGATAATACAGCTCACTGCCAGTGGTCTACAGCCAAGCTGCACACCCTCAAATGCCCTCCTTAGTATGGAGGACATTGATGTCAGTGCTGTGACTGAAACATTGGTCAGGGCTGCTGAGAGCACCCAAGCACTGTCGGGTCATACCCCATATCACGCGTTCAGGACCATAACCCGGACATAACACAGAAGGAGGGGGAGTCCCCATTTCCATGATGGATACACACACCTCCATGTTGGCAGAGATGCACGCAGCTGCGGGGAATATCCAGGTGCAATTCACCATGGTTAGGACTGCCCTACAGTTTGTTGCATGCTACAGACCACCCTCCCAAACCCAGGATACCTGCACAGCTGTCCTGAGGGCACTGGTGAGTGTGCATGCTCTCACAACACCGTCGTATTGGGTGACATCAACCACCCATACATAGACCGAGAACATTACCCAGGACACAACGCCCTACGCCAAAGGTCCCAGGTGTTCATACGCCTGACTGCTGTGGAACACCCATGCACCATACCCACTAGGGGGGGACGTATACCAGTTCTGATCATCACACATGGGGAGGATATGCTCCACACAGGATGTACATCCCTCAATGGTGATGTCAGACCGTATAGTGGATCCACTGGTAATCCACATCCTGCACCCAACACCGGCATGGGAGACCTAAGTGATGACCTCTCCACAGCGAACCACACACGTCATACGACTGGTGTGGTACCCTACAAGGCCTCCATGCCAGTGGTAAAAACAGGCCACACTGCTGAAACCCTTACAAATGCCTTCTCTGAGCACACCCAGGGATGTCTGCACCAAGTGATCATGATAACATCAGGACCTTGTCCACCGAAGGCAGGCACATGGTCTGGTGGACCCCAGCCATTGACAAACTGTACAGCAACAGTTGGAGCTATCACATGACAGAGCAATATCAGTACCAGGGAAGGCATCACAGATTAATACCGGCGTTAACATACGATCACACATACAATCATCCAAGGCCGCTTGTGGGAGTGGTACTGCAGAGGGCACAGGAGACAACCATAGGGCCTTCCTTAGCTGTGGTAGGGACATGGGTGGGAGCGCACAGTCATGCCCGGAATTACTCCAGAATGGTACCATGACCACTGAACCCACAGACATTGTCAACAAACCAGCGGACATGTTCCATGCATACATCTACCCCCCCCCAAGAGGGGACGTATCCATCCCACCAGAGTCTAGCCTCCCAAACATCCCGTATGCCCAGGAGTGATCTGATATCTGTTAAGCGGTGAACACAGCACCAATGGGCCCAGATGGTGTCCCTGGCTGTGTGCTACTCAACCTCATTGAGGCCCTCGCCCTACACATAAGGCCGCTGTGTCATCTTAGGCTTACTACGGGCTAGGTCCCCGCTGGATGGCATACGGCAGCTGTGGTCCCAGTACGCCAGGGTAGTGCTCTTATGGACTGTAGACATTCCTGCCCTATCAGCTTGACAAGCCTTGTCTGCAAAGCTGTGGGGAGGTCCATACTGGGGCCCATACGTACAGACAGTGGTGTACAGCCAATACCGGAACATACCCACATCGACTTAGTCAAGGGCAGATCCTGCCTCCCAAACCTGCTCGACCTGTCTGGAGGGGTCACTAAGGCCATTGATGGGGGTGCGTCGGTTTGCACAGACTACCATGACCTGGCGGGAGCGTTCAAACCACACTCCATGTGGGACTCATGGAAAGGCTCGCCAGCGTACATGTGGAGACATATGTCACACGATGGTTTGCCAACTGGATGGAGGACACACCACACAGGGTTCGTGTTCCCGGTGCCATGTCAGACTCCAAGCTGGTCTCCAGTGGAGGCCCACAGGGCTCAGTCCTGGGCCCCCTCCTGTTCGGCATTCAACCTTCCAATGTGCATGCAAACATAGGGGGATTGTGGCAGACAAGGTATGCAGATGACTGCACACCGGCCACCATACTCAACACCCCATCTGACACGGACATCCACCTGGGGCCTCATAGGAATGGATAACTGGTGCCAGAGCCATGGCCTGATGCTACATGCCAGTTAAGGTGCAGACCTACCCAGTGGGAAGGACATGTTTGGCCCGACGTAACATGTAGGTGGTAATCCATTCAACATGGTGGACGTGTTCAGGGACATGAGTACCACACCTGTCGGTAACCTCTGTCGACACTCACAATGCCAATGTGGTTGGGAAGACATTCCACTGTGGCCACCTGGTCAGGACGGAATCACATCCACATCAGGGGAGTTCATTGTACCTCTGTACACTTCACACATCAGACCAATGATTGCGTACAATGCCACATCTGGGATGTACCTAACCTGACACCTGCAGCACTCAGAAGGACCACAAACGTTCCACAACACAGGGATGAAGGTGCTGAGACATGTGTCACACGCTGCCCGACCAAGGGGACTCCGGCTGTATACCTTCCCAGCACGTCTGCTCTGTGGTGATCTGTGCCTGACATACACGGCCATGTCCGACCTGGGTGACATGGACATGTTCCACCTCCTAGGCGCCAAGCAAACACGGGCACAGAAGCAACTGACAGAAACCTCAACATGAACATAAATAGAACGTGCTGGGGAACAGGGTCAACGCCCAGAGACCCCCTACAACATGGAAAGGATTCCCAGCCCATGTGAAGAAGAGCCCCTGACTGACTTTGTCCAAGAGTAATCATGACGTGTGGATGTGTGATTGTAGGTATGCGCCAGGCATCATCTCTGTGTCACTGCTGGACAGAGGGACAGCGGACCGATGGGTGTGGTATCCTCATCCTAAGGGGTGTTAACAGCCACACACACTCTGGCTAGGCTTACACATGCCATAGGGCACATAGCCTGGTATGTACATGTGCACCTATGTACCTATACAGTGGTCCGTGCAGGTTGCGGGTACCTGTGGTATGCTGATATTGCCAGATGTGCCTGTGGGTACCCCACAGCTACACGTGGGGGACTGGTAACAGTGCTCACAGTAGGCACATGCAAGTACACCATAATTGGCATACAGGTTAACTGAACCAACATGGTGCTACACATGTAACCGCCACACATACCGTGTACACAGAGCAATGTATGCTGCACCTGCACTACATGGTATGTCTGCTGCATGATGTCTGTGCATGACCCACGTCACATACGCACCTGTCACCTGTCATACACAACCACTGCAACATACACGTCGCGTACTATGCGGACACAGGTATCACATACACCTCTCACTATCTTGTCCACCCTGTGCATCAGAATATGTTTGCATAACCGTGCACCGATGGTGTGGATCACGGTGCTGCGGCAGAGGCTTCATCATATGCACAGGGTGATATGTGTGCCAGGGGCATAGGCTGTACCAATGGATGACATCATGTGTGTGTGTAAGGGCCTGTGCATTTACTGGGCATGACTGTGCAGAATGCATGTGGATGTGGTGGAGCCCTACAGTTGTGTCTGCTGTGTGTGGGTATGTGTGTACACAGTTCAGCCTTCTGTGATGCCTACACGGGGTATACTTGGCAGCCCCAGACTGTACAGTGCAGGTAGTATGGCTCACTGTGTCCGCCTGCGGCCACGTGACCCGTGCCTGCCTGGGGTCGCACGGGCACTACCGGGTGGAGGTATGGAATGGCCACTCTCCGATGACACATGTCCGCTGGAACCGTGTCCACGTTGGGACCGTCCAGGGCCACGTCCACGTGGCCTGCTGTGTCCTGGTGTGGTTGGTGTAGCACCAGCTGCACTGCTGCTGCTACCAGCACTGTGTGAGTGGGCATGAGAGGTGGCACGCACACGTCGACCTGCACTAGGTGGTGTTGCTGGCCTACGGCCACGTGTCCTACGCCTCACCCCTACCAGGTGTTCCAGCACAGACAGCTCATGCTCGCGGATTGAAATGCCTCGGTCAAGGATTCCAACCATCTCACCTAATCTCCTATCCAGAACATCGGCAAGCTGCTGTTGAGCATTCGCCAATGACTGGATGTTCTCATTTAAGGAATGGATTGCGGCCCTCTGCAGCCTCTGCCCTTCTTGGTTCTGCCGTTCGGCACGTGCCTGTGCCACCATTACAGTCTGAAACATGCGTCTGGTGATACCAGCTGCTGCACCCTGTATGGCAGGTGCATGTCTACCAGTGCTCCTCCTACGAGCAGCACCAGCCACATGCCTGTGTGGCACATCACCAGTCATTACACTGGCAACATGGTGTGTACCCGCACCTTCTGCAGCCACCACACATTCCTGCTCGGTGCCAACAGACGCTGACTGTCCTTCCTCTATGGGCAACGGTGATGTGGTATGTGTCGGCATCTGAACCATGTGCGGGGATGAAGGGGACATAGGTGGGATGTTATCCAATGGCACAGCTTCTGCCCGTGATGACCCTGCCTGTGCCTCATGCACATGGTCATCACCGCTAGTATCTGTGGGGACACTAGCATCAGATGGACCGCAGGAGGGAGCACCTACAGCACCTGTGAATACAAAGACATACCGTAAGTTACATTACACACACGCAGACACACACGCAGACACACACACACGCAGACACACACACAGACACACACACACACACACACATGCGGACACACACGCTGACATACACACGCAGACACACACATGCAGACACATCATGCATGTGATATTGCAGGTGGCATGCAGCATTCCCACACCACAGCCCAGTGAATGCAGCCCAGACATTAATAGTGGTAGTATGCATACTGCCCTGGAGTGCACACTACATCAAGCAGGTGTCTTTTAGTAGGCTTGCAGTACACACATTCATGGTAGTTTGCATGCATCACCGTGATACACCGTGTGGCCATGGGCAGGTTAACAGTACACATGGCTGGCATCACTATGTCATGTAAACCGCAAACATGTGCGGTATCATGTGGACATGTGATAATGGTGTCCCACCACATGCACCACATCATAACGGATGTCACAGTGCAGTGTTATGTGTACAGGCTACAGATAGAATGCATGTGTAACAAGGATGTCTGTGCAGGTGTGGTTGGTGTGAGCTGTGTACATAGCTGTACAGTGGGGAGTACGGCCACTGTGCCACTGCACGGCAGCAGGACACAGGTATGTTTCTGTGCGATGCGTAACCTGGACGCATTGCATTGCCATGCCTGCAACTCAGTCATGCTGTTCCACAGCACGTATATGGTAGACATTGGTGGCACCTCTAATGGCTGCAGACAGGCATTTCATTTGTCTGGTGTACCACATCAGATGTCCAGGGGGTCCACTACAGCTATGACCGCACTATGTGTGGACAGGGTGCAACGGTGACTACCCACTGCGGATGTACTGTGTGGCAACATGCCTGTAGGTATCACCCATGGCCATGTTTGACTGGTTCATGGACAATTGTGTGTGATGGGCATCGTGTACACATCCCTGTGGTGGCCCATGTGACATACACCTGTACTAGTCTGAGGTGTCACATTCCTGAAGGCTATGCAGACATTGTGGATGTCTGCTATGTCGTGCGTAGGTCATGTCATGGTGTGACAATGTTGCGGACAGACCACCAAGTGCATGGGACATGTCATGTGCCATGTCACAACGTGCACCCAATGCAGGGGCATAGGTCACAGTGGTAACACCTGTGTGCTGGCCAGATCACAGCTCACTATGTGGTACTGTGTGCGTACCGCAAAGGCATACCGATGCATACTACACATGCAGCCATTGTGGAACACCTACACCATTGTATGCATAGCTGACTGCACATATCACACTGATGGGTTATGTGGTGTCATGCCGGTCTATACTAACGGTTGTATCTACTGTACATGGGTGGTGTGTGTGTCGGGTGGTGCAACCTGTATACCGTGACTGGGGCAGACCCAGGTGTGCATGTCATACCTGGACACATGGGGAATATCTATACACCGTATCATGCCTATTACTAGCAACAGTCTCACCTGCGACAGACCCATGTCTGTGCGACACGCCAGAGGTACCTGTATAGGGGCGACACAACAGTATACACATTAGCCATTACTATCGCCACGGTAAGCACTGTGCATGTCACATCATGTACCTGTGTGTTAGCATGCGCTATGCACATGTCTGCAAACACAACGTAGCATACTGTAGTATGCAGCTAGTGTGGCCATATACCTGGTGTGTGTTGCTACATTATGTGGTGTACTATGACACCCACACCTACGTCAGTTATCATACAAACATGCAAGACTGACTTACCAGGCAGCTCCAGGCTCGTTGGTTGGGAGACACCCACCTCCATGATGCAAGCGAGGGTTTCTGCATGTTGTTCCCTGGGTGTCCCCAGACTGGCCAGGAGCTCCTCCGTGTGTGTGAGTGGGGGCTGGGTTGGTGGCCCACCACCTATCCCACCTTGTTGTCTGGCGATTGAGGCGGCACGCTGTTTCGCGTGCCGAATTAGGTCTGTGCAGTGTCTGCGGATCTGCTGGTAGGTGCGGTTGTGGCCACCCACGTTGTTCACCCTCCTGTGCAAATCCTGCCACACGTCATCACGCTGCTGTGCCTGTAGTGGCACATGGCTGAATAGTATGTCATAGTTGTCGTGGAGCAACGGTATAATCACTTCATCCTCCTGTCGGCTGAAGGCAGGCAGCCGGGAGCGATGGCATTATCTGTAAGACATAATGATGTTGACAGGTCACATTTACACTGCTGTACTGGCATACTGCTGGACATACATTGCTATGACATGTACAACATCTGCACAGTAATCTCTGCGATGCATCATGGCAGTGACACAGCCGACGTGTTGCCGTCACACCATTGAGCAGTGGGTCTCATATCATATCTGTGTGTCACCTCATCACACTGTACATGCACCATGTTGATGTTAGCCTGCTGTGGACATGTGTACCTGCCTGCACCTGTGTCCATATCAGTTGGCACAGGTCCCCATGTGACAACAGTTCTACTGTTCACCTGGATGCTGTGTATATGTGACTAGGCATCCCGTAAGCGGCCATTATGAACGTCAGCGGTGGCACTGCACACATACACATGGACACCTGTACATGCATGTGTTGTGCCATGTACATCCACACAGCACTGTACGGGTGTTGGCCAACCTGCCATGGCTCACCTGTGTTGCACATGTGATACACATGGGACAATGTGTAACCATGTGACATTGGCAGGAAAGGCCATGCATAGCAGGTGCGCACACACGTTGTCCACAGCAACACACAGCACCTGTAACACCACAGGGTGCATCACTGCCACATTACTGCTGTGGACGGTTGATAGTGAAAGTGCCTTTTGTCCATCGCACCATGTAAGACTGTGATAGCACGTGCAGCCTTGCTGGGCAGGGCTGCATGGTATGGCAGGGTATGTCACATACATGGCACTGGGATGTGACCCACCTGGGGGGTACTGATATTGGCAGGGTGGCTGTCTATTCCATATGTCATTGCTATGTGTATATGGACATTACACATGTCTATCATCATGGTGTGGACACTGGCCTTCTGCAAGGTAGGCTGCACACTGCTTGGTGGGGGTGTGTCTGGTGCATGCAGGTATCGCACATCCATGCATACACATTAACCCTGACAGGTGCTATGTGCTGCGATATTGTTCAACACAGTGCTGTATGTGCCCACACACTGCTATCCCGTGCACATGGATGGTTGCCTGGCCTGACATGGGTACCACATATGTCTACATCCAGTGCCTGCTGCCACCCCCATGTCAGCTGGTGCACTGAACAGCGCCTTCCCTCCCACAGGGAACCTGGTGTTGGGCACAGCATAGGTATCCATGTATGGGGACAGGGATGTTCACATAGCAGGGGCACTGATGGTAACGTCGATCTGACCATACACGTATGACGCACCCCTCACACATACAACCCATTCAGGATGTTGTTCGCAACACTGACACAGCTATACTGCTATGCCGGAGACATTCCCAGACGTACATACACAGATGCGTGCACATCTGTCTGTGGCATGGGCTAGACTATTGGCGTGGTTCAGCACATAACGTGTTTGAGTGTGGCTGGTGCAGACCTACTGTGCACATGTCTACACAGTAAGCCTGTTCTACAGTAGCCATCGGTGATGTGCTGTGCACATATCACATCTGCACATTGTGTTGGTGTCTGTCTGTCCACGGGCCAGTGGTGGGACACACAGGGGTATTGGTGAACATATATGCATGCAACCCTGTACTGCTGTACTGCTAGCTTCTCGGGTGCTAATGTGTCATAGACATGCACACCATACCCGAACAGGTGGTAGTGGGTTGCCACCCATACCCATCTCCTCTTGTGAGTTGCTATCATCCAACACCCTCTTTGTATTGTATGTTCAGGCTATGCACCTGTGTGGGGCATGTGGGCATGCAATGCAGTACTGCGTGCCTTTGCACCCATCGCAGAACATGTCACACAGGTACACTGGCAGCCAAACACTTCACAGCTTGATGACGGCACAACACATGTTGTACACGTGTAACACATATCCTGTGGGACATGGCCAAATGTACAGGCATGTCCAACAGTCACGTACCACTGCTACCCCTACATGACGGCTATGCAGGACATGTAGCGGTACAGCAACTGTCACATGTACACGTGCAATGTCCCCCTACCTACATGGCGTGGTACCGCCTGTGGGGCATATGCGTCTGCATCCATGCTATGGCCATAGATGACAGTTGTACATTGATATGTGCAACATACCTCATTGGGTGTTCTCATGTGTGCATGTTCAACATGTCTATGCATTGTTTGTGTCTGTCACACAGTCATTGTTGTACATGGTTTACATGGCAGCCATGGCGTACTGTGTGTGATCCAGGTATTTCATTGGGATACCAGCATTGTACATTATCACGGCGTATTCCAGCCATCACGTAGCCATCCTAGCTGACACTGTTATCCAGACAGTGGGAGGTGTTCTGCCATCTGCACATACGTCACACAGTACGAGGGTGGCTGACACCCATTCTGGGGACAGGGTTCTGACCGCTGTGGATGTGTGTGATGCTGTCGACGACCATGACTGCGCCTGATGGTCACATCTGGATGTGTAACATTCACAACACACACCTACCTTCACGTAGCAACACATTATCCACAACAATGGACATTCCTGCCAGAACACTGTGTGCAGTATGTCTGTATGACCACTGCAGGCACCACTGGTGGCCCCCAGCATGGCAGCCAACAGCACCAGTGTATATCCCGTGTGACCATGGGTTACACCATTTACAACACACCTGTCTCAGATGACCGTGTTGTGGATCACGGTGCAGTTCCACACATCATGTTACACTATACATCATGCACCAATATGTTGCGGACGTGTGAACGGCTGTGCAACTCAACATATGCTCACATGACACATCACCTGGTACAACATGTCTGTCTTACCACACGTTATTGTGACCACCCTGTAATGGCATTGTACAGGCTACGTGGACTGGGACATGTGATGGCTCAAAGGTATATTCACCCTCCGGGTGTGTGTCTAGCCAGGTGTACAGTAGGCAGTAGTCTGCACACAGGGATACTGTACATTGGCCTACTCTGTCACTGCGACTGTTGACTATGCTCATACTGTACTTATACAGGCATGTGGTATCTGACCAGTATGACAGTCGTGGTCGACCACACTGCTGTGGCACACATGACCTGCGGACATCTGCCTAGGGTGTGGAGCCCACATGTACATCTTCACATGCTATGCTGCCTCTGCGGCGGTGTCACATGTCTGTCTCCAGCAGGGCTGTAACAGGCAGACACGGCATGCAGTAATGTGGGACAATGCTTGCACCTTCCACTGTGCTGCACACAAGCAAGGCACGCACACTAGTGCACGCCTGACATTTATCTGCGGTGCCTGGGACCTGCCTCCATGCTCTGCACAGCACACCTGCCAGTCCAGATTGTACACGGATCATACCTCCCAGGCACATACCTGGACTGCAACACACACAGGTGAGGGGATCCCACATCACACAATGTTTTACACACATACTGTACATTTTCCGAACACAATGCATCGTAGGTACTCCATGTTCGGATACCCATGTTTGTGACCACTAGACACATTGTAACACGCACCAGAGAGTACACTGTACACCACAGGTTACATGCTGGCTGTGTTGTCATACTGTACAGTGCACCTCGGACAGCTGCTACTGCCATGTGCTGACAGCAACCCACACTTCCCTAGTATGGACTCCCATGTACCCACACATGCTTGGCCATGCACTCCACCTAGCTGGGTGACACATTACACAACACATACCATACCTACACTACCTTCGGCATGCACCATACCTCCATGTGTCTGCTGTGTTAAACCTGGGGATATCACCCCTCTGGTAGATGAACATATATGCTTCACGGCCCTGCTAGCCACACCCTGGACACACACCCATCGCAGCATACATGGTACATGTGCTCTACAGCCGGTACTACTGACGTCTGCTGACGGGGTGGTTAATGGCATGGCACCCCGGCAGATGGACAGTGTACGTGACTATGCTGACACATATCACAGTGCACTTCCGCAACATGTACGCAATGGTAGGGACCATGCTATTCCACACAGACACATGGCAGTACTGGCCTTTTCACAGATGCCACGGTGGTAGTCATGTTCCATGCACATCTGCTGTGTGGGCACATGTGCAGGCTGTTGCACGGTGGGTATATTCACATGTGTGGGGTGCATCACTTGACAGCCATGGTGGGTCCTCGTGGTCCATCACATGCTCCAAGGCTAGCTACCTACACATGACTGCCGCACATTGCAGTGTGGGCCCTCAGGCATTGTGGTGGTATCTCTGTGTTGTTTGGCTACATCCACATTCGATGTAGCGTACAACAGTCACCCAGGCATTGCTGACTGAGATGATGCTGGCAACATGCCAGGCAATGGTGTACCTACCAACAATACACACTCTCACTCACTACAGGGTTGCACTCCATACATGGACATCGCAGTGTCCCTGTGGACACATACATGGGACTGCCATGCACACGTTATGTCCTAAGACACTGTCCCAATGTCACCTTCCAATCTCCCTAGCTGTTATGTCCCGCCAACCTGTTTGGTATGTGTCTCCACAGCAGCCCACTGAATTAACTGCTAGCCTGTTCCTGGACGTTGTGTACCTTGACCACCACACTACCGCATCTATCGCACTACACATGGGTGGTACTGCATCGCACGTGTGGGACTGCATTCGTACACCCATGACTGGACCATTCAGTATGGCACTGGGGCACGTCCTCACATCCGTGCTTCACACACTCATTGATGACCTCCATGCCTTTACTGGCACCCTTGTTGGGCCTCTGTGTGCCACAGCACGCCATATACACATGCTGGCCACCTGTCATACCATTGCATGGGTGGTTGGTGTGGTACACAGGGTAACAGATCAGACATTGTCCCCACATTGCCCTTCAGCACCATTCCACATTCTGGTATTAGCAATGTACACATCCACCGTCACATCATACCCTGTGTCTCAGGATGTTAGGCTATATGAATCCTGGACAGGACACACAGTGGTGCAAGCATATCATGCTACCTACTCCATGTCAGGTACATGTGGCATTACACAGTCCTCAGTCATGTGGCCCCTCATGTTCACTATTTGCTTACATACACAACATGCTGTCACAGAGTACTGTCCATGCCTAGATATCACACATCTACATACCTGGCACCATTGTAGCTCCACCAGCTCATACTGATAGCAACCGTACAGGTGTCGGTGTGGCAGATACATCGTGTGGATGTCATTGCGTCAGGATACATCACACATGGTGCATGCACATCACCTTTGCATAGCAACAGTCATCCACTGGGTATCACATGGATACTGTCCCCATACATGCATATCACATTGTACATGGTTGCTGTACACACACATGCCCCACATGGTGCTGTGGTTGCCATATTCCAGGATGGCATGGGTACACATCCACAGGGCCACACATATCTGTACTGTGTGTGTTGCTGGTACATAGGTAGCCATTGTACCTGTGCCATACACACATCTACACACGGGCAGGGTTACAATAACACATTTGTGGTGTACCTTCCACAACGGCTACGACTTTACATGGCACGGCATTATCATGCCGTGATGTGTACCAGGCTCGGACAGTTTACATATGCGGATGACAGACGGGGAACACATCTGTACTCATCTGCATACCACATACACAGGGGTGTCATCTACTCTGACATGGGCCATGTCCTCCGCATTAGTGATGCATGTAGTACTCATACATGGCAATTGCAGTGGGCGGGGTGAATGAAGCATATGTGCACACATGCCACATTGCATGGCCTGGGCTTCTGTGTTACTTCCGCAGACACAACACACACCTTGCTGTGGAACGTAGGTCCTGTGCACATATCACAGGGACACACTGTGGCACTGTTCATGTGATAGCTCCCTTGCTGATAGGGTGACACATAGTCATGGTACCACCACAGCAGCAGTACTGTCTGAACATGCAGTTGACATCCACCTCTGCTGTTCAGTGGACACTACCATGGGGAGGTGACACTACTGTGTACACTGCACATGTGTTTACACATGGACCTGCCGGACTTCATTGTTGCACACATTGCACCTGCTACAGATCGTTTGGACATGGTTACTTGGTGTTCCTTCCATTTCGGCTGGCTATTCTGATACTACTCTGTCCCATATGTACAGGCCATACATATCCTGTTAGTGTACATAACACTAGGCCATACATCCATTATGCATGCTATGTCTGTGATACTGTGTATGATGTCTGTCATATCCACCATGACAGCTTTACATTACACATACTTGACATAGTAACCCCTACTGCGGGGCATACGTGCACGTCGTGCGCACATTACGTATGACATCGACGGTATATGCCCATACACATGTGTGCTGTGACAGTATACATACATGTCCTATCCCCTGCTGTGGCACTTCCTTGTTGAACATCCACTGCCAGCATCGGTGTGGGTGGTGGCATTGTTCTGTGTTATGCCCCCCTGTGACAGCCCTTGTGTTATCCCGGCTGTGTACATGATGTCCCACTGCTGTGCACACGGTGTCCACAGTCGTTGGTATGCTCAGCAGGATAGCACTACATAACCACCTTTCACCACTCTCTGCTTTATAGACAAGTATCCTTACTTACAAACACCGTTCACATACAGTGCAGCTTCGTCATACACATCATGCGTTACACACCAGTACATCTCGTGGGTTCTACATACCTTTCCTGTGTTTCCTTCTATTTTCCGTTGCGAGTATCGCTATAGCGTTGTCTCTCACTCGATCCGTTTTTTATTTGTGGTTCGGTATGAGCATACGGTTTGAATATCCTAGGAGTCATCCTTATATCCGTCATCACCTGCGACATGTGGGTTCATCACACCAATAGCTGTTCCTCGGTGTGTACTTGTGCGCATATCACCTGTGCATCTACTCCATTCGTACAGTACACGTCGTAACTAGGGCATGGTTCATTCCTCGCCTGGGCGTTGGTTATTTGCACTACCTTCGTGGAGATGGTCTGTATTGTGTTATGTTATGTGTAACTGCAGCCGCTATGTGTGGCGTCAGGTACATTTCTCTGTGGTGTTAGCCGTGGATTGTGTGTGTTGGGTATGGTATTATGTTCGACATGTGGGTGTCCCTGTCCTGGCGGCGTCTGTCGATGGCGTTTTGCATTCGGATGTGTCACATAGCTCTTGTATTCCTTTAAACAACGGATGCAGGTATGCATCCGCTGCTGATAGCGTTTCCCACGCGAGATGTTGCGGTTATGCCACTGTCATTGTCTGCCTGTATGTTTGTGCTGCTATTGCGGCTTGTATCCCTTTGATATGTGCGATGGGGAATATCGGCGGTTGTGGGTGACGGGTACGAGTTGTGGGCCTTGCATTTCTACATACACGGTATGCTTGTGTGTGTGCTCCATCCCTGCCTGGGGAGCTGGCAGTTACCTGTCTGTTGTTGTAGGAGTGTAGGTTGTGTTGATGTCGTCTGGTGTCGGTATCGCCTGCATGTGTGCTTCCTGCATGTATTCCTCCGTCACATCGGTAGTATATCTGCGGTTGTTAAATGCGTGCCGACTATCCCTTGGCATTTTGTCCCGGATACTTACAGTCATTGTGGTCCTGTACTTGGGACGGCCTGTATGCTACCGGTTGCCACCTATTCGGGTGGCGATTGCTTGTTTGACACTCGTAGAACACACAGTGGTGTTTACGGGCCAATACGTAGCCACGATCGGTGCCGGGGTAGCACATGCGTATTTCCGCGGTACATGACTATTGTTGTGTAACGTTGCCGATGTATCGTTTTGCAATTAACATATCGGTGTCATACATACGGTCATGATTTGTACATACGTCCTTTGCATTTCATGTTGGCTATCTTCCTGTGGTACATTCTGGGACATTTTCACTTTGCATCGTTTTACGTCGCCACGCGCCTAGCCAGGGAGGGGCTCTCAGTACTACTTTGGGGGTACTGCTGTACATATGCCTGTGGTTCCTATACTGTATGCCTACACATGTTATTCCACTCCGCCTGTCACATGGCACCTACATACACATTTTACAGTGGCACACACATTACACTCACACAGCGGAACACACGACACCCTCAACGCACACATACACATACTGCCGCTGTCACAGGGACGGTTGCACACAGTACCTGCATTGCCCGCATCACCGGCGGCGGTGTCTACCTCCACCCTCATATCCTCATAATATTACCCGCACATGTACTGTTACTGTACCGTGGCCTGGCGATCATCCCGACTCGCGATTATGCATTTAGGTAGGTTGACCTTTCCATGGGTGGCGTTTCCTGTTCTGTCAACCCTCCCGGATACTCAGGTTGTCGTTCACTATGTTTCCTATGTACAGATATCGCGTCTTACTTCTCTGTCACCTTGCATCCCTCTGATTCCCTGTCTTACCTGTTGTACTTTATATATGTGTATGTGTACATATATTTCTATGTGTGTAATGATATCTATCTCCATATCTGTGCATGCACATATGTACATGTCTATGTATACACCTTGCGGCGAACGTGGCAGCATACAGCAATGCCGTCTGCTGTAGGTCCCGCGTACGGTTAAGGTGTTGGCGTTCCATGCTCCGCTGGCTGTTGGGTGTGCAGTGTTTGGGTGCTGCCTATGTTGGAGTCACACATGGGACCACCCATACGGTACACATTATGGGTGGCCATGTTTGTGTGACGTCCATTTCACTGTGTGTGCAGGTAGGGAGGTGTCAGTCCATGGGGCCTACGCTGTCAGAGTGTATGCTATACGTTCCCTCTTTGCCTGGGCATAGGCATATTGGGTATGCCTCCGTCTGCCTACTGGGGCTGGCACAATGTGTTCCTGGCGCTGAACCCTCTGTGCCTGTGCTTGCCTTGGCAGTTGTGGTGGGCTTTGTGGCCCTTCACCATTCTGTCCCTGCAGCAGCTGTTTCCGCAGGATCATACTATGTAGCATGGTACATACTATGAATATGTGGGCACGTGCCTGGAGAGTACTGCAGGGCTCCACCGGATGTATCCAAGCACCGGAACCGTGATTTCAGCATCCCAAACACACGCTCTATGATTATTCTGGTTTGTGCGTGTGCCTCATTATGGCATTCTTGCATGTGTGTGTGTGTGCATTTCTGATGGGTGTCATCATCCACGGCTCCAGTGCATAGCCAGCATCCCCCACAAGGTGGCCTTGTGTGATGTCCCCCCTGGTGAATACCTGATACAGCTGTGAGGCATGCCAGATATGGGAGTCGTGGTAGCTTCCAGGGCTGCCAGCACACACATCCATGATAATGCCCTGCGCATTGCACACGACCTGGCAATTGATGGAGGGGAATCCTTTGCGGTTTATGTAGCGTCTACCCTGCTCCCCAGGTGGTGACTTGATTTGTATGTGCGTACAGTCTATCGCACCCAGTACCTCCGGGTATTGTGCCACACGGTGGAAGTGGCGCATATTGCTAGCCAACTCCTCCTGAGATCTGGGGAAGTATATATACTCATGGTCATGTCGTAACATGGCATCCAGAAACTGGTGTAGTACCCTGGATGCTGATGCCTGTGAGATGCCCATTATATCCCCGGTTGGCCTTTGAAAGGTACCTGTAGCCAGTATTCGCAAGCTTACACATACCTTTGTGTCCACTGGGATGGGCTCCCCTCTGTTGTTTCTTGTTCTCAGGTGTGGCCGGCACAGCTCCGCTATTTGCTGTAACGTGTCCCTGCCCACCCTGTAACGCTCTACTATCTCCAGGTCTTGTAGCCCCTGGTAGGTTACCCTTGGTCTGAACACTCTCCTTCTCCTCTGAGGCCTACAGTAGTTGTCGGCACCCTCCTCTGCAACTCCGTCTGTCTCTGACACATGCTGATGTATCACGGCCACGGCAGCACCCAACATATACATTTTAAAAGTTCCCCGTGTGTTTACACCTAAAGTGCAGCGTTTGGGAATACGCGGCTGTGTGTTGTGTGCATTCACACTTTATACTGTTGTGCTGTACACCCGGTGATGTCATTGGGTGTGTCTGTGCGGCCGTATCTGTGGATTATCTTCCGTGTTTTACCGTTGGCACTGCAACGCTGTTGCCTTTGGTGTTACATTACACTTGCCTGCATTGGTTTAGCTTTAGACCTTACCTTACTGTTTCTGCACGTTGCGCATACTATTTCCTGGATTGCATCCTGCAGAGCCCTGTCATGTGTCGTCTCTGGGACATGGCATATCATGCATTTTGTCCGCCGCCGCCGTTATGCTACCTCTCTACTTGGCTGTGCTGTATCGGTTCTTCACTCTTTGCATTCTGCTACCTCCCCTACTTTCTTTGCATTCATATGCCTCCCCATCCCGTTTTGCGGGTTTCTGCATGCGAAGTTGTCAGCTGCCGCCAATTGCCCTTCGTGGGTTGATTGGTGTTGATTGCTCATTACGACTCCAATTACACTGCTTCCGCATTTCCTCATATTCTCCGCATCACCTTCCTGTATCCGTTGTTGTTGACAGGGCGGCTGTCACATGACTGGGTTAGGGGAACGTAGTCATCCTCGTGCACATGCATCTCTGCGCGCATTGTGTGCTCTCAGCGCAACTATTTCCCCACACGCCGGTCCTGATGCTGTGATGTGCATTGTACAGCCCATGTTTGCTGAGCTCCAATGTGCTTCCTCCTACAGTGGCACACCCCTCTGCGGTTGACATGTATTCCCTCTGGGCCACTCCTCGGTGTATTACCGCTGCACCGTTTGGTGCAGCCTTACGCCGGCGGGGGTTTTGCGATTCGGTATTATGTGCCTCATTTGCATGGCATTGACTACTAATACATAGTTATGGCGCCGAACACTGCCGCCACTCCTTGGCAACCCTTGCACCATGGTTGTGGCTTTCCATGCATACTATGGTGTATTATGGCTGTGAAGCTGATGTGTATTATACTGCTCTTTTATGACATTGTCATATTATTTCATTGTTTCGCACCTTCCGCGGACATGTCCTGGGGTTCTGCTGTGGTTTCTGCGGACATACCATTTATGTCATTATTTACATTTTGTGCATGTTTTCTTTTGACATTCTCGGTGTCTTTCGCCATTGGCATATTGCAACAGTATGATACCTGACGTTGACAGCCTTCCGTTACTCCTATGTCATGTTTGGATATATGTAAACCGTTTTTTTTGGTTTACATTGCCGTGCCCTTATGCTACGCCTGCACCACTTCGTGGATCGCTATATGCCTTCATTTGCATGGTGCAACACCGCACATGGGGTGTTTAACATACCTACGCCGGAGGCGGCGCAACTCAGGCGCACGCCGGTAGTGCACGTGGGATTGGATCGTACCTGAATCGCTCGGCGGCCATATCTGGCGTTGTAGCGCCTACTCTATGCGTGCGCCTGGCGCAAGGTTCATGAATCCCGGGGTGTTTCTAACTACATCAGCAATAGAATAGTAACATTTTCTGTGTGACATGAAGAGAACTGTATAAGAATAACATACTAATCACCAATAATTCAGACAAATCTTGTACCTACATGCTTTGTCTCCTTGTTGCAAGTAATAAAGGGTGCCTTGCTTGAACCTAACGTGAATTGGTCTTTGAAGTTTTTTCCTTTTACACTTGTAAACACAAAAAACAAAGTAGCTGTAATCTTCTCAAGACGTTAATGTTAGCGCTTTCGTCAAAAATAATGCTTAGATTTCTTCAGTCCAAGCAAGAAGGGACTCATAGAACAAGCAATGAAGTTGTCTTACACATAAAAACTTCTTTAAAAGCATTTCCCTTTTTGAAACTGGAACACATTATTTCTAAATTTCGTGAACATTTAAATAATTAGACATCAACAGACTAAATTACATTTAAAATAGTCAAAAACTTATAAAAATACAAATCAATAATCCACACACATATAACTTTCACTTATCCAATGCTTTCAGCTTCAAAATACATTTAATTGAGGCATATTCATTAAGGCCTGGGGGGATATGAGCACATGTACGAATCTGCCACAAGAGTTCATTCTCTTCTAGTTTCAGCTCGCTATGACCCCCCCCGAACATTATGTTTTTCCTGATGGAGAATAGAAGATTACATCTACTTCGTTTTTTGTGTTTACAAGTGTTTTAGTTTTTTGGTACTTTCTGTGTTTGGTATGGCGAATGGAGCTGCAGCGACCTCACAGTCCCTATTTTCTCAAGAAGACAACATCCTAACAGGAGGTATTACCAACGAGGCGAATGCCATAGGTAATTTGACTGCTTTGGTGCAGCAACTCCTGAACCGAGTTGACACTTTGTCAAAGAAGATTGAAATAAAAGAAAGTAATGCTGTTAGAACAATGGTTGGAACAACATCCGCTAGCTTTAATGCAAGTGGGCAGGTACTGACTTATGCTAAAGTTTCAAACGCATCTCTTAATCGTAGCTCAAATGGGCGTGGGACTATTAGCCTAAATACTGTGATTAATAACACACCTTTCAATGGCAACCAACAAGAACCGACTCAGAGAAATTCCGAATCTGTTCCCACTATAGCAGACTTAGAGCACCAGTGTTTTTTGGAACTAACACTGATAATAACATCAATGCCTCCAATGAAAGTGTTGATCCATCCTTAACTACCAACCTAAACGAATTTGACCACAAGTTGCTCAAATATCGTAAACTTCAATTAGAAATTAGTTATCTACAAGAATGTATAACTAAAGGTTTGGTACCTGAGGGTTTGCATCAGTGGAGATATCCTGTGGGCTTAATCAGCAAATCCAACTTTCACCATGAACTTATCTGTCTCTTTGAAGACAAGGGTTTGAGGTTCTTGAAACCCTGATTAAACAATACAGTTTGCAGGCTGACAATTTAAAAAGTGAGTTGGAAATTTTGGAGTGTACAATAACCGCTGATGTGGACTTTATAAGATATAGATTTGACTATGCTCGAATCTTTTCTTCCATTGACTATGCTATAACATGGGCTATTGATATTAAGAAAAAGAAGATTTTCAGGGATACTAATGAATATGCAAAAGGCATAGCTTATCCCCTACCTCCAGAGCCAATAAATCCAATAGCAAGGCATGAGATTGCTGAGGTGCAACGCCCTCTAGTTGATGAGGATAATGACGAAATTGATAATAACGCAATGCAAACTAACCAGCTAAGGCATAATGAGAGGCTTAGGAATGGCGGAGGTTCACAAAATACAGCATCAAGAAATATTAACAGCTACAATCCTCAGGGTTTTGAGAGAGCTCATAAAAGGCAACCAAATTATCAACAGAACGGCGGAGGACAAGGCCAGCAGCAATAGAAGAAACAGAATTGATGCAGGAGATAGTACAAACCCCCACATCTAAACCACACATTCTAGTAAGTACAGAGAGGGATTTTAAAGTCTACAACTTTTTACTGACTTACATGTGGACATTAAATTAGTCGACCTGTTGTCTAGTGGATCTAGAAACATTTGTTCACAAATTGAATTTGTCAGTTCTTATGGGTAATACTCCTACAATAACAAGCAAACTAAAAGTTTCTAGTTTATTCAACCCCCCCCCCTTTTCATGCCACAATAGCTCTTTTTGAGAGAATTTGTGAGATGGACATTCAATCTGCTTTATGTGGTGTTAATTTGCCTAGGGGACACGCAAGTAACATGTCTTCTGAAGACCATGATTTTTTGCATTTTTTAAAAGCATGTAAAGTTTGGGTTATGAAGCCAGATAAAGGCGGTGGGCTCATCTTTATGAATGAAAGTGAATATGTACAAAAATGCTTACTTATTTAGACAGTGCCAATTATTGTCAAGTAAGTTTAAATGAAGTTAACATTGCATATAAAAAAGTGAATGGTACCTTCAATGATTTGTTTCTGGAAGGAAGTATTAGCATGGGCACTTTACAATACTTAACTATGATAGCACCAAGGACACGCGCTCTATTTGGATCTCCCAAAATACATAAAAATCAGATTAATCCACCGTTTAGACCAATTGTGGATGGGAGGGGATCCATAACATATTCAAGTGCCAAATTTGTGGATAGCAAGTTGAAGCCCATTATTAAGAGTGAAGAACATATATGCCCTGATTCATGGGGGTTCTTAGATGGTATTAATAAACTGGAGTATAATGAGAACTATAATTTTCTCACAGTGGACATTAAAGATCTATACACCGTAATACCGCAAGACACAAGATTAGATTGGTTTAGAGTGCTCCTAACACATAAAGGTATAGAGAGCGGTGAAATAAATGTCATAGAAACATTATTGGACCTTATCCTATCCAATAATTGTATGCTCTTCAATGGTGAATTTTACAAACAAAAAACAGGTGTAGCCATGGGGGCACCATGGGGGTTAGCTTCGCTAACTGTGTCATGGCATACTGGGAGAAGGAGCTGCTATTCACGAATTACCCATTCCAACAGCATACTGTTTGGTACACTAGATACCAAGTTGATATGTTTTTTATTTGGAATGGGGAAGCTAGTACAATTGAACCCTTCATAGAAGATATTACAAAGCTTACAGATTTTCTAGAATTCACCTTTCAGTTTGCAACAGAGTCCATCTGCTTCCTAGATGTGCAGTTGTCAAAAGACAGACCCAATAATAGATATAGGACTGTCATATACAGGAAGCCTACATATTCAAATGCATTCTTGCATTTTTCTAGCAGCCGCCCCTTCTATCAGAAAAAAGCAATAGTGAAGGGGCATTTAGTAACAGCTGCTAGGATGGTTTCTTCTGAGATGGATTTTTTAGTAGAAAGTAATTTATTGAAGGGTATGTTTTTAAAAAGAGGGTACCCTGAATACTTATTTGAGCAAATCTGGTCAGAAGTGTCCGCTAAAAGAGCTAGGGGGTATTTTAAGCCTATCTTACAAAGAGGATACATTGTACCCCAAAATCTTACTGACAATTATGTTACCATACACAATCACAGCATGATACTCAATTTAGGGCCCATGTTTTTGACAACATATTCATTGAATGCAAAAATTATTTCTAACATTTTATATAAGAACTGGGCCCTAATTTCGGAAGACACCCATATTTGTAAACAAATGGATGGCCCTCTGCATATAACATACTGACGAGGACAGAATTTAAAGAATATCCTAGAATTTCAAAGTGAAACAACTAATAGATCCTTTGGTATGTATAAATGTGGTAGACGCCACCAATGCCAACACATTAAAGTTGGGAATAAATTTACTATTAGAGATACAGAATACTTAGTGAGAGGGAAGTATAATTGTGAATCTAAAGGGATTGTCTGTGTTGCAGTATGCCAACAGTGGCAATCATTTTACATAGGAAAAATGGAAAGATCACTGAAACAAAGAATCTATGAGCATTTATACAATATAAGTAAAAAAACAACCACAAATGCCTTAGCTAGGCATACTTTAGGAAATCCCACTCACAAGTTTCTATTTACTATTCTCCATCAGGAAAAACATAATGTTCTCGGGGTCCTTGGGAGCTGAAACTAGAAGAGAATGAACTCTTGTGGCAGATTTGTACATAGGCTCATATCCCCCCAGGCCTAATGAATATGCCTCAATTAAATGTATTTTGAAGCTGAGAGCATCGGATAGGTGAAAGTTATATGTCTGTGGATTATTGATTTGTATTTTTATAAGTTTTACAGTATTTTAAATGTAATATAGTCTGTTAATGTCTAATTATTTAAATGTTCACAAAATTTAGAAATAATGTGTTCCAGTTTCAAAAAGGGAAATACTTTTAAAGAAGTTTTTATGTGTAAGATAACTTCATTGCTTGTTCTATGAGTCTCTTCTTGCTTGGATTTATTTAAGTATTTACATGCTTGGTTGTTTAATTAAATCATTGATTAATTAATGGATGTATAAAAAGTATAGCATTCTGGGAGAGAGATGTCTGAAGAAGTCTAAGCATTATTTTAGACGAAAGCGCTAACATTAGTCTTGAGAAGATTACAGCTACTTTGTTTTTTGTGTTTTCAATTTATCAAAAGCCTTTGATAATAACTGCCATTCCAAACTATTACAACAGCTATCGTCCCTCACTCTGTTATCTCAGTCTCTACATTGATTCAACAGCTACCTGTACTCTGTCAAATGGCAAAGTGCCCATTCAGCTTTCTAACCTGTTCTTATCAGGATTCCCAATGTTCCAGTAGTTTCAGTACCTTAACAGGTAGCACACTTACCTTTGATACAAGAAGAGCAAAAGGCTGTGGATTTTATTCCCACATGATGTAGTTGCATTAATTTTCCAGTCTGTAGTGCACCACAAGTGGGTGCTGCACTTCTGAGTATGCCATCCTTTAGATGAAATGTTAAACTGAAGCCCCCAACTGCCTGATTTGATAGCAGCTCAGGTGATGGAAAATAATCTCACATGACTTATCAAAAAAGAGTGAAGATTGTGTTATTATCATTTTCATCCATTTTATACCACAACAAAACATTTAAATCAATTATTCATAATATTTTTACATTCTTATTTAAAATTATTTACATGCTATCAGTATAAAAGAAATTATCTAAAAAATTATATTTATTTCATTCCTTTTTCTTTTATATTTACCTTCTATCCCCCACCCCATCTTCTTATTTTAGATAATGCATCATCCTTTTCCTTTTTCTTCTTATATAACAAATCCTCACATCTTCTTTTCTACATCACCCATATTCCATTTATGAACATCACTTGCATTTATTTTATTATACTTCTCATATAATATTATATTCACATTTATACATTTAACATCATATTCATATTTATACTTTTAAATCCTTTCTAGCTATATACATTTTTAAACTTTTCCTCAAAAATGTTATTCTCTTTACAATCCAAAAAACTGTTTTGTTGTTTCTTCTTCATTGCAATCAAAACAGTTTTTTTCCTCCATTACCTTTTATTTCATATATCCATTCACTGGTAGCTTATCTAATAAAATTCTTCACAAAAATCCTTTGTTTCACAATAAAATTCAACTTGTTTTCTTCTGTCTTTTATGGACTAACTTTATATTCTTTTAATTGCTTCCATGGTACACATTTTTTTCAAAATCATATTATACCTTTCTTTTCTTTTCTTATTCCATCAACATCACTTACTTTTGATTTCCATAATTTAATTTTATTCTCATATTCTTTTTCATCCATCCTGTCCTTTTATTCTTTTCCTATATTTTTGGACAGCACAATTGATATTGTTGCCACACAAGAGGCTCCCAGGTCCAATTTTTGGCTGGGGTGCCTTCTGTGCAGAGTCTGCATGTCCCTCCTGTGTTCATATAGGTTTCCTCAGGGTGCTCCAGTTTCCTCCTATGTTCCAAAGATATGCAGTAGGTGAACTGGACAATCTAAAATTGTCCATAGGTGTGAGTATGCATGTGAGTGTGTGGTGTAGAAAAACTACCACAGCAAGGCTAGTCACGCAGTGTTATACATCTTGGTTCTAGATGATTGTGGCTGTTGAAGGGACACCCTAATCCCATGTGCAAAAATAGGAAAAATGAGTTGTGGATGGATGGATTTTTATACTTTTCACATATCTTATAATTTATTTTTCTCTTTCTTTTACACTGAATAAATTCATAGATGCTAAATGTACCACTAGATTTTTTTAATGCAAACCACTTTCTTGTTTTTTTTTTTTTTTTTTACTGTAAATCATTCCTCTTCTCATAAAACTTGGTTTTGAACCCCAAATAAAAAAAAAAAGTTCTAATATCTCTTTTTCTATTTAAGTGGGAAACACACACACACACACACACACACACACACACACACACACACACACACACATACACACACACACACACACTCACACACACATGCACACTCACACACACACACATATATATATCCCCTAGCTATGTTACTTTTCCTAATACATAAGTGTTCAACATATATGTCTCTTTTTGAAATGATAAATAAAAATGTTCAAACAAGCTAACATTTTCATGTTTTTCAGTATCCCCTCCATTGACTTATTTCAGTTTCATATTCACCAAAATTCACTCCCCAAATCTTTATTTCCTTTCTTATGAAATATATTCCATTTATTTATTTTTATCTCACCAAATCCTTTACACTTCATTTTACTTAACTGCAAACATAGGCTCACAGGATCATAGGAGGTTACTAGGCTAACGACGTTGGGGCTTTTACAAGCCTAGCCAAGAGTTTATCCCCAAAAAAGAAACCTCAGTCAGCACACGTCGCCCCTGTCAATGAGGGACACAGGTGGAACCCATGGGTCAAATTTGTGGTTTCCCATCCAGTCATCAAGGTTGCTCTTGAAGAGTGTCAGCAAGGTACTCTGTTTGACATGTATGGGAAGTCTATTCCAGAGACAGGGCAGCCTCTGGGAGACAAACCTGTCTCTCCAGCAGGTTTTGTTGATGTCGCATATTAGATTTAGGCCTTTTGAGCAGGTAATGCATGAAGAGTTAGACTTACGGATATGGAGCATCTCTAGTAGGGCAGGGTCCGATATTGCCTTGTAGGCAAGACACAGATCACCTCTGAGAAATCTGTATGATACCAAGTAGTGTGATAGTGATTTGAGCCTATCCGCATAGGACAGGTGTTGGAATACATGGATTCTCTTTGTGAGGTATTTCTGTGGTCTTTCCAGTTGAAGCAGGTCTTTGGAGAAGTATATACCAAACGGGGCATTATACTCAATTATTGGTCTAATGAGGGAGGAGTATTGAGAGGTAATAACCTCCTTTTTTTCTAGATGCAATCCCTTTACGTATGAAAGAAACCAAGTAAAAGGCTTTTCTGACCACTGCCGCTACATGATGGTGGAATGTGAGATTGTTGTCAAACTGAGTACCCAGGTCTCTCACCACAGGTTGTGTGCTTAGAGGGTTGCTATTAATGTGGTAATCCGTAGAGGCCATGTTTTTGCAAATTATATGATAATACATTTTTTGCATTTAACTTAAGGACATGACTTTGGCACCAGTCATTTGTTGTTGTGAGACCCTCTTGCAGTATGTTAACATCATTTGGGGGGAGTCAATGACAGCACCCAATTTACAGTCATCTGCAAACTTAGTCAGCCACAGGCCTTTTGTCTTTGCCTGGGCCTCTGAGAAGTAGATGCCAAACAGTAGGGGTTCTAGGACAGATCCCTGGGGAACACCACCACTAGTTACAGGTCTTCTCTCAGAGGTGGGGGGACCTATTTTGACCTTGTGGGTCTTATCGGTCAGCCAGTTGGCCATCCACCTGATAAGATAGGGATTTATGCCAAGTTTTGTTAGCTTTTTGACGATGCCCAAGTGGAGGATTGTGCCAAAGGCCTTGGCCAAGTCAAGGTATGCATTATGCACTGACTTTCCATCATCCAGGGCCTTGGTGCCAGTCTCAAAGAAGTCAACCAGATTCAACAGGCAAGATCTGCCCTTGACGAATCTGAACTGGGTGAGGTCAAGTGCTTGGAGATTGCATATGTCTTTGTTTATGAGATCCATAACAATACGCTTCATGGCTTTACAGATCAGCCTTGTCAAGCTAATGGGGTGATAGTTTCCAGAGTCCATAGTGGCACCACCTTTGTGCAAGGGGATGACAATGGCAGTTCTCTACTCTGCTGGAATGAAGCCTGTACTTAGGTAGTGGTTGAATATGGTGCTTAATGGTAAAGTTAGTTCTTGCTGGAAATGGTGCAGAATACAGCCTGGGATACTATCAGGTCCCATGGAAGCTGGGTTCTTTGCCTTGGATAGGGCCTTTAACTCTTGATCTATGAAGATGTGAGGCATGGGACAAGTATCGGGGATGTTGAATGGGCCTTTGTGGGTGGATAGAGGGGTGAAGTTTGCACTGTACCTATTTGCTAGCAGACTGGCTAAATCAACAGGATCTTTGTAAGTGGTACCATTAAGTACTAATTTGGAACAAACCTGGGCTTTGCGATGGAGATTCTTGATGTAACTAAAGGTGGCTTTGTGGTTTCCCTTTGTTTCAAGACTAATTTCAATTCATAATTGGCTTTGGAGGTTTTCACTAGTGATCTAATTTGCTTGTTGAGGCTAAGGAGGGAGTTTTTCCATTTTGGAATTCATTCCTTTTTACACTTGGACAACAGTTTCTTCCTTTTGCTGTAAAGTTTGTTGATATAGGACATCCACCAGACAAGTTTGTGCTTCCTTGAGATGCAGGTTTTAGTTTGGTTGGGTATGGCTGAATCCATGCAGTTGTACAGGTGCTTGTATACTGCATTGGCGTACTGTTCAGCATAGTTGTCTGCATCCTCTGAGAGTGGTGGTGGTGTGAAGCTACTAATACCCTGCCTTAGGAGGTTGTAGTCATCTTTTGCGAAGATTTTTGGTCTGGTTACAGCTGGGTGGGGGTGGGGGGTTGAGTGGGATAGTAACTTTGAATAAGACAGATCAATGATCTGATCTCACCAGGGATGAACAAACTATTGGAGTGGTGCAGTGGTTGCCCATGTTGGTGAGAACCAAGTCTAGAATGTTATATCCCCTTGTGAGAGATGAGATGAGCTGGTCTAGTGCATTAGAACTGATGAAGTCAAGGAATTGTTGTGTGAGTGCATTGGTGCAGGAATACTTCACCCAGTCTATGGTAGGGTAGTTGAAGTCAGCAAGGATTAGGGTGTGAAGGGGTACCTTGATGGAGTCAAGTAGGTCCAGATAGGAGGAGTGAGTGTCCTGAGTCATGTAGGGGGGTCTATAGCTGGCTATAACTTAGATGGGTGTCTTGCCAACTGTCAGCTGCTTCTGGAGTAATTCCAGTGCTTCATGCTGGCAAACCAGTCTGGAGGTGTGCCTGTCCTTAATGAAGATAGGCACTCCACCACCCTTAGTCTTCCCAACCTCATTCTGGGGTCGATCATGTCATGTTTATTGGTAATATAACTTTTTCTTCCATCTTACATCTTGCCACCCTCATTTTGTACATGCACAACGGCAATATTACATTCATCAATAATACAAACACATACTCACTGGGAATCCCTGTTTTACTCCTGTCTTAATACTTAGTTTTCCCATCCATCCATTTATCATAATTTATTCCCATTAATTTTTATAACATTTATCCTATACCATATTCCTCTAAAATCTTCCTCATTGCTTCATGACTAAGTTTATCAAAGGCCTTAGCAATGCCACATGCTATCATTCTTATTTCTTTATTTTCTTTCAATACCTTCTCTACTGCTTCTTTCACTATATTTAACATTTTTTCACCTCTCATCCTTTAAAGCATTAGCCCCTTTTCCTACTACCCCAACTAATACTTTCTTGCATCTTTTTTGCAGTATTTTTATAAATGTATTAGTCAGTATTCCCTAGTATTATAGACTTTCAATTTTATATCTCTTCTTTTCTCCTGTTTCCATATACATTTTATCGCTCCACCACATATGTTTTCTTTTACTATGCCTTCCTTCTTTCATTTATTTAATAGTAAAAACAATTCTCTTTAATCGTTATTCATTTCCTTATAATACTTGTAACCTATGTGATGATGTGAGATATTGCTAGCTATGCCAGGAGAAGTAGGGCAGTGGATGTGTAACATATGCCAGCATAGTTAGATAGAGTTTTGTAAAGAATTATATGTCATATGTATGTCAAACTGATTTGTACAGGTACTTGTGTTGAAAAGGTATTTGTAAAGCTGTTTGTGTTAAAAATGTACCAACAGTGGGTCCTGCTGGACAGAAAAGAAATACACCTGTATGTCAGACTGTATTGTAACTATTTAAATTAATATATTGTAACAGAGGATACTGAAAACAAGAGGTTAATTTCAGTCCATCTAACTTTGAAAAATAGACTAAAATTAAATTACCTGGTTTATGCCATAAAGTTTGTGTCTTACTGTTCTGATTGCAACCAGAGACAAAATGCCTGTTAAACCAGAACTAGAAATCCTACTGTATTGTCCTTAGGGGTGAACTAATTGCTGCCCTGGAAGGGTGGAAGTTTTTGAAATGGTTTTATAGCTTCCAGATGGTATAACACATGTTAGCAAAGCTCTATGCTTTGCTTGTGTGTGTGTGTGTGTGTGTGTGTGTGTGTGTGTGTGTGTGTGTGTGTGTGTGTGAGCGCGTGTGTGTGTGTGTGTGTGTGTGTGTGTGTGTGTGTGTGTGTGTGTGTGTGTGTGTGTGTGTGTGTGTGTGTTCGCGCGTGCGCGTGCGCATGTGTGTGTATGATGAGATATATGTGCTACATTCTGGCTCAGTTTCTAGTAAAGGGCACAGTGTGAAAACACAAGTCAGATGACCAGATATGTGTGTGATGTCATTCTGTAAGCCAGCACTGAAATGATGCTTTAATACTAGATGAGACAGAAGTCTCAGGGAAGTGTGTTTTTGAAACCTGACAAAGAAGGACCACTCACCTACATAATCTTGCCTTGCTGTAGTAAGTGAACTAGGGGACAGTCATTCTTTAGATCAGTCAGGAAAATATAGTAAGATTAGTTAAGTATTGTTTTTCTCTATCTGTGTGAATCTTTCCATCTTTGTTATTTTTAATATTTCCTGTAATTGAAGCTCTGGTGTTTATTGTAAACTGATATTAAGTATTTTCGTGTTCTTTTATTATTTATTATTAAATATATTTAAACTTTTCATTGTGGCTGGTCTTTTAGAGACGATTTTTACTTTTGAGAGTACTTATACTTATTTGGTGACACTGTGGTCACTCCTGAAAGCCGTGCTGCATTGGTCAAACACTACCATTTGTATTAGTATTAATTTTACTCAGTATACAAGCTCCACCCAAGCAATCTATACTCATGACTTCAACCTGGTCTGTGATATCAATAAGATTTGTTGGCGAGACAGATTTGTGTCCCAGAGGCTCCCCCATCTGTGGAATAGACTCCCTCTCCACGTCAAGCAGAGTACCTCATTATCCCTATTTAAGCATAACCTGGATAACTGCATGGAAAATATAAAATACACTCCTGGGATTCCACCTGTGTCCCTGCTGGACAGGAGCTCTGGGTGCTGACTTAGTCTAAATATGGGCTAAACTCTTGGCTAGGCTTATAGGGGCCTCAGGCCCAATAGCCTAGTAACCTCCTATGATCCTATGAACCTTGTAATAGCCTTAGAGTAGCTGGCTTTGGAGTGTTCTGTTGGCAGTACCTACCTTACAGTCTTGGCTGAGGGGACATAGCTGATGAATCTGTGCCAGCCTTTCCCAGGTGTGTGTGTGTGTGTGTGTGTGTGTGTGTGTGTGTGTGTGTGTGTGTGTGTGTGTGTGAAAATCAAGCTTCAAAGAGTCTGTGTGTCAGCTACTTGGAGCAGGGACACAGAGCACTGGTTTCACAGAGAGAGTGGTGGAGGACTTGGCTTGGAACATTTGGCTGAGGACTCAACTCTACAGCTGTGTCAGTGGGGAGTCTTATTTGGGCCCTGGAGAAAGAGAGGGAAACCCAGCTCCAAGACTGAGTGTGTTCCCTGTGTGCTCTTAAGGGAAAATGTACTTGATGCAGAGAGTTGCTCTGAAAATACTTTGTGTATCTATCTTTGTTCCAAGACAACATCCCTCATCGGTGACAGCGGTGAGGATTGAGGCTCCTTGATTATTGGCCCAGAGGAGGGATGTCACAACTTATACCACCCTGGTGCTGATCTTACCTTCTTTTACCACCGTCTATATTTTTTCTATCCTCATATGATTTTTAAATTACCTTTTTAGATATTTTTCACTTTATATTTTCTTGCCTATACATTTCATCTTATTCATGCATTTCCCTATAAATTTATGTAATACCTCCATCATATCTTCCTGATGATATTTTATGTCTCCTTTATCATCTGAGTTAGTATACATCCTTCCTTCACTCATTTTTACTTATTTTCTGAAGTAGGGGAAAACATTCTCTTTCTTTCCTTTCCAAAAAATCTTTGCCTATATAACCCAATTTTTCTTTTCCTCTGTTGTTTCATACATCTGTGTTTTTATTTCCATTGTTTTGTCACCATCTTTTTATTTGTTTCTCATAACTGTGTAAAACTTCTTCACATTTTACCTCATGTTTTATTCTTCTCCCCACTTATTAATATCTCTCTCTCTCTCTCTCTCTATATATATATATATATATATATTTGGTTTACTATCAAAACTTGGAAACTGCATCAATCAACCGGCATGTGGTTGACTTGCAGTTTCCAAGTTGGCAGAATGTCGAACCAAAATCAATTGACTACACTACAGCGAACGGGTAGTGTAGGCTGATAACTTGGATTTGACATTGTGCAGGGAGGTCGCGGTTCAGTGAGGAACAGGGAATTATCCCAGTTCTTCACTGTAGTGCAATCTCAGAGTTAGTATATTTAATGTGCAGGGGGTGTGGGGAAACAGCCCCCCAGATGGGGGTGCAGGGGGTGTAGCCCCCCACAAAATAGTAGAAGTAGCATACCATTGACTGTAGAGTTCAACGCTATGTTAATGTGCATAGCAGGAGGTCAGTGACATCACCTCCTGCTATGTCAAATACATCGAACCATGGTGGTCGATGTACTCATTTTCTCTTGGGCTTACTTTTTGACATTTCACATTCACCTTGTCAGGTCAACATTTTAAATGGTCGACAGAAGCTGATTCAAAATTCCAATAGTAAACCAATATATATATATATATATATATATATATATATATATATATATATATATATATATATATATATACACACACACACACACACACACACACACACACACACACACACACACACACACACACACACATACACACACACACATATTGTATTTCTGTTTATGCAATACCCACCACTATGTCCACTTTTCATAAAAGAATCTCACTGTCACATGATCTTTCCATAATATTTATTTTTCTCTTATAATTTATTCCTCCTTTTCATAATTTGCAGTTATTCTTTTTATCCTTTTTCCCTCTTTTATTATTCTTTTGTTTTCTTCTATCCTGGCTAATATGGCTCCACGATTTGAAAACTCTGCCATCTGTACTCCCCCTGTTATTTTTTTCATGTCTTTAGATTAAACTATATAATTAATTTCAGTCTTAAAAATTCCCATTTTATAGGTCTATTCTCTATTTCTCCTTCATTTAAATCTCCACATTGTATTACTTCTCTTAACATCTTAATACCTTGTGTTTTTTTTCTTTTTCTTTCCCCAGGTGACAGTTAAAATTTCCTACCATCACTACTGATATATTCACTAACACATTTTTAATTTCTTCAAACAACTGTACCATAATATCAGAATTCTCATACATAACTATTAATCTTATACATGTTTGTCTCATTCTCATATAATATATCACTACCCTTCTTGGTGCTACTAGCGTTACATCTAAAATTCTTATTTCATCATTTTTTATAAGAATTCCTATTCCAGATTCCAGAACGTGTCTCATTTCCTACTGGCAAAACAATTTGCCACCCCCCCACACTACCTGTATTATTTTTCTTGTTTTCTTTTTTGCTACATCTAATATCCAGCAAGCAAAATAAAATTAATTTTTATGTTTTATGCTGTTTCGCCACCACTACCTAATCTCTTATATAATTTCTGATGCTATTTAGATTTAATGTCAAAATTCCTATATCATCCCTTTCCTTTTTTGTGTTTTACTTCCAGATTTTAATATTATTTTCCTTCTTCTAAGTCTCCCACCAAATTATTTTTCTAATCTCATTCTTGTTCGTCTCCTGTCTCCATTCTCCATCTTCTTCTTCACTTTCTAAAAGTGCAAATGTGATGCCTTCCTGTACATTAATGACCTCACTTTGAACTATTTATTCTCTAACTGCCTCTTCTTTCTCTAACCTTCTCCCCATACCATCTTCTCTTTCAACTTTTTTCTGAGCTTTTCTTTTCATTTACTCTTTTGTTTTCTGCTGTGGGAAATCTGACAAGAAGTGCTCAAATACTGTACATTTTCTACAAACTGGCTTACAGATTTTTTTGCTGCATGTTCCCTTTCTCCACATTGACTATACCTTCATTTGTTAAGGTCTTGTACTAAATGATTTTTATCCACACAGAAATAATACATTTTAGGTTGGCCCCGGTACAGAACAGATCCTCTCTTACCATTTATGATTACTGAAATTGAAATATGTTGAATTTCCTGTCCTTAACATTCTTTGTTACCTTCCCAACCACCATTCTGTACATTTCTTTCATTACATATTTTTTAACTTCATGTACATTACTACATAGTGAAATAAACATATTTTAACTAATGCTCACCCATATCTGAAATCCTAAAGTGCACATTTATTTTTCTTTTAGCTGTAGTTTGAAACTCTCAAATAAACAGACCTCCCACAGTGGTAGTGTATTTCATTTTTCAGTCTCAGTCCTAAATTTTCTGCAAATTAAATCTTTAAAATGTCACTTCCCAGAAATGTTCAGCTCTTAAATTAATTAATCCTCTTATGTCTTTAATGTCGCACCCTAGTAGCAAAATAATACTATCCATAATATATTATCTCTTCACAATGGTTTACTATAAAAATCTAGAATGGCACTCACAAGAAACTGGAATGGACGAATGCATCTTCTCAAGTTTCCATAATGTTGTTCTGAAAATGTTCAAATGCACATTAGCGAATGGTAGTGTATATTCATTAATGTCCATATGACATTCTGATAACAGATCACACTACAGTGGGGATCAGAAAATTTACCCTTTTCCTCACTGTAGTGCGATCTCAGAGCTGGAATATATAATTTGCAGGGAGTGGGGAGGGCGCAGCCCCCCACGTGGGGGTTGCCTGCAAAACAGGAAACACTTGTACTGTAGACATACAATTCATATGGCAGCTTCAGCACAAATGTCTGAGGGTATGACATCATCTCCTGACATTCTGAATTTGGTTGACATCATGGTGATGATTTTCAACATTCCATTAAAGTGACATTGCCAAATTCGGAATGTCATGTGGATCAAGTAAATAGATGTTTTTTAGATTTCCAACTTTTTTGAAAGTAAACTGTTCATAATATCATTGTTACTACTTTTTATTCTTACCATTGGACATATTCTCTGTAGCTATTGAAAAACTGCAAATCTTCATCCTCTCTCAGTTCCTTCTTTCATTTTTCCTTGCTTTGCTCTGATTTATAATTCCTTAACTTCTTCTCCTTCCTTTAGTAAGTTTTCTCTCTGATTCTGTCTCCATCTATGGTGTACTCTCCTCTATCTTGGAATTCCAAGAACTGTAGTAGCAGCCCTCTGCCACCACCTAATAGGTCCAAAGAGTGCTACAATTCCTGTCCTTAAAAAAGTAGGGGAAGTTATCCACTGCCCTGGTAAAATTTCCCCTAGTCTGTATGAATACTATTTAAGGTCCCCCTGAAAAGAGGCCATAGACCTAGTGGACTAACGTGGTCAAAACTATTTATAAACAACAAATAAAAATAAAATCCATTCTGGGTTCTCTGCTCTTTAATATTTTCATTAACAACTTCCATACAAAATCCAAACATACTTCTTTCATATAATATACCAATGACTTTATCCTTATATGTTCTGCTCAAATTCTGTCCCACCTTCAGCACATAATCTAGCATTTTTTACCTCCACTGAATCTTGGCTTAATAACTCTCAGTCATACAAAATTTAAACAAAACAAAGCAACTCATATTCTTTCCCAGAACACATAGTCTGGATAGGGTTACCTTCGCTATTACCTCCCTAAGCAACATAAAAAAATAGAAATTGCCTATTTAAGGGTCATAGTGTGTGTGTGTGTGTGTGTGTGTGTGTGTGTGTGTGTGTGTGTGTGTGTGTGTTGAATGTGATGATTTTTGCACATGTGTAGTGTATGTGTGTTATTAGTGAGGGTAAATATGACTGCTTGCAATGGGAGTATAGGGAACATAACAGTAGTTTTGTGTTTTTTTGTTTTTCGAGTTGGTGCAACTTCGGAGTTGGTATATAAAAGTAGCGGGGATGTGGGGGGGGGTGTAGTGGGGCTTGCCCCCCCTACAAAGAAATATGGCTGTATTATTTTTTGAGTTATTTAGTGTTTTAGTGCTTTTTTTGGAGGGTGGATTTTTATTTGCGTTTTTTAATTTACAAAGATTTTATCTTTCGTTATTTTGTAGTTTCATGTTTGTGAGGTTTCAACATTGTTGTTGTTGTTGTTGTTGTGTCTTTTGGCTTTTCCCGGTTAGGGGTCGCCACAGCGGAACTCCGGTCCGCTAATGAGTGGCAGTAGATGTTTACATGCCGAGTTGCCAGCCCTGAAGCACAACCTTCAACAAAGGTACGTCCATTCATGCATGTCTCCACACAGAAGATGCTCTAGCTGAGAATCAAACAGGACAACGTCTTACTGTGAGGCGACAATGCTACCGCAGCACCACCACCGCAGTCTCAAAATACTGAAATTTGAGATTTCAGTATTTCAAGATTCAAAACTGGACCCATGTATATATATATATATATATATATATATATATATATATATATATATATATATATACATATTTATATATACACACACACACATATATATAATATATATATATATATATATATATATATAAATATATATATATATAATATATATATATATATATATATATATATACACACACACACACACACACCCAGAGACAGACACACACGTGTGTGTGTCTGTGTGTGTGTGTGTGTATATATGTATATATATATGTCTGTGTGTGTGTGTATGTGTGTGTGTGTGTGTGTGTGTGTGTGTATATATATATATATATATATATATATATATATATATATATATATATATATATATATATATATATATATATATATATATGTATGTATATGTATATATATATATATATATATATATATATATATATATATATATATATATATATATATATATATATTTTTTTGTAAATACACTGAGTCTAAAAATAAGTTACAATTAAAATAACACACAGAAACAGCACCACACTGTGAAGGATAAATGTGAAACTACTCACAGTAAAACAAACAAGGATAAAAGTAGTGATAAATCCAAGAGCAGTTCACAAACAAGGCAGGAAATAAACAAATACTGGCATAAAAATACATATTTTATTCACATCGGTAAGCGCTATCACTAATAGCTTCATCTGTTGCAACAGGACTTGAAAAGTTGATGTCAGCAGTAGCCCTAAAAAAAGAAATGAAAGTTGTAGATAATAACTATAACACTGCATCTGTAAAAAAGAAAGCATGGCTGCAGGAACATACAAAACTGATAACATATGCATTTGGATGACTTGGCACAAACACATTTTGCCAGGGAAGTAGCTCCATTGCCTAATCCCATAATACACTGCCTGTCTGGAAAAATCCATTCCTGGACCAAGAGAAAGACACAAAGAAGCAAGGAAGGAAGATGGAGAGTGGGAATCTTAGTACAGCAGCAACTCTTGTCAGACAGTGATTGTTGTGGTGAGTACCCATAACTTTTATATCTACTGTCAAAAAAGTCCTGCTGCACAAATATACAAACTAGACTTCCTATCTCTGTCTTCATGGGTGATTGTTCTTTAGTAACATTCATTTGATATCTGTGGCCCCAAAAGAAAACCATCCAGTTTGTAATGCCTGGTGAATGAATTTGGTAATGAGTCAAACAGTGGACCAGATGGCAGTGGAGACTTCATAGAAAAAGGAGGATGTAAGAAGCAAATGAATGGGTGGGGATAAGGGGAATGGGTGAGGCTATATTATGGCAAGTCAATGACAGAACATATGGGGTCAGTCACTGTCATCCAAAGACTGCCATAATACCCATTTATTCTAGCCAGTTTATTAACTTTATACACCTCAGAGCAAGGATGGTTTTAGACAAGGTATGACTCTGGACCGTGGTTATAGATGGGGACCTCTACTAAGCTTATGCCAAAATCTCTTTATTTAACTCATGCTTCTGAGGGCCTGGTAACCCCCCAGAATTTCTGATGGTCTGTTTGTTCTGTGATACAGCTTATGCTTAATTTTAGAAAGATAATTATTTGATAACTTGTTACTGATATCCAGAACAATACTGTATGTATCTACAGATAAAACTGATTAGATTATATTTCACACATGCACACACATTCTGACATTGTGTTTGACAAGTGAGGTCTATCACAAGACAGACAGACACACATATACATAGACACACACACACACACACACACACACACACACACACACACACACACACACACACACACTCTCTCTCTCTCTCTCTTTCTTTCAGGCTGCAGAGTTACATACCAGCAAATCACAGAATATAACTAACTTACAGCATGTCTTTGGGGTGTTGGAGGCAGAACATAGCTAGCTCATCTGGTGTCCCTGTGCATATTTACTTAACTGCTGACCCCCCAACTCAAAGTTAAAGACCAAAAAAAGAAAAAGGCCTTCTGTGTATGTATTCATACCAGTACTGCACTTCCACACCATTAGCATCTGTCAATTGTGACCCCTGACAGTTTGCATCAGGAGTAGCCTCCCCCCCCCTCTTGTGACACTCTCTGGTTGGAGGAAACTAAAGCACCTGATTAGAACCCAGGAAAGGCCAACTGACTCTACATGGAAGGGATCACAGCCATGAATTCAATCAGATAACCAAGCACTTTGAGGTGACCACTCTACTTGCCAATGTTAAGTTACTATCACAGACACATCCTATGCAGACCACCAAAGATGGATATTTATAATGATGATGTTCAGCTGTGATGGATAGTGAAAAACTTATGGCCAACTTGTTACTTTTAGAAACACAGCAAAATCCCTCAGTAATCTATTTCAATTTTGTTGCACTATAAACATTAACCATAATAAATATTCTAACTTGCTTTTCACAATTACTAATTAGGCCTGAAAGGCATCAATAATGAATGTTCAACTTACACAAATGAGAGCAGGGTGAGTTAGTATAATCTTCAGACAGCTCCCATACCCAGCTGTTATAGGCACTTTGTTGTCTGCACACACCTCAGATATGGGCTTGTAATAAAAAGATGGCCATGGTAATGTATTTCAACTTTGTTTCACCTAAAGGGTCACCACAGAGAAGTATTCTAACTTGCTTCAGATAAACACAAATGCATTTGTTTTATTATTTAGTTGAATGTGTTAACCAGTATAGAGCACTGATCCCCATGGATCATTTTCAGATTCAGATTAGGAAGACTTTTTGGTTAACAACTTGCTCAGAGTCACACAATTAGGCAAATGGAGATTGAAAGAATCACAACCTAGACCTTAGGATGCAGCTTGTTAGAAATTCATTAATCATATCTTACATCTCTTACAGTGTTATCTCTCAGCACAAATTAGTCACACATTATCTCACTTCATAAATTAGTATTGCAAGGGTAGAATAATGTGATTAACTTTTTTAAAACATTACATCATCACGTATAAAGTGGGATAGATTGTTGACTCTGTGGCATAGAGGGAAGCAGCCCTGTCTACAACCCAGGTGACCAGAGTTTGATTAGTGACCCTGGCAATGGAGAAGCTGACTAGTGGAGGAAAAGGAATGAAAGGGGGTTGTGCACTTACCTCTGTCTGGGGAGAAGGGATGTGTACAGATTGTCATGGAGAATTATAGCTGCTGTGTTGCCAGTGATACCAGAGATTACAGTGGAGTGCACACTAAGTTGAATGGGGTGGAGCTGCTGAGGAGAGGATGTTGACGTCGGAAGTGGAGCACTTATTTATTTAAGATTTGTTAGCCAAGTAAGTGGGCTTGTCCTGGGACCCTTTCAGGCATGACCCAGGCAAAAACTGACATAAACAGATTACAACTAATATATTATGGTTTACACATGTATTCAAGACAAGATAAAGCAAGTAGTTCATGAGAAAACAATTAGTGCAAATGTGCATAAAATCCTTCATTCTTTAAAGAAGTGATGTGTTAAGCAAAGTAAATCAAGACACAATACAAATACAAAACATAGTATAAAAAAGGTAAAACAACATTTGTAAAAGACTGCATGAAGTAGTAGAGCCAGGCAAATGCAGATGACAGAAATATGTGTATAATGGCAACTGCGTGGCAGGGTTCAACAGTGCAGCAGTGTGATACATTGTAGGCAGTCTTATGTGAAATAAAACTTTATGAATTTGGTTTGAAAATGTTTGTGAAATGAAAGATGCTGGTTAAGTAGGATACCTATGTATGTCTGCTCAGTAATAGAAGAGAGAGAGGAATTAACAGGATCTGTGGTGGACTGTGCCTACTTTAGTTCTGGTGTATGCAGAACCACATTAATGATGTTTGACATGTATTAAATATTAGCAAGTGTTTTGTACATCCAGTTCCAGATGGACATAAAATTTATCTGTTGATCTATCTATTTATTTTTCTTCACTGACTAGAAACATATATATGGGCAAAGCCCATTTTCAGTGGAGGTCAGGGGAGAAAAATTCAAGGAGATACATTTAAGATACTCATGAGTAAACATTATTTACAAAGTATATTACACAGAGAGTTCTTAAGGCATACAGATCAAGCAGGTAATTGTTCTATAGTGACACTATACAAATATAAAACAAGTATTTATTCTGTAGTGACATTATACGTGATAATAAATTCAAAGTAGAAAACATTTAGTATGCAAACTTTTCATGGGCAATACATGTGACAAGCAGACATTAGATATGACTAATAAGACATGGGTACAGAGGGCTACAGCATAGGTAAGGAATAAATTAAATTGAGGTAAGGAGAGTGAAATATTAGCCATTAGGTCGATAATGGTTAAAGCACCAAGGGGAAAAGAAGCATTGTATATCTATTAAGTCAAAACATGGGGTAAGAATACTAGGTTACATACTGACATAGAACCTGGTTTTAAGAGAGTAATTGAAATTATTTGAAGAAGATGGATAAAGTGGGGAGGTCAGAAAGAAACTGAAATGTATAGTGTGGCTTATGATAGGAAGGTAATAGAGGAGGTGTGGCAGAAAGGTCTGTTGTGTTGAAGGGGTTAGAGGTTATAAAGAGATAGAGGGCATAAGCTGACAAATAAAAATGGAGTTAATCATATGAGGAGCATGTGTATAAGCCCATGTGATTTAAGTACTGTTTTAGTAAGGGCTTGAACGGAGAAAGTTTCATGGTCTGTTTCAGGTATGTTGAGATGGTGTTCCAGAGTTTAGATATGTAATGAGAATGTAGTAAGTTTCCTGCTGAGTTATTAGAATTTGTTGTGATTAGTAATAATTTATTTATTGAGTGAAGGTCTCTGTCTGGAGAATAGCACTGCAGGATATTTTTAAGTGCTAGACATTTTTCCCATCCATGTATAAGAGTGTGCAAATTAATAAGATATGAGCATGTTAAATAGTTGGGTAGTTCAAGGCAGTTTTGCTGTTTTGGGCTCTGCAGTGATGAATCCTATACTTAAGCTCAGCCACAAATTTAGCTACTTTATTCAAACAGGCAGAGAACTGAGCTTTAAGTATAACATTTGAGTTTGTAAGAATAGGTGAGACATATATTAGAGATGGATGAAGGTACGTAGATGCTTGTGCTTCTCTTGTATTGTCTGTCAGGCATTGTTTGGTTTTATTCAAGGATATGAGTTTCTGTTGTGTGTTTTTTTAATGATTAGCAATATGTGTTGGTCAAATTTAAGGTTATTGTCAGTTAGGATGCCCAGAAGTTTGTCTGGGTTACATATTCCATTTTTGTGTTGTTGGATAAGGTCTTTTTGAAAGATTGTATTACATTTTGGTATTGTTTGGGAGTGGAGAGCGTAAGTTTTGATTTTTAAGGATTTGTATGTAGATCTGCATCTTTTATCCAAGTTTCAATAGTAGTTAAAGAAGTTTGGATGATGTCCTAAAGCTTTGGTAGGGATGGGGCTGCACATATAAGGTTTGAGTCATCAGCATATTGAACTATGCTAGTGAGGTGAGTGGCAGTATGTAGATTGTTTATAAAATTGTTGAATAAGAAGGGAACGCTATATTGATCCTTGTGGGACACCAACAGAGACTGGTAGGAAAGAGGACAGATTTTGTTTCCATTTGACTGTATGCTGCCTGTCAGTCAGATAGCTATGGAACCATGAGAGACAGGACTAAGGCCAAGGGAAGACAGTTCAGTAAGAAGATGACAATGACAGCATATGGTGTCAAATGCTTTTGATAAATCTAAGAATAGTGAAAACATCAAATTGCCATGATTCCTATGTTGGTTTATGATATGGTAAAGCTGAGTAGAGCAGTGGTAGTACTATAATGAGGTGTAAAACCATTACCACAAAACCAAGAAGGTCAAACAAGAAACTGTAGAAAAATCACTGTTCCACTGGTTAGAGCCAAATCCTTTAATGAAGTCAAAAACAAATCCAGTTCAACAATATGAGCGCTTTCGTCTGCAACTAGGCAAACTTCATCAGATAAAATCCCACTGGTACAAAAGGCTTTATATATAGGTGTGTACCCAGAAACTTTTCCCTTCAATAATTCAATCAAGCGATTTAAAATTTTTTTGTGAAGCAATTTAAATCAATTGAAATACAAGGGTGCCTGAAATGGTTAAATCACAAATGCTTTAAAACTCAACAAGGTTATTCCTTTTATAAAAGATCACATGAAACTCAATCAAATATTGCATAAAAATACTAAAAAGACATAAAAATGATGGTGAAAATAAAGGTAGTAAAATATAAATATATATAATTTATATATTTTAAATATATATGTAATATTATACATAAAAATGTAAAAATATGTTCATGGTGTAAAAAATGTATAAAAAGTGTATAAATACTAGTTGTAATATCTGTCAATTAAGGATGAAAAGGTAAAATACAAGTTGAATCCCTTCCAAAATTTGATAAATCAGGTGTTTGGTAAAGAATAAATAAATAAATTTGAAGGGATTTAAACATAATTAGCTTTACCTACTAGAATGGCTTTTATATTAATGTATTCGTTGAGCCCTGGGGGGATGTTGGACCTGAGTCTCAGTTGCCATCTAATCTCTTTCTGTAACAGGACATTTTTGGCATCTCCTCCTCTAAGTTCTATGTCCACTGCATCAATAATTCCAAATTCCTAGTGAGGTGAGTGGCAGTATGTAGATTGTTTATAAAATTGTTGAATAAGAAGGGAACGCTATATTGATCCTTATGGGACACCAACAGAGACTGTTAGGAAAGAGGACAGATTTTGTTTCCATTTGACTGTATGCTGCCTGTCAGTCAGATAGCTATGGAACCATGAGAGACAGGACTGAGTAAGGCCAAGGGAAGACAGTTCAGTAAGAAGATGACAATGACAGCATATGATGTCAAATGCTTTTAATAAATCTAAGAATAGTGAAAACATCAAATTGCTATGATTCCTCTGTTGTTTTATGATATGGTAAAGCTGAGTAGAGCATTGGTAGTACTATAATGAGGTGTAAAACCATGCCGGATTTAGGATAGAAGGTTGTTAAAGTTAATCTACTGCATAAGTTGTGAGTCGATGCATTTTTTTCTAGGATTATTGACAGAGGGGGTATAATGGCAATTAAGTCTATAGCTGGAAAACTCTGCTGATGTGCTACCTCTGTGGAGTGGTATTATACAGGGCTTTTTCCAGTTATCCATTTATATATACTAGAGATATTACTGCTTGTTTGTTAATAATTATAAGAATAAGCAATATTTCCACATGCACTTACTACTTAAAAAGCAAGTTACTTACAAACTTCTCATGCCATCAAGCAAAACCTTAGATGTTGAAAAAGCCTGTCATTGATATTTGCACTGTAAGTTGCACATCTTGAGAGGAGAGGTATTCAGACTTACTTATACTGCAAGGTAATAATCAAAGGTGTTAAAGACTTTGCTAAGATCAAGAAGGATAGCTCCAGTAGTTTTTACCTTGCTCCATATTGGAATAGGAAAAATAAGTAAGAGAGAAGATGGCAGCAGTAGTACCATAACTGGGCTGGAATCCATGTTTTCTCTGATTAAGTATATTTTACTTTCTAATACAATGAAGGTAAATGGTAATTTAAAGAATTTTTGTGAGAGGCCAATGGTTAGGAATAGGATAGAAGTCACTGGAAGATGTGAGGGAGGAGATTTTTAGCAAAGGTGTAACAAGAGCACATTTAAAGCTGTGAGGAAGAATGTAGGTTGTGTTGGTTAAGTTAAAGAGAAAAGTAATGGGTTTACTGAGTGATTTGCTGTGATGCCTAAAGATATCTGGATTGATGAAGTGAAAGAATAGTTGACAGGAGAAAACTGATATTCACTAATAATTTTTCGGTACTTACGTATTATCGCAACCAGATTTTAGCGATAATACCACTTGCTTCCCGATATCGACATCTGACCGTTAGTGGTTTATAACTGTCATATAGTGTGTTTCCTTTAACAATACAGTTTTTTCTGGGAGTGTTTTCAATGAAATGTAAAAAAAAAAACATGCTGTTATTCCTTTATGCACTTTACTGCCAGCAGCATGTCGCTTATTGAAAGTCCACCCGCTGAACATTCCTTTTTTTTTCGTGGCAGCAAATGCTGATGAATAACGGTCATAACTGCATTTGGGTTTCAGATATCACAGCTTTCCTGAGACTCATACACACAGTATTTTGCTTAGTTTAAGATGCATTTCTAGGATTAAATCACACAGAGGGACACCTCCTCACCATTTGGAGCCCTTCTGAATTGAAAACATGTATTGTGACACGCACTTTGACAAGGAAGAGAGAAAAAAGGACTGTTTTTGAGAGAAGGTGGTTTTAAGAAGGGTTACGAAGAACAGCATGAAAAGTTACTGTTGCTGTGGCTGCAAGCACTGTTAATGCACAAATGAGATAGCCTCACACATGCTGGTAGTAAAGTGCACACAGCCACAGCGACACACTGACTTTCTCCGTTGTTCTTGACAACCTGCCATAAAACAACCTTCAGTGTGAAAGAAAAGACATTTGCTGACATTTGTACAACAAAAACAGTCAGATTTCGATATCGGGAAGCAAGTGGTATTATCGCTAAAATCTGGTTGCGATAATACGTTAAGTACCAATTTTTCTACCTCTGTTTTGGTGATGACCTTGAAATGAAATGGAGGGTATTGTAGAAATGTATGTACAGGGAGGAAGGGAGATTGTGATAGTAGAAATTGATAAATAGGGGTTCATAGAGTAAGGTGAATAGTATGGCCTTGAATTGTCCCTCTGTATGTTTCTTGAGGGTTAGGGCCCCTTAGACATGTCTTCACAATGGTGGGGATGTTTCCCTCACTGCCTAATCCCAGTGTAAGGCTGAAACTTACGTGATGGAAGGTACAGAATAGAATTCTATCAGCCACTGCCACCAATATGGCACTCTCTCTCTCTCTGATCAACCTGACCCTGGTGGCTGAGGAAAGAAAATGGGTTAATGTTGCGGTTGGGGATGTAATCTGATAGTCAGGGGCAGGCAGTCAAAAGAAAAGAAAAAAAAAATTAAAGAAAACAAAGCATGGTAACATTTTCTATTGTTGGTATTCAGTATAACACATGTGTAACACCTTTCATTCATGCCAGTGTTACATAAATTGCTCAGTTCCTTCCTCCCTTCCTGTAAAACTCATTCCTCCTGCTGAACATTATTCTCCATATATTGTTAAATCAAGTTCCATTTACTTTTATAAAATCTTTTCCTATCCTTTTGTAATTATCTCATCTCCATTATTTTGCCTTCTTCTACAATATTCAGTACTACAATTACAGTTGGATTTTGATTTCCATTTTCTAGCAATAGCTTTTTGACAGCCAATGGCATTACACATAGTAAACTTTACTATGGTTGGATAATTCAGATCCCATATCAGAGATGAAAGAATAATTTCCTTGATAAAGCTTTTTTCCCCAACACAATAGGTCTATAAGGTGGGTTTGTAGTACTCTTATGTATCTTGGGAATACCGAAAAAAGAAGCAAGTCTAGGCTTCTTAGTCTGCAGTATTCCACCTACTCTCTGGTCAAGTCTATTTTCCAGTACAAATTCCTCTATTGCCAAATCCAGCTTCCTATAGGAAATATTAATTTCATTAATAGAAACTGGTACATAAACATTTGTATCGTTCAAAATTTCTAACATCTTACTCGAATAATCAATAGCTTTGACCAGGACCATACCGCCCCCCCCTGTCCGGTTTTATAATACGGATCTCTTTGTTACTTGTCAATTCATTCATTACATGCTTCTCCTTCGCAGTTACATTTTGTTTATATCCACACCTCTTCCTAAAGTTCTTATCTGTACCTAACATATAGATGTCAGATGCACATACTGCTTCAAAAACTTGTAATGCTGGGTGCAAAGGTGGGCTGTACGTACTTGCCTGACTAAAAGTAGTGAAACTTCTGTTATTTTGCTGGTCAAATAGTAAAGCAAAATGTAACTTTCTAATAAATAATTTTGATTCAATAACGGTGTCACAGACATCGAATCCAGCCAAAAGAACAACTTTAGAACCCTTTTGAAAATGTTGGAAGTGCTTTAATTTAATTTCAATTCCACTCAAATTAAAAATCTTGAAACCGTTAAGAGAAAGAGTCACACCATCTTCACCAACCACTATACCTTCCCCTTCTTTTTGGTCTTCAGTTGGTTCTTCCCTTTCCCCTTGCCTGTAGAAAAATCCTGTTCATTCACATCCTCTTCGCCCTCCCCCCATCAGTGTGTGATGAAATCTAAACCAACTTTAGGGCCCAAAAGGTTCGGTGTTTTGGGTCCAATATCTACCACATTTGTATTGTCAATTTCGTCTAAGGCCTGCATATTATCACCATCATTACTTGTTCCCTCACTTAAATTGTTATTTAACTGAATGGGCCCGTTTGTATTGTCAACGTTCATAATTTCATATACACTTTTCCTATTAAACCTCCCTTTAAATAAGTAGGCCTTGTTGTCCTTATATTGTTTTAAGTCCCTAATTAACTTTTTTTGTTTCCTTAAAATAACCTCCTCACATTTTCTATCAACCCGTACAAAACAGTGTTCATAAACGTCTTTATGGAATTCAAACAGTAAATCATTTCTGATGGCCTTGTATAACCTTTCTGCTTCTCTTAATTAAAACTCAACTTTCTTTTTAGTATATTTTAGTATTAAGGCCATCGTCTTGAAACCACATTTATCAAAAATGTGGTTAAACTCTTGAATCATAACATTGTCATATACAAACCCTTCTGGGTATTTACATACATGCAGCCTCTGTGGGACTATATGCTTATTTAAACATTCCTCCAAATAAGCAATGTCCAAGTTTACATTTTTTATTTTAAACAGTTTGTCCTCTAAGTCTCTTTTTCTTGCTTTTAATGAAGCCATTGCAACAGAACGTTCATGGTTGATAGAAACAGTCTTGGATTCCAAATTTCCACAAAATACATTCCCTTCACTCTTAAATGTTTCAACCCAGTTGTTTAAATTGTTAAAACCCACTTCATCTGGATTAAATTCATGTAAAGAGGTAACATGAGCATTAACAGTACCTGAAAGCTGAATTGAGCAGGTTCGTTGAATGTCCATATTAGATGTCTCAATCCACACTCCATTGGGTGAAATAGAACCCATTCTCCTCCTTCCAGTGTTAGTTTCCACAACATGGGCCCCAGAAAATAATGACTGACTGCCAAAGCCAGCCTGAGTTGAAGAAACAAAATCACGAAGTGAGTGGTTGGTTGTTTCGTATCCCCCCTTTCCCTTGTGTGTCAACCCGGTTGGTTGCTGCTCCACTAGCCCGCCCACAAGAAAATATACTACTCGTTTGAGTGAGGTGCTCTATTAGACGAGAAAAGTCAGCTTTCAGACTTCTCATTTCAGTGTTAAGGCAAGAAATAGCTGAAAACACTTCACGCTGCTGTAAATTCCAGTTAGATAGGTCCGATTGACCTGTTCCTTCCTCCACTCCAAAACACAGTCCCTCCTCATTTTGCTGTGTAGCCATATCCAGCATGCCCAATTCCACTCAGAAATGACCCAGAAGCACAAAAACAGCAGAAAATAACCGCAAATGTCAACCAATAAAAGAAAAAGCAGTTCGGGCACACCAGAAAATGGCTCACAGTTAATTTATTGAAGTAAAAGTTCCACACAAGTGCTTTCTCCCTGCCACAATGCAGGGCTTTATCAAGTAAATAAAGCACATACAATTACAATCCTTTAAATAGCCTGTATTTAAAAAAAAAAGGTGTCAAGGTGTCTTAAAGGTACATGAACTCAATCACTACATATTTGAATGAATAAAAAGCAGTTTACATTTTTCCTTCTATGTAAAATTAATACAGTTTCTTAAAATACATAAAACATTAATAAAATGTTAATGTAAATGTACAAAATGCCCCAATTTTAAAATTTGCTAGCCTTCTTTATTATATATGGCTTAATAGAAATATGGTCATTCAGATCGGGGGGTTAGTTGGGTTAAGTTTCACCTGCCAGTAGGTTTCCCTACAACTGAGTTAGTTCTCCCAGTCACCTCCCCTAGGATCCATACAGACCTGTTCCAAAATTCCAAAAACAAATCCAGTATGACTAGGCTGTATAGAGAGGTGGCTGTAAAGAGCATTGTTCAAACTCTTCTTCTTAATATTATAAGTGTGTTCGTAAATACACATCTGATGTTGTAAATCTTTGTTCATTCATTACAGATAGGACCTCGCTTCCATCCTCGTAACTGATATGGCTGTTTCCCAGCTCGTGCAAGCCAAAAACACTCAGCTAAGAACCTACCCACAATGCCCCTCTGCTAGATACTCTAGATCCCATTTGCCACATTTCTAGTCAGACGTGTTAGCCATCTCTCTCAAAGCTAAGTAGTAAATTGTTGATTTTAAGACAGTTTTTCTTTAAATTACAAAATTTTTAGTCAAGTTAGCCTTTTCTCACTGTCGCCTATAACCTAGGCTGATTTCCTACCCTTTTTCTTGGTAATTTAATGTTTTACCCTTTTTGTTAATGTCCCTCTTTCCTGTCTTTGACAGGCCCTTTTACTAGTGGTATTCCTTAACATAACATCACTGGTATTTCTTCCTTATTTTTTCTATAGGATAGCATTGTTTCCTTACCATGTCAGACAAAGCTAAGCTGGGTTTTAAACAGTGTAACAAGTGTAAGATGCCTAACTCAGATACACATGTCCGTTGTGTCTACTGTTTGGGAGTGGATCATATTAAAGCTGATTGTGACATTTGTCCTAGTTTTAGTAATCGGACACTAGCAGAACATAAGGATAAACTTATTTTAAAAGGTTTACTCAAGACACCTTTCTCGGTGGCTCTATCTGGGTCGGAGGTCTCACCCCCTCCTAAGACCAAAAAATACAAGGAAAAACAGAGTCAGTCAGTTCCTGTATCTCCGTCAGTTACAGAACCGAGTTGGCTCCATGCTTCACTGGCGCCCTCGGCGCAGACCTCTTCGGCACCAGGATCTGTGTCCTCTCTCTTGGTGCTGACCATGGTATTCACTCCTATTTTGGTTCCAACCACGGCACCACTGACTTTGGTGCCATCCTTGGTTCCTACATCAGTTCTGATGACTGTACATGTCTCGGCTCCATCACCGCCCATGGTTCCGACAGTTTCCTTGGCTCCATGGGCTCCGATGACTGTACATACCTTGGCACCATCCCCGTTCATGGTGCCAACAGTTTCTTCAGCTCCATGGGCTCCGTTGACTGTACATGCCTTGGCACCATCCCAGCCATGGTGCTGACAGTTTCTTCAGCTCCATTGGCTCCAAAATTCGAATACTTGCCAAGGACAAGATATTCTCTAACTTACGACCTTTTCTTGGGGCAGAGGTTTAGTCCCTTTATAGAAAGACCTGATTCCCCTTCTGCAGCCTCTTTTAGATCCACTAGGAATTTTTCTGAATTAGACCTAGTGCGGGTTGTGAACCAGCTTCTGGTAGCTAGAGGATTGCCCATTCCAGCTAGACCTTCCATCCCTCCTGGCTCGGAATCTTTTATTTCATCTTCCCTTGCTTATCCTCCTCCAGCATCCGCTTTGGTACATACTGTCTCGGATCTGACAGCAGTGTCTCCCCTGTCGGCACCAACCACCCTTACAGCATTGGCTACGATGGAGCCAATGCTTTTTCAGAGCAGTACTTGGACCGTCCATACCTTGGTACCTAATCTGGCACCTATTTTCTCACTGGCACCATCTATGTCCATGGTTCCAATGGCTTCCAGTTCTCTCAGAACACCTCAACTGGGGGTGGGCTTGGGTGCGCCTGCTGTACAGGTGATGGAAAGGGTCCTTCACTCTGAAGGCTCACAACCAGCACATAGGACACCAGTATCAGAAACCTCCCCAAGCATGCACCTCTCCCAACCTGCTGTGTCAGGTCCCCAGGCATGGGAGTCACAAGAACCCTCTGTGAATGTAACCCCTTCTCTGGAGTCCTCCTCAGAAGATCCCACTTGAGATCCACCCCAGAAGAAACGGTGCAAGAGGAAGACACTGATTGTGATGAGGGGGAAGGGTCCCCACATTCTCCCCCAGATGACGTTTCATTCGGAGACATTCTCAAAATCCTCAAACAATGTGGGGAACGGAAGTCCTCTAACCCTTCTTCTGAGGAATCTGTGTTTCTGCAGGCATTCCATGCCCAGCCATCCACTTCCTGGGTGACCCCACCAGCAGATGACCTTGTTGAACTAATTGTGCGACATGCCTGGAAAGCCCCGGCCAATGTAGAACCTGTCTCCCTGAGGCCGGACAAAATTTTATCTACACCTGAAGACCAGCCCCATTGGTCCAAGCAGCTGACATTTGATTCTATGGTCATGGCGGTGGCCACCAAGAGGGAACTGGCAGAAGATAGTTCCACTGTCCATCCTCCAAACAGGGAGTCCCGGACCATGGACAGACTAGGGAAGTGGACCTATGCTTCAGCGACCTTCACCATTTGGTTGCTGAATCATCTGGCACATTTTACTCACCTCCAAAGAGACTTAATTTCTGAAATGTCTTCCTCTTTGGTGGGGGTACTGCCTGATGAGGTGCATGACACTGTTGCCTCACAGCTAGCTACCCTTGAATCCATCTCGAACTCTTCAATGTATTTGATATCTCACACCACCGAGGGGGCAGCCCGAGCTGCTGCATCTGGTGTTGTCATGAGACGTAATGCTTGGATGCAGTTGTGTGATTTCACAGACCCCTTTAAATCTTCCTTCGTCGATGCACCTGTCGATGAATCTGCACTTTTTGGACCCAAGGTATGTGACACACTTGCATGTAGTGAGAAAGACGAAAAGACCTTGTCTGCTGTGGGCATTTGCTTTTCCAACCCCCAGTGGCTCTACTCCAGGAACCAGAAGGGAGGAAAGATATGGTTCAAGAAATCCCAATGATCCTTTTGTGATACTCGTGGTGAACAATCCCTCTGGGGCAGAGGGAGCAACTCCTATGGAAGATGCCCCTTTTGGGGTAGAGGGGTCTGTGTAACTAGGGAGCCAGAGATTCTTTCTCCGGCAGACCCTACCAGCACTCCTGAGCAGTGGCCCAATTGCTTTCCTCTGGAAGCAGTTGGGTGTCATTTTTCTCTGCATCTACCAGCCTGGCATCTTATTACTACTGATATTTGGATGCAGAGAATAATATCCAGAGGCCACTAAATACCTTTTGACTTGACTCACAGATCCGTCAAATGAATCCCTGATGTACCACCCAATCAGAGGGAATTAGCAGCCTTAGAAATAGAAAAACTGCTAAGAAAAAGAGTCATCAAATCAGTTCCACGAGAACAGACAGGATCCGGGTTTTATTCAAGGTTCTTTTTAGTGCCAAAAAAGACAGAGGATTGGGGACCAATCCTGGATCTTAGCTTACTGAACAAATTTATCAAACCTCAAAGATTCTGGATGGTCACAGTACAGTCCATTCTTTCCTTCCTAGGGAGGGACAATTGGATATGCTCTATAGACCTACAGGATGCGTACTACCACATAAAGTTGGATCACCTCTCCCAGAGGTTTCTCCGCTTCCGGTTGAGAGCCAATCACTACCAGTTCAGGGCAGTGCCATTCGGTCTCTCGACAGCCCCTGAGTGTTCACCAAATGCACGGCAGTTGTGGTTACCCATCTTCGACTACAAAGATTCCAGCTGTTTCCCAATCTAGATGACCGGCTCCTTACCAGTCCGACCAGGAATCTCCTAGTCCACAGCCTCTCTTACACTCAAGATCTCGCTCTCCACTTGGGATTACAAAAAACAAAGACAAATCTCAGATGTCTCCAACAAAGACACTGGAATTTATTGGAGTGGTCTTCAACACAACATCCTGTCAAGCTTCGTTCCCCCCAAACAGGCTTTTGAAAATAAAACACCAAATTCAAGACCTTCTTCCTCACACGTTTGTACCAACATGTCTTGTACTGCAACTCTTGGGCTCCTTGGCAGCTGCCATTACTTTAGTACCACTGGCGAGACTGCACATGAGAATCCTGCAGTGGTTCCTTTCCGCACAATGGTCATTGTTAACCCACCCAGTCAACCACATGATACACCTTACAAACCATTGCAAGGAAGAAATGCTATGGTGGATGGAACCACAAAAGAATCTTTGGTGTCGACCATTCTGTCTTTCCCAACCCACGGCCACGGTGACCATGGATGCTTCACTATTAGGGTGGGGGGACATTTTCAGGGAAAGACTGTCTAAGGCACCTGGACCCCCATCGAGGCCAGCTTGCACATAAATGTCCTGGACCTGAGGGCAGTTCTCTTAGCATTGCAAGCGTTCCATGCATCCCTGCCCTCGGGGAACACTACAATTCAGTCAGACATGTCAGTCGTCTGGTATATCAACAAGCAAGGAGGAACCAGATCTTACCCCCTGTGTCAGGAAGCCATGAGGATTTGGCACTGGGCGATAGCTTCCAATCGCTTTCTTATAGCAATGCACATTCCTGGGAGTTCCAACCTTATTGCGAACAATCTGAGCAGGAACATCCTGATGCCTCACGAGTGGTCCATCAACCCTATAACAGCAGCTCGGATCTTCCAACAATGGGGCAAGCCTTGCTGCGATCTGTTTGCTTCCCCCCTGAACTACAAATGCAGGAGCTATTTTGCCTTGATCCCCCCTCAGGGGGAACCACCGAGGGATGCTTTAATGCACAACTGGCCCCCAGGTCTTCTGTATGCCTTTCCCCCATTTCCCCTCATACCAAAATTTCTCTAGAAAGCTCAGAGGTTGAAAAGCAAAGTAATCCTCATTGCTCCCTACTGGCCACGTCAAGTCTGGTTCCAGTTTCTATGGCGTCATCTGATTCACAGCCCATGGATCCTGGATCAATCCCAGGACCTGTTATCCCATCCTCAGGGATTGACTCATCTGAACCCTGCACAGTCTCAAGCTTACAGCCTCGTTCCTCCACTTCCAATGATTGACAGGCTGCCTGACATCCCATCTCCTGTTTATGAAATTCTTCTGGCCTCACACAAACCTTCCACTAGAAAGGTTCATGCTAGTAAATGGACTAGGTGCTCTATTTGTGCCAAAAACAGAACTTATACCCTTTCTCTATGCCTATTAAAAGGATTCTGCAATACCTGACTACTCTTCTGCATGCAGGAGCATCAGCTTCAATGATCACTGTACATTTAGCAGCTATTGCCAATTTTCATAATGGTCTTGATAATTCTTCAATTATGTCACACCGTCTATGCAAGATCTTTTTGAAGGGAGTATTACATGTTAAACCTCCGATCAAGCCTCCCTTAGAACCCTGGGGCTTGACTCTGGTGTTTCAATATTTTACAGGCTATCCCTTCAAGCCCTTTGATTCATGTGATTTGAAATTTTTGTCTTGGAAAACCATACTTCTAGTAGCACTCACTTCAGCAAGAAGAGTATCTGAGCTGCAGGCCTTGAGTGTCAAGAGTCCTTACTTGATCTTCCACATGGATAGGGTGTCCCTTTGTACTGACCCTTCTTTCTTGCCCAAGGTCATTTCTGTTTTTTCCATTAACCAATCTATTGACCTGCCATTTTTCTTCCCAAGGCATTCTAATAGTATCTTTTGCACACCCTTGATGTGCACTGGCAGCTTCATTGTTATTTAGACAGGACTAAATCTTTCAGGAAAACAGACCAATTGTTTGTGGTCTTTGCAGGACCCAGATTGGGTAAACCTGTTTCCAAAGTGACTTTATCCTCTTGGCTTAGAAACATCATTACCTTTATCCATCAACAGAATAAGCTACCCTTACCTTCTAGAAGATCTATGGCTACTTCTGTAGCTTTTCATTCCAGAGCCTCTATGGATGATATATGCGCAGCAGCCACATGAGCAAGACCTCATACCTTCATATCTCATTACAAATTGAATTTGGCCTCCAGGGGATGAGCATCTTTTGGTTCTATGGGGCTCAGGAATATCCTTCCTTAGGGCCACCCAGGACTCAAGTAGCTGGGGACTCGGTCCTATCTGTAATGAATGAACAAAGATTTACAACATCAGATAAAGAAATTATGTCTTACCATAACGCTCCATCTGTGTTGTAGATCTTTGTTCATTCATTACTTCCTGCCCTCCTTCCCCCTGCCTGGATTCCTGGTGGACTTTAGGGTATTTACTCAGATAGAGACTCCTACTTTTTTTCCTATTACTACATCTTTTATCTAGGGCGGGCAAACTCGATCTGGAGTATCTAGGAGAGGGGCATTGTCAGTAGGTTCTTAGCTGAGAGTTTTTGGCTTGTGCGAGCTGGGAAACAGCTGTATTGGTTCCAGGGATGGAACCGAGGTCCTATCTGTAATGAATGAACAAAGATCTACAACACAGAAGGAACATTATGGTAAGACATAGCTTCTGTTTTCCCAATGCTCTTTCAGATTTCCCCACGTAAAAACTGGAACAGTCTTTACATAAGGCCAAATAAACAATACCCTTGGTCATACAATTACCCCTCCTAAAATGTATAACACTCTTCACATTATTATCCAACATTATTTGTTCCTTACCAATGATATATTTGCAGTATCCACATCTCCCACATTTTCTAGTTCCAAAGTTACCCTGGCATTTTATCTCATTCCTATTTCTTTCAAAACCTTTTTTTAAATTAATACCCGTTTTGAAAACAAATTTTGGACTCTCACCTATTTTTTGCACAATGTCTTGGTTAAATTTTAACATTTTCCAATTGTTCTTAATCAAGTCCTTAATTTCCTGTGAAGCATAGCTATATTGAATCACCAATGCCCTTGTAAATTGTTGTGCATCATCACCCCTGTAACATGGAAGGACTTATTGAGTTTCACCTAATAAGGGGACGTATTTGACACCACTCCTCAATGACGTCTAGAGCTACCTCCTCAATTAAACTTACAGGGTACCCCCTGTCTTGGACGAAATAGAGTTGATTTCTAAACTATTTAATGACATCTACAATAACTGGAAAGGCCACAGAAATACCTCACAAAGAGGATTACCAGCCTCAAACAGATGCCCTATGCAGACGTCTCAAAAACTGCAGCTTTACTCCATCGCATATCGCCTACTCAGAGGCGATCTTTGCCTAACATACAAAGCTATGTCAAACCCAGAGCTGTTGGACATGCTCCATGTAAAGAAATCCCAATCCCTCTGAGCTACACGCTCTAGGGACCTAAATCTTGTCACCACAATAAACAGAACATGCTGGAGAGATAGATTCCTGTCTCAGAGACTTCCCATACTCTGGAACAAACTACCTATCTATATCAAACAAAGCTCCTCATTAGCACTCTTCAAGAAAAACCTTCATGATTGGATGGGAGATAGGAAATTCTCCCTGGGGATCACTTCTGTGGCTCTGCTTGACAGGGGCATAGGAAAGTAATTTTCTTGGGTGGCAAAAGCCAGGGTACCATTTGGCTAGGCTTATATAGGCCCTAGGACCAATAGCCTAGTACCTACCTATGAACCTATAAAGCATTTGCCACTTTTCTGCCTCAATGGAGGACAGAGCCACTGCTTCAGGGGATCTGGTAGCATAATCTACTACCATTAGGATATACATTTTGCTTGTGGAACTTGGGATACTCAGAGGCCTCATAATATCCATAGCTATCCTCTGAAATGGCTCCAAAATCACAAACAAAGGCATCAAAGGAGCTTTGATCTTGTCCCCTGCCTTGCCTACTTTTTGGCACTGCTCACAGGTCCTGCAGTACCCTGTTACATCTCTGGAAATCCCAGGCCAATAAACATTCTGCATAATACGTCTCTTTGTACACTTTATGCCCATATGACCTGCAAAGGGAATATCATGTGCTATGGGTAGAAGTACCAGACGGTTGTTTCTGGGCACTACCAATTGATGTTTTCTCTCATCCTCTAGCACCCCCCTCAAGGGTCTACTCTCTATACAGTAATCCTTTGTCCCAGTATACAGATTTCCCTTTTCCTTGACAGTCAGGTACCTCAATGGCTACCTCCCTCAGGCCTTGTAATGTAGGGACTGAGAACTAAGCCTGCCTCAACTCTCCCTTTGTAACCCTTCCCAGTTCCCCTTCCACAGGAAGTCTGGTATCCTCTGACAGTGGTGCCTTACTGTCAGCCTGGGTGCTACTACTCAACTCTGCCCTTACAGTCACTCTGTCCAAGGGAACATCAGTACCTACAAGCAGCTGTGGCTCACCTTCAGTCTCACTGCTACAGGGTAGCTCCCTCCCTGAAGTAACCACCACACCAGTCCTGTCTTCAAGTCTGCAGTCTGTCTGGGTCCCCTCCAAGGCTACCAGACCCACATGCTTGTCTCCAAGCCTGACTGCATGTCACTGTATACACAGAAGGTACTGCATTATCAAACTCATTCTCTATCAGGATATCTGCAGGGATATCCTCAAAAATACCTACTTGCTGTTTTCCTTTTCCACCCTCCCAGTCAAAGTGAACCATAGACAAATGTATTTGGAATAGGGTCCCTCCTAAAGCTCTGACTGGAGTTGACTGCCCAAGCAAGTAGTGCTCCTCTTTAACCATTGCAGGTTTCATAATGGTTAGGTCAGAGGTGGTGTCTCTCTTAGCAGTGGCCTGTTTCCCATTTACTAAGATAGGATTTAACCTCTTGTGGTAGTTTGGTACCCTTGTTGTCTCCAGACAACTCACTGCTGACATTCTGTCATTCCCGCTTACTGTCTCTCCCAGCTTTTCTTCATCACCTTGCCTCTGTGGACAGCTATATGCTACATGGCCCCACTGCTTGCATTTAAAACATTTAACCCTTGGTCCTGGATGTGTACCTGGTCTAGTGCCTTCCCCTGCTACTGGTGGACTCTGTTGGGGCAGTTTAGGCTACCCACAATGGGTTCTCTTAGACCCATGAGCAGCACTGGGTATCCCTTTCCTTTGCAGTCATGCCCTGCTTGCTAGGCATAGGTCTCCCTTCTTCCCCAACTCATCTGCAGTATTGCATTGCCTATCTGCAAACCAGATTCTCTTGTCCTCAGGCAAACTGCTAAGGGCTTGTTTCCTCACCAAAAGGTCTGCCATCCCTTCAGAAGTGGTGACCTGAAACCCACTCACCCATCTATGAAAATAAGTGCTTAACTCAGCAATGTATTCACAAACACTTTCATTTGCCTTGCATCTATGCTCATGAAACTTTTTCCTATAAGCTTCAAGTGTTATCTTAATGCACTCTAACAGATAATCTTTAACAGTATTATAATTTAAGCAATCAGTATCATACAATTTAGAAATAACAGTTACAGGTTTACCATGGAGTAAGGGGGTCAGGAACCGTACCCGGAGCCCTTGATCAACATTATACTGTTTATATACCCTTTCAAACATATGAATGAAACTATCAAAATTATCTCCCTCTGTAAATTGTGGAAAAAATGTACTGACATTTGTTGCTTCTGGGGTTCAGTTACTCCCTTCTCCATTACTTCCATGACCCTGGTGAAGAGTCAACATCTCCTTTTCATGTTGCTTCTGCCTCTCATTCTCTTCAGCTTTCAGATGTCTCAGTCTCTCTGCTGCTTCTAATTCAATTTGTTTCTCCTGCTGCAGTTCTCTGCTGATTCTGTTTCCAAACGTTTGGCCTCCAGTTCAAGTCTCTTTAACGCCACATGAATTTTTAAGTCCTCTGTGGAAAGGTTGAACTGTCCATCTTCTGACAGTTTTACATTTCCAAGGCCAACCTGGTTGTCCTCCTGGTTGCTGGTCTGCGATACAGCTGTGCAAAAGGCTGCAATAATTTTTACTTTAGTCCAGTTGGCATGCCTCAGTCCTTTGGCTAGGCACATCTCAGCTAACTGGCTCCATGTAAGCTTGCCATATTCCTCTGCTGACATCCTTGCCTGCTCTCCCTGACTAACTCAGCTAATAAAAAAATAAAACAACTGTGATATGGAATTCTGAATGTTCACTGTATGGCTGATTGAGAGTACAAACACCTTCTACAGTGACCACTGTTGACAGGCTATAGGAATTCAATATCCACACCACTGAATTCTAATATGTGGATATCCCACCACTGCCAACCAATTAATATGTGATGCCCCACCACTGGCCCAGTAGTCATGGAATGTCAATCCTCACCACTGGCAACAGTGGAGGATGTATATACTGGGAGATTGACAAGTACACAGACAGTAAAGTGAAATTTCCCTTAAGAGCACACAGAGACCACAGCCAGTCTGGGGCTTGTTTAACCCTCTTTCTCCAGATCCCCAATAAGACTCCCCACTTGCACAGCTATAGGGTTGAGATCTCAGCTGAGTGGCCAAGCCAATACCTCCAGCACCCTCTCTGTCCAACCAGTGCTTCATGTCCTTGCCCAAGTAGCTCACACACACACACACACACACACACACACACACACACACACACACACACACACACACACACACACACACACACACACACACCCTTTGAGATTTCATTGATACGCAAACACACACACACCTGGGAAAGGCTGGCACAGGTTTACTAGCTATGCCCCCTTTTGCCCAGACTATAAGGCAGTTTTCACTGCCACCAGCCACTACTTATCAGCTACTTTAAGGCCCTTACCAAAGGGTGTCCAATCTTTCTGTGTAAAGTTACTATTAATCCAAATGGTGGTTTGACCTAGAGCAAGGCTATTAGGAGTGGCCTGCACAGTGTCACCAAATAGATATGCAAGTACTCTAAGACCTTAAATATCTCTAGCAGTGATGGCTCGTCCTATTAGACTGCGGGACTGTAGCCCCCCAGCTGAAAACCAAAAGAAAAATCCTGAAATCTCAAAACTCACGCATGCGTGAGTGGAAAACTCAAATTCGGACTGCTGCTTAACCAGTTCAGATTCAGAATAAGGCAGCAGTCTCACAGAACTCAAACCTGGACTGCTGCTTAACCAGTCTTAATTCAGAATAAGGCAGCAGTCTCACAGATGCCCCAAAGGTCTATGCAGTTACAGCCACATAGACTGAAAGGGGATCGGACTGCAAGGTCAGCAGTCTGTGCTCACACACATGCATGCGTGGTATTCTGGAACTGGATATGCTGAGAAACAGGATGAATATTTATTGCTGAAACAGAGCTAAGTGGTTATTTATGTACATTTATTGCAGAAATGGAGCTGAGCAGTGGGATATTTATTTATGGACAGGTATTGCAGAGCTAAGTGGTGCTTTTATTGCAGAAACAGAGCTGATGACAGCTACTGCTTTATAGAGCTTGGAGTGTGTGTGTGTGTGTGTGTGTGTGTGTGTGTGTGTGTGTGTGTGTGTGTGTGTGTGTGTGTGTGTGTGTGTGTGTGTGTGTGTGTGTGTGTGTGTGTGTGTGTGTGTATGTGTGTGTGTGTCTGTGTGTGTGTAATGCCCCAGTGACTACAACAATTCAGGAAATATACCTGGTAGTGGCTGGACTCAAATCCTGTACCTTGGGAATAGGTAGCAGGAGCTTGAATTCTCTACCCATCACCACTTGTGAAAGTTTTGCTTCATACTGCTGTTCTGTTTTTCATAAAATTTGTGGTTTTCTGGAAAATAATGACAGGCATTTGAATTTCAGACTTCATATTCTTCAGAAAGTATATCGTAACACAAAACCTTTTATCCTAGTAATTTTCTGTTGCATCACATTTTTGGTCCATTTTAAATAAAATTGTGGTTTTCTGACAAATTAGTGGCAAATCATTAAAGATTGAAGTAAGAAAATAACAGACATTTGAGTTTCAGATTTCATACCCTTCAGAAAATTCATACTAATGCAAGACCTAATTATCTTTCTAAGTTTATAAGAGCAATATTTAAAAATTGTCCTAATTTTGGGGCCTTTGTCCCACTTCTATTTATGGCTTTGTCCAGATTTCTTGCTCTGAGGTTTGAGAGGTATGAGAAATGTGTCAGGGCCATCACCGTCAATCAGAGACATTTCAAATTGTGACATACTTGATGCACCCCACTCCCCCACGTAGTGACTCTGGATGTGTCCAAGCAAGGCAAAGAGCAGTTATGCAGTGTTAAGTGTGCAGAGTATCCCTCCATCCAAGGTAGACACAAGTACTACAGTGACTTTTCATCTGTCCTTGATTTTGCAGAATGTTCTGGTTTTCTGTCATATTTTTATGCTGTTGATTTATGCTTCTTCAGGGAATGCATGATGTTGCAGTGCCTGTTGCTCTGTGTTTAAGTAACAATGCTTTAATGACCATCAGGTAAGCTTGTCTGAGACTGTAAGATACAAGTAAGCTTTAATAAGCATACTGTTAAAGAATTACCAACACTGAAAGTCTTTTTGTTGTTGCCATGAAGAGAATATTTACATAACTAGATAGTGTATAAGCATTGGGTATTGAAATGCATATGACAGTATTTGTAATAAAGGACAGGATTACAGTATTTTCAGAAACTCATTACATTTATTGAAGACTTACAGTCATCTTTGCAGGCTTTACCCGTAAACTAAACAGAATGCCAATCTATCATGTGTGGTCCATAACCTGTGCAGTAATCCTTTAAGCAATTTATCTTGAGATTGTTTCTTGTTAGCTGTTATTTTTTTTACTTTGATCATATTTTCCCCATGAAACAAGTAGATAGTTGTCAGGCAGTAGGTCTTTTTTGGATAAGAAACATTTTTACAAGTGGAGGTATCACAGAGATTGCTACTTTCAGCATGTTACTTGGTACTTTTATAAAGCTGAATATAAATTATAATTAGAACTGCAGTGCAAAGAAATGTGGTTTGAATTAAGTGCTGCTTGTTTTTTTATACTTGATTTTGACTGGCATTCCAGTAATGTATTTAAAAAGTAATTTATTTTTTCATGCCTCACAACCTTTTTGTTTCCATCTAGATATTAAATAAGCTGTCATGTAGCCAATGCATTGAAATATTTTTTTCTTCTACACTTCATTTTGTCTTGATTGGACTCTCATAATGATGGTTTGGTACCTAGGGCAGCGTATTTAATTAAATCCCAGCTTTTGCAGTTTTTAGCATAACTCCACCCCTTTCCAATTGGCCACACCCCTTCCCATTGGCCCTACCCATTCAGCTGTCTCCTGCAGCCCCCTTTGATTTGAAGCCACCAGCTGCCACTGATTTCTAGACAGATCAGCCACAATTGAAAGGTTTAAATATATTTAATAATAATTAATAAAAAACAAGAAAATACTCAGTAAACAATCACAGTTATATCAGAGTTCAAAATCACAGGAAGTATTTAAAATAACATTGCAGGACAGTCTCAAATAAACAAAGAACACTTCTAAGCTATAATTCAATATATTCCTAAGTGTATCTAAAAATATATACTGCACCCTAGACTTACTTACTCATAGCAAGGCAAGATAGATGTGGTGAGTGTGTTTTCCTGTTGATGTTGTCAGGTCAAAGACAAAATACAAAATGCACTACCTCTCTCAGAGAGTTCTTAAATTAATATCTCAAATACTGCTGCTGGGATACTTGCAGCAATACATCACTTCTTGTCATCTGACTATCCCAGGTTAAACCCCCCTCTGCAGCTGGTAGCATTTAGCATCTCTATGTGAAAATACATAACAAGGACTTCTCTTAGTCCTATGGCAAATGGTGGAATTCGTAAAATAATTTACATTCCTCCATATTTAAAGACAATACACAAAAACGTCCAGTTCTAGACATCATGTCTCCTGTTGCAGTTGCACTGAAACTGAAAGATAACATCTCATTTATTATAAAGTTATTTATTATAAAGGTTATTTTTCTTGCAATAGGCTCCTTAGTTTTGACTACAACCTTTTCTACATTATGTTGGCTTATAAAGTACTTTAAGTTTTCAGCTGTTCTCCTGAAATTAATTTCTTGTGTTTCAGTCCACATTGTTAAAATACATATAGAGCCAAACAGTTACAATATTGTATATACATTCCTGTTCAGTATTTTACAAAATATCTCTTCTGCACACATGTCCATATAATATGACACACAGTTCTAATATAGTTGTAACACAAGCAATTGCATCATGCTGATATTCACAAATGACACACAACCACTTACAAAATTCCAGAGAGGTGGGCTGGCAGTATAGCCTTCTGTCGCACTTCTATATAAACCATATTAATATTCAAATGACATATATAGATACAGCTCCTAAATGTTTATCCCATGCATGGGTCCCCTCAAATTATCTACGGTATGATTCCAATTACTCTCTTTAGGGGTAGTATATAATTATTGACCATGTGATAGGTAAGGTCAGTCTATAACCAAATGGGAGAGGTTATTCTGAGCACAAAAAGGGACATTTGCTAGGTTTAAAATGACCCATAAGGGCAGCTAGCCATGTGCTTAACTATAAACAATATATTCTGCAAATAAAGTTAACTTTTCTTGATTATCATATTGGTCATATCCTTTAATTTATTAGTCCCATAATTTATTTACTAATGGCTCTTTGTATAGCAAATAACAATGGGGAAGAGGACATCCCAGCCTGTTCTTCTGTTCAAACATGGCTTGTCATAGAGAAAACCTCCCATCTTAATTCTAGCCTCTGACTTTTGATATATCCTGCTAATTAACTATATTATTCCATCAGGGAATATAAAATCTGCCATTACCATATTTATAAAATCCTAGCTGATTCTGCTGAATGCTTTCTTTGCACCAGGACCCACCAACAACAGTATTTTCATATGCTCCACTGGAAAATCTTTGTTTTATTAATATTGTCAAATGCTTGTCTTTACTTCACAAAAATCACATTGATCCATTCCTATCAAATTTTGCAATACTTTTGCCATTCTGTTAACTAGTATAGACATAAAGAATTTATTGTCATGGCTTAAAAATAAAATGTAATTATATGAAACAGATCTGAAGTGTATTTACTCTTTTAGATAATACAGTCACCACAGCTTCTTTCAGGATGCATGTATTTACCCTTATAAAATGTTAAATCAAATAATTCAGATTTGTATCACTCATTCCCTCCTTAATTTCACACTTCCACAGTAATAAAATTATGTCTTGGAGACTTCCCTGGTGACTGACTATTCACCACCACTTTTATCTCACCTCTTCCTGATTTAGCTATTAATTGTTGAGCCTAAGGTTCCCTAACTTGATACAATTAAATCTTTCATAAATATTTCTATTTATGACTTTTCTTTGTTTCCCCTTTCTTGTGTTTTATACAGATTTTCACAAAATTTCCAAACTATTATTAATACCTCTATAGGATTCTGGTTATTTTTCTTGCAATAGGCTCCTTAGGTTTGACTACAAACTTTTCTACATTATGTTGGCTAAGTCATTGTGCTAAAATTATTAGTGTGCTGAGTTATTACCAAAAATGGATGCAACAGAAAACTTTATAAATCCGTGCATATTGTTAAAATACTACCTTGTTTTCCCTTTAGTACTATGCAATTGCTCTTCTTCCTCTGTAAGGTTTCCCTTCTTATACTATAATTTATTTATTTATTCTGAATTTGTTAACCTAGGTAGAGCACTGATATAGTTGGAGTCATTTCACAGCCTAGGGAAAGCACTATAGTTACACAGTTGTTGTTGTCTTTCGGATTTTCCCGGTTAGGGGTCGCCACAGCGGAACTCTGGTCCGCTAATGATTGGCAGTAGATTTTCACGGTGCTGAGTTGCCAGCTCGATGCCCAGCCTTCAACAAAGGCACACCCATTCATGCATGTCTTTCAGAACGCCATTCAACACGTGGGGAGGACATGCAGACTCCACACAGAAGGCACTCCCCACACACTAGCTGAGAATCAAATGGGAGAACCTCTTGCTGTGAGGCAACAATGCTACCGCTGCACCACTGCGGATTTTGTAGTTGTATAAATTATATATAGAGCAAATGACAAAATAAAATATATACATATATTGTATACAAAGTGAATATCATAGCTAGATTGAGGGAATACAGGCAATAAATTAATGATATTATCTAGAGAGTGAGTAAAAACACAATAAATGCATGCATTATATACAGAGTGGAAATCAGGGTTGGCATGCTGAAAGAATCACAATCAGAAAAAGAGTCAGAGTATGTAGATGGAAGAAGAAAATAAGGAGATTGTTTTATGATCCAAGATACAGCAGTTGCATTTTCCTAGAGTCTGGAAATGTGTTTTTATTTGTAAATAGAAAAAGGGGGTAAGATGAATGATCTTTAAGAAAAGAAGGAAGAGATTCCCATAGTTTGGCACCAAGGACTGAGAAAGCATGGTCTGTGCAGCAGAGCCTAGTTTGGTGGGTTTGGTGGTGAGGAGATGAGTGATTAAGATGGCTAAAGTATGTTAGTGTGCCTCAATAGTCTGGAAAATAGTGGAGGGAAGATATAATTTTTGATACGTTTAAGAAGTTGAGAGGCAAGTAGAAGGTCAGCTCGTTGTTTCAGAGATAGCCAGTCAGCTTTGTCAGTGGTTTTGCAGCTATATTCATTTCTTGGGAAGAAAGTGGTGAATCTTCTAATGGCATTTGAAATTGACTGAATGGTGGAAACATTTATTTTAGAAGCTGCAGCAATTAGAAGGAGACAGTATTCTAGATGAGTCAGTAAGATACCTTTGTCTATGGCGTTTCTACAGGGTCTGGACATAAATGGGGAGATCAAATTAGTCCAGAATAAGGAAGAGTTTTTGTGTGTGTGTGTGTGTGTGTGTGTGTGTGTGTGTGTGTGTGTGTGTGTGTGTGTGTGTGTGTGTGTGTGTGTGTGTGTGTGTGTTTCTGTGTGTGTGTGTGTGTATGTGGTACAGACAAATCTGGAAATTTAGGAAGGGTTCAAAGCAAATCCTTAGCTATTTGACTGAAGTGAATAGTATTATTAAGATAATCGAGGATTTTTAGAGATCTTGGTATAGATATTAGCTTTTGTGATGCCAAAATCATTGTTTTTTGTTTTAGATGAGCTTAGTAGTAATTATTAATCATTGACCTACTAAATGAGGGCATGAAAATCAGCCTGAAGTTTGAGTTCAGAAGAAGAGATTTAATGGTTGGAGTGGAAAAGGACCATGTCATCAGCATAAAATAGGAAAGAAAGATCCCTGAGGGACTCCTTTCTGCAAATGGACTGATGTAAAGGTTGATGAATTGAAATTAACTGAGAAGTGGCAGTTAGACAGGCAGTTTTTGAACAAGGACAGTGCATCATCACTACACTTATTTTGGTGAGATGATCTATGAAAACTGAGTGCTCTACAAGATCAAGGGGTCTGAAGAGGTAAAAAAAATTGCTTCAGTAAGAAGAAGAATGTTGTCGCTGAGTGCTTAAACAGCTGTACATGCACTATGACCAGGCCAAAAGCCATGCTGGTTTTAAAAGAGAAGGTGGTATTGATTGATATATTTAGTGAGTTGCAAATAAAGTCATTTTCCAGCATTTTTTCTATGGCAGGGAGAATAGAAATTGTCCAAAAGTATGATGGATTGGAGGGATTGGGTTTCTTAGAAACTGGTTTAACAATGGCATTCTTCCAGATGTTCGGCCTAACATTAAGTGTAATACACATTTCAAATGTGGTTATGATGTGTTTCAATGGGGTTATGATGTCTCTACAGTGATAAGCAAATCATGGGTGAAGGTTGTTAGTATCAAGGGGCTATCAACTTTTATCTGTTCACACAGAGGTTAGAGGGATAGATCTATATTAGATAATCGAACTTTCAAAAGTTCGACTGTCATATGGTCGACACCATATGACCGAACTGTTAAAAGTTCAAACATCTAATAAAAAAAATAAACTACACAAATAACCTACCTGAACGTTTTAAGTAGCGGGCAAGCCCCCCTGCACCACCCACATGGGGGGCTGTGCCCCCCACGCTCTTTAAATATTACCAAGTGTAAGATCACACTACAGTGCAGAAAAGGGAAATCTTCCCATTCCATGCTGTACGGAGATCTCCATTAAAATATTCAAACTTTCAAAAATTTGATCATATGGTGTCGAACATATGACACTCAAACTTTCGAAAGTTTGATTATCTAATATAGACCCTAGATTCCCTTGGATGTAATAATTTTGAAGTAGAATGAAGGGATGTCTGGAGAGGAGGTGGGAGTGTCAGATGCGGTGTGGGTTTTGCTGGACAAAGGACTGGGAGAGTTGCTGAAATGATTAAGGATATCAAAGGCAGAAAGTTGAGAGGATGTGGAATTCATGAAGGGAAATCTCTTCATTACTGTAAAATGGATGACATGTTTTCTGAAGGTTTTGGGTGATTGTATTAGTTAGGTTTGGTATGATTTCATCAAGGGACTTTTATGACAGCATATAGCCTCTCTGGCAAGGTTGCATGGCTGGGTGTAGAGCTGTTTGTTTATATTAGTAGGAGGTGCTTTCCAAGAAAGACATGTCTTGTCTCTGAGTTGTAGAAGAGCTTTAAGCACATAGTTAACCAATTAGTTGCTAGTTTTAGGTTTGAATATTTGAATAGTTTTTTGATTACTGGGAAGCAGGAGTTTTGCAAGTCATTCAGTATAGTGGTGTTAGGGTTAGACAAGTTCAAAACTGGTGATCAGTCAATTAAGAAGAAAGTGGATTTAAATATGTTAATGTTATTGTGTGATTTATTATAGAAAGATATGAGCTTTGCGGGTGCATTTACATTTGGATGATGGATATGAAAATGGTTTACTATCAAAATTCTGCACCTGACAAGTGTGAATGTTCATATTTCTGACCCAAAATGTCAGAAATCAAATATTTGATCATGCACATAATAGATTGAGGTATTTAAGTAAAGTTGACAACTCAGGAATGTCGATTTTACCAAAAATACCACACTTCCCGTTATGAGCTACGCACGTTTTGCAGGGGGAAAGCCTTGCTGCACCCCCACACCCCCTGATACCTATATATATAAACTCCGAGATCGCACTACAGTGAAGGAAAGGGTACATTTCACGATCTCCACTATAGTGCGATCTGCATTCAAAATGTTGAATCCACAACAGCGAATGCTAGTGTACATTTGCTGTTGTGACTTCAAGATTTTTTTTCACACATTTCAAATGTTGAACTCTGGTTTTCAGGAGTGCACATTTGCACATTCAAGGCACATCATTTTGATAGTAATCCTATGAAAACTAACAGGGCAGAGGTCACTGAAACATGGTGGATTGATCATGATGCCTGAGGTAAGAGAAGGCTTGTTAACTAATATGAGATCTAGGAAGGAGTGGTGTGAAGTATTGAGGTTGGTTCTAGTAGGCTGAGATATAAGTGGGGTGAGGCTGAACTGTATTAGAAGAGCATTCAGGACATTGGAAATCAGACAAACAGGTTGAGACTGAAGTCACCAGGTATTATGAGATTTTTTATATAATTTGTGGAGGACATTATTCTTTTAGTAGTCTATTTAGTTTGGGGAATGAGGAAGGAGATGGTTGATATGCTACTGTGAGATTTAGTATGGTATTCTTGTAGGAGGGAATAGGTAACAAGTAGCCAGTTAGAATAATTATTTGTGTTAGTGTTTTCTTGAGGAAGTATCTGGACATTTAAGAGTGACTTGAACAAAAGAAGAGTTCTATCTCCTTGCCTTGTGCCTGGTCTGGGGTTAAAAAAGCAATTATAACCAGGGAAAAAATTACATAAAGAAGGACTGTTAGCCTTAACCCATGATTCTGGGATAGCAACTAAATCAGACTTATCTAAGTAAATGAAGGGATTAACCTTCATATCTCTTTCTTTCTTCCTTCTTTCTACCATATTTTAAACTCCATTTTCATTTTATGACATTCACTATCACTTCTGAATTAATTTCTATATTTTCTAATAATTCTTGAATCATTTTCACTTCCCAGTCCTTACATTTTTCATTTTAATGGGTAAGTAGGAAAGCACCAGTGCCTCACTTTTGCATCATTATCTTAGTTTTTATTGCTGCAAGATCCAATATAGTTATTGAATGGGTCTCAGATCTTCTACTAGCCTAGTTATTGTATCTTGGGGAATAATATGTAAATTATGTGCAAGTTCCTGCTACTAAATTCCCATCTTTCATACCAAATATTCTCATATACGTCTTCAGAAATCTATCCTCTTGTGTTATATTTCCCTTTTAGGTCTTCCTGATGCATTCTAATTATTGCAAATCAGGTTCCAGTCTCTACCTATTAATAATATTCCTTGCTGAAAGTATGGTTTCTTCCAAAATTCTCCTAAGTTCCATAATAATAAAAATAATTTTAGATGAAATATAAATGCACATTAACAATACCCTTCTCCCTGCCAATAACCCCATACTACCACAAATCTACCATTATTGCTTTTTCTCTTTCTCTATTACTACTGGAGTATCTCTCACAGTCTGTGTTATTACTTCCTTTTCCTTTAACCATGATATTCTGTGGAATATCCACACTGAAATCCTTTTTTTGTCAAATTCACATGCTTGTTTCTATCCAAATGTAATTCATACACCATTGCTATTTGCACCATATACTTCTTAATATAATAATGTGTCTGTACTTGTAAGCCCATTTACATTCCATGTTAATATTGACAGAACAGACATTCTGATAAAAAGAAACAATGCCAGCTTTTATACATGACAGCTCTTTTGAATGTATATTTCCCAGCTTGCAATTTTGTGTGCACAATCTTGTTTGGCAGGTTGATCTCTTATGTAATTGCTTCTGTTCATCGCTGTTTCACATGTCACATTTTGTTAGACTTTTTGTTTTAATACAGTCAAGAAATAATAAAAAAATAAACAAACCTACATGCATTATCTGTTAAAAAGTTGAGTTTACCATGCCAAAAAGTATGTTCTAGCATATGTTCTCACTTACAATGATTGCTGTTTCATTTTACTTATATTCTCCCACCAGATCTGAAAAAATATCTTGCATGCTTTCAGTAAACATTATGTACCATTACATTTAATTAAATAATTAATGTTGCTGGGAAGGCAGCTTCATGTATGACATTAACTTCCCATGGTTTTGAACTTTATTTAGTTTTTACTGAACTGCTTGCCGGTATTTTATGTATAGATCATTCAGAACACATACTGCTCAGACCGCTCATGATTAACTGCTTGCATATGCAGCTGCTTGTCTACAACTAAGAGCTGTTGTTAAGGAACACATAAGCAACCAATATATTTGCAAATACAAGAAAAACCTTGTAGATTTCGCTCACAACACACCATTCATACCTGACATGATTCATTTTTCCATATGCAGGCTCCTTGTCTGCAACTAAAAGGAGGTGGTAATGGAAAGTAATAGCTAAGAACTTTACAAAAGCAAAAAAGGACTGAAAATGTTCATGCTTTTCATTATTTCCTCTTATTTTCAAACCAATTTACTTAGACTTTCTTGTATAGATTAAACTAAGAATGTTAGTATATACATCCCCTGTATAAAACAGGGAAGTGTATTATCTTTTAATTCTACATATAGTATGATCAGTACACTTTTTCATCCCCCAGCCATCCAAGATCACAACATTATATCAACTTTAACCTAAGTATTTCCAGCCTTTCTAAGCCTGTTACAATGTAAAGCCTGGACACAATACAGCTAAGAAAAGCTAATTTCTTACTTTAATATTTCTAGCACATACAGCAGACATTGACAAAACTCCACAACAAAAACTTTAAGTACCTCTGACTGCATACTATATAGAACTGCTTTACAATATAAATTAATTTACATCCATTTTCATACAAATATTAACAAGAACAAATGTGTTTTATTTGCAGTTGCATCTATATTGAATTCAGTGTCCTTGTAACTATTAATGACATAGAGTGGGGTTTATGCTTTACAGTTCACCCACAAGTTTAACATTGTCAACAAACTTCCAGTATTTCACACCCACTTCTTGCAGAACCACATTTTACATGTGTAATCCTATATCTAATGGGATTGATGCTTTATCATTAATTTCACTATGTTGCTGGTCTTCTTCCGGATCATTTACCTTAAGATTAGTGGAAAAGGTTTCACTAGAAAAGCCTGCATAAGGGCTTTGGTTATTGTTAGAAGAATGAGAAACTGTATCCCTCCATTTTGATGGCTCACTCTTTGTTCAATAAACTTTATTTCCTCCTTAGCCTCTTTTGCATTCAAATGTGTTTTTGCTCCACCAGGAAAAAATTCTGAAGATAGCTGGATACAAAAACTTGAATCTCACACATGCTTCCCTTACTGTCAGGATAAAATTGTTTCTCTTATGCTGGGCGTAGAGAGAATAATAATTTTCCTCAAACATTTCTCCTTTCCCAGTTTGTAACACTTTCTCTTTCTACCACAGTTTTGTTAGGAGCAACTCTTTCTGCTGGTATAATTACATTTTTACTAATATAGGTATCAGCAGCTTTCTCATCATCAGAGTAAGAGCACACAAATGATGTGCTCTCTTGACTCATTACATCTGAGTGATGCCTCCAGGTGCATCAGCAGTTAACTCCTACTGACATCTCTAGGAGTCAAATACTGCTTGCTCATATTTGCATCAATGATTCCAAAACCATGCTATGTAGAAGGTTTTAAAAGATTTCATTTTAAAGTTTACACAATGGCAAATTCAACTGCATCAATATTTGACCTCTGTCTAGTGCAGGTAAAGAGATATTAATTGTTGTTTTTATGACACTAATTTGTATAGATATAATTTCCACATTTTTCTAAATATCTCAACAACCAGGTAATGCAGACAGAGCTCCTTAGCCTCATATGAAAATTCTTATTTAGATGAATAAAACACTGCTGACAGTATGTGTGCAACTTGAGTAGTTGCTGAGATATTGTAAGTTGTTTACAAAACATTACAAATGCAATAGTTACTCCCCAGGATTCATGAAGCTCGGCGCAAGGCCGGCGTAAGGCTTGCGTCAGCCGTGCGGCATATATATGGTGTAGTAGCGCCATATGCATATTAATGAAGGTGCGCTGCTGCCACATCCACATGCATAGGAAACGTGCAAGAGTGCATGGGGCATTTCTAAGTTGCACCCAGAGGCATGTCAATGTCGGCTGTTGATGAGCAACCTAAACTGCTGAATATTATAGTCTGCCTGCAATAGTAATCACACCTATCAGTGTCCGTGGATAATGAAACGTATGCAAAGCATGCAAGACAGTTCCTGGCCACACAAAATTGAGAATCAAACAGAAATGCATGCAACACAATATGGAGTTTCCATCCTTGGAACAAATGATATTTAAAATCGTGTGTCTGTAATGTACTGCACTGTAAGTAGTTATACCCAGTGGAAGTGAAGCGCATCATGTCAGCGCACTGCCAATACACACTTCCAGCCCCATGGGCAGAGTCACCAGAAGTCCCACATTGGTAGTGATAGTACACAGCTGGGCAGTTGTGGCCATAGCAAAACATCACAAGTGTAAAGTACCCTGCGACCGTATAATATAATTTGTCCTACATCACATAATAATCACATACAACAAATGTCCGTACTGGACATGACATATAACAACAAATATAAACAGGGAAATGAAACAGATGGAGCATATAAACTGCCGCAAAAGTAAGCCAATATGTATGCATAAAATGACAGCAGCATCCGTAGTACAGTCTGTGGATATGTGTTCTGTCATACAATCTGAGTACTGTCCAGAAGATAGGCCATCCCGGCCGCATGAAAAGGTAGCAACACCAACAATGTCCATAGCATGTCAGCAAACTCTGGACATATGCGGTCCAAGCCATTCTTGTCCACATGTGTGAAGGTACAACGGGAATTACCTGGGTGGACATTACATGTCATGAAAGATAAGTCTTGTGTGTGTACCTATGTGCGTGTTGTGCAGCCATGTTTAAATTTGAAAATGCCACAGTAGTCCTCACAACCATACAGTTACCTGACATATGTACATGCAATGTATGCAATGTACATATGCAATGTGTTCCCTTGACTGTGCCATGAGACAGCAACCAAACAAGGAATGGATGGAAGTGTCTGTAATATGTGTATGGGTGAATGCAAACTGTAATAATCCCTAAAGGCGAGACTGTGTCGGATGCACAATAAACCAAACTGGAGGTGTATGACGGAGCAGTGTGTGAAGTGAGGGTTACCACCCGCACCTCTGTGCGACAGACAGTCCATCTGTGGCCAGTGTTGTCCTGCTGACAATAACAAAACAAATGATAACTGGCCTGAGATATCATGACAAAATATATTCCCTAACTTATTAGTGATACATGCATAAGTCAGTGATGTTGTATTTTAAACACCTACATCCTAAATGAAATGGTGTAAGCAGCTTAAATACTAAACAAATAACCTGTACTATTGTCAAAGAAGTGAAGTTCTGTCCCATGCACTGTCCGTGGTATATGCTATACTGCAAAGTCACGTAGTAATACTACAACTACCCCACATTGCCCAATGGAAAATGTGCCACTCCAATGTGAATCAGAAAGAAACACAAAGAACAAACCTATAACAATCGTAAAGTAACCTGACAGTCCATATTGTATACCAAAATCACACAAACATATGAATATTAAAATGTGCTATACATATGAACAGGAACGTAACCGGCACATACACATAGGATGGTATATGCGGAACCGGGACATCCAAATGCAGAACCCATGCATGCATAATGCAATACCCAACATCCCCTGTATAGCACACAACCTGCACCCATGTCAGAATGTCCACCAAATCCAGCCATACTTACGCTACCAGCCTTGCACAGCCGTACATCTACACATAGCGAGTATTACCCATATGTAGTAGGAAGTATAACCCTAGGCAGTGTCAGGATTGCAAACTATGTATCCCACATTTGTAAACATCCCATCACATTTTCGTAAATCCAAAAGCCCGCGCGTTCATGTTTTGGCAAAATTTGTGTACATTCCGCGTGGGATAAGTAACCTATTTAAACATCAGAGTTGTTTACACGCCACGATGTCTAGTACTGTACACATCTGGACAAAAGTTGCATGTGTAGTCACGGTACTGTTCAGTTTCTAGATGGACATGCATAACATACTACGCAGGATGGAACACCTGTCCACCATGCAGGTCTCCCCGCATGAATTATCGACAGAATATATTCTACTCAATCACATACTGACACCTCACCTCTCAAACTATTACAGCAACAAAATCTGGACAAAGCCTAAAATGATGGGTGGACAAATAGGGACAGATGTAAATATTGCTCTCACAAACTTCGAAAGTTGACAGAATAATAGTTTGTACATTAACATGAATTTTGTGAAGGATGTGGGGTAGTCCCTGAGTATTACAGAGGTCCGTACATATTTACAGTAACAAACCTTCACATTTTTTTACTGTAGTACTGCACACCTGTTGTTAATTCGTGTCCAAAATAATAATCCTCGAATGAATACAGGAAATAGTCAAATGTGAATGGGAACACCACTCACCGTGGATTATGTATTGTAACCACCCCCACCCATATTATGTATTGCCAACATAATAAGCTGCTGACAGGTGCCCAAACACCTGTGTCTGTAAACACAGCTAAAAATGTATAAAATGGACAAACTCTATCCATGTGCTTTGTCTGACATTTGAACACGGTCAGGGCAGTTCCGTTCACCAGGGGGACAAGTCTAAACCCAGATCACCACATGAACACCCTGACAATCAAAGACTTGTATGTGCCAGGACTATAAGCCTTGGAGTTCTGAATATCCTTGGATTGATTAAATATGCAGCTTGGGTCCACAGCAGTAGGGAATAGGGAATGTGTAATATGTAGTACCACATTTTTCCCAGCAGGAGAATGGATGCCTGTATGTAAGTGAAGCGGTGAGGCGTATGTTAATGTAGCTATGTACTATGGGTATGCATATAAATGAGTCAGAACACCAATAGTATAGTGGTTACAGCATCCGGCCAATGTGAATGCAGTCCCGGTTCAACTATGACTACAGCACATATAATTTTAAAGTGTAATGAATGCATCTCTGCTGTAAATACATTTAAATATGTAAAGGTGAATGTGTGTTTCACATACGTCTGTTAACCGGATTACAGATATTTTACTGGTACTGTCACAATTAATAAAGCCCACGTAAGCACAAAGACTTAGTAAACATATGTAACCCACAATAAGGATATGCAAGTGCGCCTGTGCGTGTGTAATCTGCTCACAACATAGCAAATGAATGCTGTTTGCTACACGTTATTTATATATCTATATATGGATATATATATTTGTGTATAGATATATATCCACAGACTTAAACTAAATAAATATATGAAATAAAGAATGAACAGACACATATATATATATATATATATATATATATATATTTTATATATATATATATATATATATATATATATATATATATATATATATATACACACACACACACACACACACACATGCAACATTAATTGATATATACATAACAAACATAAACATATGTCCTTGTAGATATAACACATGTACATAAATAGGTTACGTCATAGCTATTATGGATAGACATACAGGCATGCAATAAAGGTAAATACACTGCTGCTTTACAAACGATTGCCCAGAAAGTACCAGTGTGCAGATCTGCAAGTTCTACTCTTTAAACATGGATATAGGTGTCCTTTGCAGGACCCCAAAAATTGTGATTCTTTACAGGCACTGTCCTGTAATGATTGCTGCAAAGAAGTGTCATCCGCAACTACAATATAGCTGTACATGTAACAGTAGCTTGTGCAAGTGTAACAACACATGGGTTGACAGAATGTATGACATATGTCCCGATACGTGGAGAGTGGATAGTGCTTAGAAGTGTCTTCATACTTTATTATCGCTCACATTAAATATGTCTTATGACTACTGTGGAGGGGTGTCAGGTATGGGAATCATGGGTATGCAATAATGGGCCTAGGTGCCTAGGTGTTGGTTGACACAGATTTATTAGGTCTGCCCCATGGGAGTGATTAATATTCCTATGTGGGTATAGCACACGCCTATATCTTCCAAAAAATGAAGAACCCATCTACTGGATATTGTGCAAACCATTGGGGGAAGATGTAGGGACTTATATCAGTGTCTTGTAAGCGATTATCATGGACGTACATGCATACGACTAAGATGGTAACTATACCTCTCAACCTTTCAGAATAAGACATCTGGACAAAGGCATTTTAAAATAAGTACAAATAGGGAATATTTTAAATATTCCTCTTACAAAGGTAGAACATTGATAGAATAATGGATTATTCATTAGTATGAATGTTTTGAGGGTTATTAATTATAAAATACTAATGTCTGTCATTATTTTCTAACTTCACAGTCCTTAATGACTTGCCACTAATTTACCAGAAAGGCACAATATTATGAAAAAAGGAACAAAATTATAAGTCTAAGTTTGGGACATTTACCCAAAATGTGTACAGTTGAGAGGTATGAAGGTAACCCTATCCTAAATAAATGCACAGAACTAGTGATATTAGGTGGACAGGTGTGAAGAAAGACATGATGACAAATGACAAAACATGTATAAGTCAAAAGCATGTACCTCGATAAATGTGAATGAATACTTATACCCTGTGATATGCAATGTGGAAGGTTAATAGAAACAAAATAAATGTGTCCCTCAGGGTGTTATGCAGTGTCCCCGATACAGTGTTCAGTCTCTCACACTCGCATGTGAGTTCTGCCACTGACGGAAAGTGCAAATACCAGCGAACACATAAGGTAGATGATAGCATAATATGTTCTGATTAGCACCTGTTGGCTTTTGTGAGGAACACAACACTCTGGGCGGGTGTGTCCTGCAAAAGGAATGTAATGGCATCTGGCCTGTGATTTCTTCATATATTGTGTGTAGTGGTGTAATAAAATGATGTCTTGTATCAGAAACAGATACATGTTATAGGAAACAGTATTATCGACTATACTATTACAAGAAAATTCTGAAGGTATGAAAAGCGTTGAAGTAGTCAGTTTAGTACTGACCGCAGGTATGTGTTGACTTGTCAAATGTCACAGCTGTATATATAGTTCCTATAGGGCTGTCACCTCTACAAATGATGAAAGTGGGAGCTGCTCTGTAGAAATGTCAAACGTAGCAGGTCAAAACATACCTACAGCCATGCATACTTCACAAATACACATATTAGCACACAGCAAAGCTTAGGCCAGGATTCATGAAGCCTTGGCCGGTGTGTACGAGTAGTGTAAGAGTAGAGCAAGGCAAGATGTCTGCCAAGCTATTCAGCAATATCCTGTAGTGGTGTGTAAGACAGCCCCTAAAATGAACGTTGCACGGACAATGTTAGGATATGCAAATTACCCCATTTGTAGGTGAAAGCTATGCAAATGATGTAAAATTTGCGATACATGAAACAGTAAGCTGTCCGTGCAAGAGTAGAGTTATGTGCAGAAATGTACCCGGATGTTAACCGAGTAACGTTCTGCAAGTAGCTAAACGGAGCAATGTCAGCTGCAAATAAAGGATGAATTTAGTTGAAGAAGCATGCCAATGGCCAAATATAAGGCCAGTGGCATTTATTTCCATTGGAAATTAATAAAACTCTATTTGCCCTCCCCCGATCTCCGGTGTTTAAGTGTAGCGCAGCGGCGCGAAAACGCGCTGCGCTTTCAAAACAAGAAAAATATTTAAAATATACATACAAATTGTAATTTCAGTTAAAAGTTAGTTCGCCATGCAGGTGAATGGCAAGCTGAAGACAACATGGCTACTGAGTACTGGTTGCTATGTGTGGAAGCACTCTTTCAGAGATGTAACCAAGCATCAGTAGGCAATCCTATGCAATTGAGGCTGAGGATAGTGAATCACAATTTGTCATGCCATATGGGCCAAGCCTTTGCAGTGTAAGAGTCAGTTAAGGGGACTATCAGAGTAGAAGATAGGTGACATCATGAGTGTGTATGTATAAAACACTAATCTCATTGGAGCAGTGTGTCACATGTTTGCTGTCAGTTACTCATCAGTGGAAGAGGTGTGTTATGATTTATCCTAGGTAAAGTCAGGAAACTGACGGTGTACGCCATGGATATCACTGAAGTTTCTTGCAAACCTGCTTGTGTTCGCGCCTGTGCACGCCTGTAAGCCCGAGTAATCATGTGTGCGTGTGTGTCAGCCCGTGTGCGCACGTTGAAGAATGAGTAAGCTAGTGTAATATTATTGAAACCCGTGTAATGTCATGTAAGCCAGTGTAAGCCTTTGTAAGCATGTATAAGCCTGTGTGCGCGCGTGGAAGCGGATGTGCACTTTTCTGTGCTCCTAAGCGCGGCGCTGCTCACTGTGGAAACAGACAGTGAAAAGGAAGGTAAACAAATAGCAGTAAGTTAACCAAGAAGAACTACCACAGCTAGCAGGTGAAAACAATCAGAATGAGCATATTACACAGCCAGTACAGTAGGCCAGCACAGCACAGCACTTACAACTCTACAAACAACATTCCACCATGTTTTTCTCAGACACACTGCAACACTGTAGTATACTAAGATAAGTGAAAACTGAAAAAGCTTAACTGAGACAACATAATGTTAGGGGCTGCCATTGCTATTATATGTCAACATATGCAACATGCTGAGGGTTGTGCCAATGTGCATGCTGCTCAGCAACACACAGTGAGTAGACGGAGAAGAGTGTGCAGTCACAGGGTAACCTACCAGGGGCTACATGAGCTGGAGATAGTGGAGCGCTATAGAGTGGACAGAGACCTCCTGCAGAATATTGTTGAGCCGTGCAGAACCAACAGAGGGAAACTCATCACAGTGGAAACCAAGGTATGTGTTGCTCTTAGGATACTAGCAAGAGGTACCTTCCAGAGATCAACTGATGATATGATGTGGATTTCACAAACATCAGCATCCAGGGTACTGCACCATTTCATGAATGCCACGTCAGCACATGTCAGTGATCATGTATATATCCCAAATTCCCATGAGGTATTGGGCAGCAATATGTGTCTTTTCCACACAATAGTGGAATACCCTGACTACTGTGTGCAATACACTGCACGCACATATGCATCAAAGCACCAGCCAGTGAGCGTGGTAGGGTCTACATCAACCACAAGGGCTTCCCTTGCATCAAGTGGCAGTTTGTGTGTGATGGCCAGCCCATAATACTGAATGTGTGTGCTGGCTGGCCTGGAAGCTACAATGCTTCCCATATGTGGCATCTGACGCAGCTGTACAAAACATTTGGCAATGGGGACAACCCTCATGGTCACCTAATGGGGGATGATGGATGTACAGTTCAACTGTGGCTGATGACACACATCAGAAATGCACACGCACATGAACAGGAATGCCATAATGAGGCACACACACAAACAGAAAATGTAATCTAGCATGTGTTTGTGCTGCTCAAGTCACAGTTCTGGTGCCTGGACACATCTGGTGGAGCATTAAAGCACTTGTCAACTACATGTACCAGAATAGTCTGTGGCCTAGGTCATCTGTGTCACACACACACATGACAGTTTATATAGATAGTGTGAGTGACTGTTCATGTATGTGTTTTACTGCAGAACAGTTCAAACACAGCAAGGTCTGTCAATAATGGACATTCATCATAGTTGTACAACCACCTTGGTGGATATGCATGCAGACCTCTCATTGCTTATGTGATACAGTGATGTGCTTAAAAATACCATTGTAAATGCAAATATCAAAGGACAAATGACATAGCACTTGTCTATATGTACACATTGTCACCCATTATACATATTGGGGTCTAATACCTATGTGTTACTGTTGGTATAGTATATAGTAAATGTGGATGACTAACCCATTTTAGCCTTATAGGTTTACAGCATGGGTTGGATAACACGTATCTGTCTGTATGATACCCTTGTGTAGAATAACTGTGTCATGTGCAGAATGCATTGTAGGCCACAGCATGGATTTTCAGATGTGGACAGGAATATCCCTATTGTCTTTGCTTGTAACTAACATGGCTATATGTCAAACAGTAATGGTCCCAGCAATGTGTGGTGGACAATACCAGTGCTTACTGGTATAGTATAGTACATGAAGGATCCACATGCTACTTACTGTGTGTCCTACATGTGTGGGTCAGTTGTGAAGATATCATATAACAATCGGTTATTCAGACTGTTGAGGTCGTGTCTACTACCATAATGCAAAACAATTACAGATAGTAACAGTATCACCCATGGCACTGTGTGAAACCATATCATACACACATGTGTAGACAAGTACAACAATATGTGTATTATAATGCATATTGGCTACCAATAGAAACTATAAAGTGTTAACAGTGTGTAATACAGGGCATGTCACCATTCCAATGTGTCCACTATACATGTACATGCAGACAGTGCACCTTCACCATGTTCACAAATAAATACATGAAAATCTGTACTACACACATCACACACGTACTGCACACTCTGAAACACATGCTGCCAATACTACACACGTCAGTCAAATGGCACATGGATGGATAATAAATCTTCAGAATTAACAGTGCTGTAAACTATACTACATTGATGATCATAGCTGTAATGCATCATGCCTACTTACATACACCTAGAAGGATATCACACTTTGTGTTAGCAACATTTTAACATTAATACAGTGCTATAAAGCCACCCTGTGCATCAGCACCATGTTAGTCTGTTCCTGCATCAATATTACACATTACAGGAGGTGGCACAGGTGTCATCATATGCACTGGGTATGTTGTTTCTTTTCCAGAGCCTGTCATTGAGCCATCCAATCAACATGTATGTATGTGTGTATGTGAGGGACAACAGTTTTTGCATGACCTAATGTCGATGCAATGTGTGCGTGTGTGTGTGTGTGTGTGTGTGTGTGTGTGTGTGTGTGTGTGTATGTGTTAGCCCTAGATGTTTGTTTTATGTGTGTGTGTCTGCATATACACAGTTTCAGCATGTGTCAGCCATATACAGGAGGTTGTGGGACAGTCACAGACTGTACCTGCCAGGCTGTACAGATCACCATTTCTGGCCATGGACACCCCTCCATGCATTCAACAATATTCCAGTCCTGCACCTGGCAATGTATACACATACATTCTTGGGATCTGTATCACAACCTGTGGATAAACGGGAGTCAGTAATGTTAACCTAATTTGCATAGTATTGTCATATAATACATAGTTATATGAGCCATACTCATCCTCCAAAGTAATAACAACTACTGACTGTTGCTGAGATGTGCACACGACCGTTTATAGGTGCTGCACTATCATTGTTTTCAATATCCCTTGTAATACCCAGCAACAAAATAACTGGTCACTACACAACTATAACCCAGGATCACTACAGCACACAGTATGTGGACTATCACAGAGCCATAGAAGATTTAGATACATCCAAGGTGATCACGTACAGATAATGCAGCACATTCAATAGTGCTAATATCCACATACATATCTATATCTATTACATATATATATATATATATATATATACACACACACACACACACACACACACACACACACACACACACACACACACACACTTGGCAGGGTTGGGATTAGAACACAGACCTAACTACCTTATCACGCTACAGCATTACGCATTTACAGAACACGCTACCATGATCGCTAGATCACAGCATTCACAGAGGCATACGTCTAGCTTGCTGACATCAGCATCAAAGGCAAAGACACCGTACGGATTCTTGGAGAGTGAATAGTGTAAAAGCAATGTACTGTTGTCATGCAGCCCCCCCACACACACACACATACAGAGGCACACACTTGGCAGGGCTGGGAGTCGAACATACAGCTAACTACCTTATCACACTACAGCATTACGCATTTACAGAACGCGCTACCGAGATTACTGAACACAGCACTCCCAGAGGCATACTTCTAGGTGGGTGACATCATCCGCAAAGGCAAAGACACCGATAGGAAATGTATGTGGTGTGAGGCATCTAAAAGCATTACTGTGACCCCAGGCAGCTGGAAACACACACACAGAGGCATACACTTCGCAGGGCTGGGAGTCGAACATACACCTAACTACCTTATCACACTACAGCATTACGCATTTACAGAATGCGCTACCAAGATTACTGAGCACAGCACTCCCAGAGGCATACTTCTAGGTGGGTGACATCATCCGCAAAGGCAAAGATGCCGATAGGGAATGTATGTGGTGTGAGGCTTTTAAAAGCATTACTGTGTCCCCAGGCAGCTGGAAACATAGACACACACACGCACACACACACACACACACACACACACACACACACACACACACACACACACACACACACACACACACACACACTTGGCAGGGCTGGGAGTCGAACATACACCTAACTACCTTATCAAACTACAGCATTATGCACTTACAGAATGCGCTACCGAGATTACTGAACACAGCACTCACAGAGGCATACTTCTAGGTGGGTGACATCATCCGCAAAGGCAAGGACGCCAATAGGGAATGTATAGAGAGTGAGCAGTCTGAAAGCATATTACTGTCCCAAGGTAGACGTAGACAAACACACGACAGTGGTGTGATCGGGGCAACTAAATATCTACGGAGCACTACAACAACACTACATAGATACGGGATGCACCACAGACAGTACACCCTTCAAGACAGTCATCAAGTGTGTTCAATGTAGGCATCCATCGTGAAGTTGAAAATGGACATCTGTTGCCTGCATGACCACCATCGCTATACAGGATGTCAATGGCCATGCCCATACACAGAGGCACATCACTGACACAAGGTGTCACTGGCCATGCCCACACGCTTAGTATCACATGTCCATTTGGAATGTAGTGTGTGTCCATCTACACAATGGCATACTGGGCATGCTCACACACTTAGCAGTAGCAAAGGGCCGTCTTGCATGCACACGGATTCTAAACATGGAAGGGAGCAGTTTGGAATGTACTGTTTGTCCATCTACACAATGGCATACTGGGCATGCTCACTCACTTAGCAGTTGCAAAGGGCCGTCTTGCATGCACATGGATTCTAAACATGGAAGGGCGCAGTTTGGAATGTACTGTGTGTCCATCTACACAATAGCGTACTGGGCATGCTCACACATTTAGCAATTGCAAAGGGCCATCTTGCATGCACATGGATTCTAAACACGGAAGGGCACAGTATGGTATTACTGTCTCCACGTACATTAAGGCCACTCACATGTATTGACCAGTACACACTCAGGAGCCATCACAGATGTCTCAGGTGCAGATCACAGAGGTACACACCGCAGTCTACAATGTAGTCCTCAGACATCACCATGTCATTGGACCAGCAATACACAGCCATACATTAACACAACACCGTGCGACTCATGACCATTGGACTGTACATAGGTCTACAGCAACTGTGCAGACTACACATGTACTGACAGGGTTCCATCATGTGTTATGCATTGCAATGATACCACTGTACATAACCAGGTCGACTCTACACATACCAGGGGCCCTGGGTCTTACACAGCTGTGACAGATGACTGTCACTGTACACCAATGAACACACATGTTTGGATATGTCATACATGTAATTGCAGTGGATCTGTGCATGGACCACACACACAACACATATGTACATAGCATATCTTTTGCTGTACTCCATGCAGACAAGTAGCTACAGCAATCATACACATGCAAATGGAAGGTGGGTCCATGGCTGTTGAACGCTAACAGTACATGAGGTAACAATGTTGACTGAGGACACATTCCCTCTGTACTAGTTACCCATGACACCCATCATATCATACAACAGTCCATGTGTTATGTATGTCAACACACATGTCCACCAATTGCAATGCATACAAACATGGCTACATGACAGGCATGTAGGACCAATACACATGTACAATCTGTAGTGTGCATGCAGCTGCCATGCATGTGCAGTAGCTGATGTAAGTAACTCATCTGTGCCTAACTACAACATGCAGTTGCAATGCAGCCCCATCATTGACACCTGTATATGGTGACATACTGACAGTACGGTAGGATGTACATCAGGTATGGATGGATGTGTGTACATAAAGTGGTGATCCACCTGTGTAGATGGATGTTTGCTGGGGATGGCTCACAGGTGTGTCACACACCATCCTACCATTACATGTGCAAACAGTACGCTATGTTACTGTTACTTGACGGTGAAGACATAAAACCTACACAGCGGTCAGGTGTTACTGACTGTACGTCACTTGACACCTGTAACACTTACATCCTCCCGTGTGCATATAGCAGCACAATTGCCGGACATAGCGTTGGTACACATAATGTGGCCAATACTGCTGCACGTCTGTCAGACGTATCATCATATAGCAGGTGTATAATTCACAGTACTGCCATGTGTGTTTGCTTGTGTGACCATCTATGCCACATATGGTGGGGAATGCATTCTAATTGTTACACACCCCTGTACACTGTTGTAGAGATCTGTACATACTGCAGTGTGGAAAGCATGATGTAGGCAGGTGTGGTGTGTGTATCACACACATCAGCTATCCGCATGTGTATGACATTTGTGGTCTCCACAGTGTGTGCGTGTGTATGTATGTATGTATGGCTGTCTGGTGCATGGAGTGAGGGTGTATGCTACTATACAGAACACACCGAATCCCTAACCCCTCATGGTGATGCAGTCTACTACCCTGTTGATGCCATAGGTCTCAGCCATACTGGCTACCTGTACATGTTCTTTCTCTGTGTCGCGTCACGTGGGTGCACAGTACTGTGAGGGTGATGACCACATAGGCAGGGGTCCTCACCTCAACACTATGGAGTGTGCGTTACAGTGTTGTTGACCCCAAGAGTGTGTGCATGTTCCTGTAATGTGACAGGGTATGACTGCTACACAGTGAGGCCTCATGCTATCAGGTGGCCTCTAACATTAGCATCGGCCAGACCGCTGTGTACAACCCCTGCACCATGTCAACATACCTGTGATGTGACCTGGTATGGATGTCACGTCTCTAGCCACTGTAGCCTATTAAACTGCCCACATGCGTCTGGATCAGTATATGTGTGGACATCTGTGGTATGTTAGCCTTTCCAACAGTCAGGTTGAGGCTACGTATAGCATGCTGATATTGCCATACGTGCCTGTGAGTACTCCACAGTTACACATGGGAGACTGCAAACACTGCTACCTGTAGGCACATGCAAGTAGACCATAAGGAGGGAACCAGGGCATCATTACCAACATGCTGTTACTGTTGTTACCAAGACACATACTGTGGACATATAACAATGCATGCTAAACCTGTACTACATGGTATGGCTGGTGCGTGTTAACAGTACACAACTAATGTAATATACACTTCTCTCACTATTCATACACAACTAATGTTATACACACTTCTCTCACTATTCCGTTCACCCTGTGCATCAGACCATTTGAGCATGTCCCCGCACCAATGGTGTGGATTACAGGGATGTGGCACAGGCTTCATCATATGCACAGGGTGATAATGTTTGCCAGGGGCATAGGCTGCACCAATGGATGACATCATGTGCGTGGGTAAGGGCTGGTGACATGATTGGACATGTCTGTTCAGTATGCATGTGGGTGTTGTGGTGCCCTACAGATGTGTTTGCTGTGTGCATGTATGTGTGAACACAGTTCTGCCTTTTATGAGGCCTACACAGGGGTATTATTGACAGCTCCAGATTGTACAGACCAGGTTGTACAGCTCACTGTGTCCGGCCATGGCCACGTGATCTGTGCCTGCCAGGGGTTGCACGGGCACTACCAGGCGGAGGTACAGATTGGCTACTGTCTGACAACACATGTCCACTGGAACCGTGTCCCCACTGGGAACGTTCAGGGCCACTTCCACATGGCCTGCTGTGTCCTGGTGTGGACAGCGCAGCACCAGCTGCACTGCTACTGCTACCGGCACTATGGGAGCAGGCATGTGAGGTGGCACACTCACGTTGACCTGCACTAGGTGGTGTAGCTGGTCTACATCTATGTGGCCTATGCCTCACTCCTACCAGATGTTCCAGCACAGACAGCTCAAGCTCACGGATTGCAATGCCAAAGTCAAGGATTCCGACCATGTCACCCAATCGCCTGTCCAGAACATCAGCAATCTGCTGTTGAGCATTTGCCAATGCCTGGATGTTGTTGTTTAGGGTACGGACAGCAGCCATCTGCAGCCTCTGCCCTTCTCTGTTCAGCCATTCAGCACGTGCCTGTGCCACCATTACAGTCTGGAACATGCGTCTGGTGATACCAGCTGCTGCGCTCTGTCCTGCAGGTGCATGTCTGCCAGAGGTCCTCGTACGAGCAGCACTGGCCGCATGCCTGTGTGGCACATCTGCTGTCATTGCACTGACACCATGGTGTGGAGACACACCTTCTGTAGCCACCACACATTCTGTTCCACGCTAACAGACACTGACTGCCCTTCCTCTATGGCCACTGGTGATGCGGTATGTGTTGGCAGCAGAACTGTGTGCGGGGAAGAGGGGGGCATAGCTGGGATGGCAACCATTGGCACAGATTCAGCCCCTGACAACCCTGCCTGTACCTCATGCATATGTTCATCACTGCTAGTATCTGTGGGGACACTAACATCAGATGGACCGCAGGAGGGTAACGCACCTACATCACCTGTTAATGCAAAAAAAGACTAAATTACAATAGACACACAAACACACACGCACACACACAGACACACACACACACACAGACACACACACACAGACACACCATACATGTGATTTGACAGACGGCATGAAGCATGCCTGTGATACAGCAGATGGCATGCAGCTCAGACATTAATAGTGTTAGTTACCATACCTCCCTGGGGTGCACACTACAGCAAGCAGATGTCATATCAGTAGCCATGCAGTTCACACAATTATGGTAGTATGCATGCATCACGTGATACACCATGTGGGCCAGAACAGGATAACAGTACACATGGCTGACGTGACCTTGACATGTAATCCGCTGACATGTGCATTAACATGCATACATGTCTGACACAATGGTGTCCTGACACATGTACAGCATCGTAATGGGCATCACATTGCAGTGTTGTCTGTATGCCCTACAGATAGAATGCATGTTTAGCAAATGTGCATGAGCATGGAAGCGTAGTGTGAGCTGTCTACATTGCTATACAGTGTGAAGTACAGACACTGTGCCATTGCATGGCATCATGAAGCGTCTATATTGCTATACAGTGCATAATATGTACACATTGCATAGCCATAACTGCATGCATATCCATGACATAACTGTGGATTATGACCCACGATGCTGAGGTGTATACACACCAAACCATGCTGTGTCATGTGACAGGTCACTGGAGGACCTACAGTTGACACCCCTGCACAACTACTACAGAGTCTTAGCTGCCTGGCAACCATGTCCACACATAGTGGACTTGTCAATTCACCATGTCCCACATGACATTGATGTACCACACACACGAGGTGCACAGCTAACAGTGATGTCCTACAGCAGCAAGGGAAATGTATAGTATCTGTGGCCTGATGTGGTGTCAATGTCTGTGGAAGCTGTACAGGTGACTACTGTCATGCTATGACACAGTCGTGATGTTCAACACATCTTATATGGTAGACATCAGTGACACCTCCAGTAGCTGTGCACAGGCTTTTAGGATGTCCAGTGTACCACATCAACTGTATAATCTGTCAACTAAGGCTATAATTGGACCATGTGTGGACAATGTGAAACAGGGTGTATACACATCAAATCTACTGTGTGGCTACGTGTCTCTGGCCATCCCCCATGACCATGTGTGCACATGTGTTGGACAAATGTGTGCGATGGCCGTGTATCACACATGTCTGTGTTGTCCCATATGACATACACCCATAGATGTCAGATATGTCACCATCCACAGGGCTATGCAGACAACGGGTTGTATGTTTGGTATGTGGGGTATGGGTTATGGGATAGTGTGACAATATTGCAGCCAAAACACTACGTGTCTGGGACTTGTCAGATGGCACATCACAATGTGTGCACCCATTGCAGGGGAATATAACACAATGGTAATGCCTGTGGGCTGCCCATAACACAGCTCACTGTGTGATACTGTTTGCGTACCACACATGTCGTTCCAATGTATAGTACATATGCATCCATAGTAGAACACCTCCACCATTGTATGCACAGCTGTCCACACATGCAGCAATGACAAATACTGTGGTTTCATGTCGGTGTATCATTTTGCTTGTATATATTGCACATGGGTGGCCTGTGTGAATGATGGGTGATGCGACCTGTATATCGTGACTGGAATGAACATCAAGTGTACAAGTGTTAACTGGCCACATGGCAAATAGGTCTATGCTTTAACATGCCTGATACTGATGACAGTCTCACCTGCAACGGACTGTCTGTGCGGCATGCCAGAGGTACCTGTATGGGGGTGACACAGCAGTATGAACATTATCCATGACTGTATGACAGCCACAGGGTGCACTGTGCATGTTAACACAGTCGCCTGTACAATAGCATATAGTATGCACATGTGTGCATACACAGGGTAGCATACTGTAGTATGCAGCATGTGTGTCCAAATATCTTGCATATGTTGTTACATTACATAATGTACAGTGACACATGCAACTAAATGGGATATAATAGCCATATGTGCAGTACTGACTTACCAGGCAACTCCAGGCTCATTGGTTGGGAGACACCCACCTCCACGATGGCAGCTAGTGTTTGTGGATGCTGTTCTGGGGGTGTCCCCTGACTGGCCAGTAGCTCCTCGGTGTGTGTGAGTGGGGGCTGGGTTGGTGGCCCACCACCTGTTCCACCTTGTTCCCTGGTGATTGCAGTGGCACGCTGTTTTGCATGTCGTATCAAGTCCATGCAGTGTCTGCGCACCTGCTGGTAGGTGCGGTTATGACCACCCACATCGTTCACCCTCCTGCGAAGATCCTGCCACAGGTCATCTCGCTGCTGGGCATGCTGTGGCACATGGCTGAACAACACCTCGTAGTTCTCATGGAGGTATGGGATGAGGACATCATCCTGCTGGTGGCTGTATGCTGGCAGGCATGTATGAGGCATTATCTGTAAGACATAATGATGGTGACAGGTCACAGTTTCAGAGATGTACAGAGATACTGCTGCACATACATTTCTAGTAAATCTGGTACATCTGCACAGTTATCTTTGCAAATCATCATGACACTGACACGACTGACATGTTTGTGTCACACACATGTAACACCCGTTATGCATTGGATATCATCACCATATATGTGTGTCACCTCATTACATTGTTCATACTCCATGTGAATGCTGTCTTGATGTGGGCATGTCTGTTTGCCTGCACTGGTGTTCTTACCTATCTATACATGCCTGGATGTGTCCACGGTAATGCTGTTGACCTTGATGCTGTGTGTATGTCACATATCAACACATACACAGCCTTAATGGACTTGAGCAGTGACAATGCACACATATGCATGGAAACCTTTACATGCATGTGTTTTGCCATATACATCTTCATGGTACTGTACAGCTGTTCAACATCCTGCCACAGATCGCCTATGTTGCACATGTGATAGACATGGGACAATGGCTAGTTGGACGTCATTCGCAGGGATGGTTATCAACTATAGCATGTACAGGCAAGGTTTCCTAGCTGTATCTGACAGCCATTATGCCACCGCGAGGTGCATCAGTGCTACATTGCTGATCCAGACAGTTGATACTACATCTACCATGCGGCCATCACACCATGTATGACAGGGATGACATGTGCAGCTTTGATGGACAGGGTTGCATGGTATGGTGGGAGTATGTCACATGTATGGCACAGGGATCTGTCCAGCATGTGGCGATACTAGTAGTAGGACGGTGGCTGCCCATGACGTATGTCTTTCAGATCAGGATATGGACATGTAGCATGTCCAACATCATAGTGTAGCAAATGTCTTTATGCAAGGTCGACAGCATGCTGCATAGTGGAGGTGAGGATTGTGAAGGCTGGTATCGCCCATCCACACATGGCCAATACCCCTTAAAGGTGATATGTGATCCAATATTGGTCACCCAAGTGCTGTGTATGCCTGTCCAATGATCTCCGTGCTCATGGATGGCACCCTGTCATGACATGGGTACCTCGTATGACTACCTAAGGGGCCTGGAGATGTCACCAACTCAGGGAGGTGTACTGCACAGCACCATCCCTTACACAGTGTCCATAATATTGACCACAGCCTAGGTGGTAGTTAATGGGTACAGGGATATTCACCTAGCGGTGACAATGCTGATATCATCCCTCAGAATGTGCACATATGTCACACACCTCACCCACACAGCCCATTCTGTATGTTGTTCACAACACTGAGACAGCTATTGCTCATAGGTCATGGCCATTCACATACTTACATACACAGATGCCTGACATTTGTCTGTGTGGTATGGGCTACAATGATGGTGGAGTACAACACATTAACCCTGTTTTACTGTAGCTGGCACTGGTGTGATATGCACATGTCACTCTGGCACTTTTTGTAGTTGTGATTCTGTCAACAGGCCACTGGTAGAACAGTCCTGTGACATACAAAGGTATATGCAGTCAAACATCCGTACTGTCATGTACATCTGTACTGCTAACATCTACATTGATAATGGTTCATGGACTTGCAGACCATACTCAGCAGGGTTATAGTATGGTGCCACCAATTATGACTGTCGTCACCACTTGTGGGTTGATATTATCCAACACCCTATCTGTATTGTATGTTCATGCTCAGCACTTGTTCAGAACTTGTGAGCACGTCATGAGCTACTGATTAATATAGCACCCATTCCACACCATTTCTCACAGGTACATTGTCTGTCCTTACATTTCCAGCTTGGTTACAGTACAACAGCTGTTGTACACATGTAGCTCACATATCTTGTGAGACATGGTTGTATATACAGGCATGTCCAACTGTCACGTACCAGTGCTATTGCCTGTCTATATGATGAATATGGTGTACATGTGGCAATAGAGCAATTGTCTCATGTACACAGTCAATGCTCACCTCCCAACATACGACACTACAGCCTGTGGGGGATGCACATATGCAGCTCTGCTGGGGGTAATGCTGTCACCAACCCTGACTGCACCTGACACTCATGTGGGGATGTGTAACATTCGCAACACACCCCACTCATCACATAGTCTCACAAGATCTCCACCACAGGCCACACATATGAGGGCAACATGTGCAGTACCTCTCCATACTCTGTGTAGGCACCAAAGGCAGCCCCCATCACCAAACACAGCAACAACTTATAGCCCACAGACTCATGTGTGCCCATCACATACAGCCAATAGGGTGTTATAACATACACAACACACCTGTCATAGGTGACTCTGTAGGCGGTCACACTGCTGTTCCACTCAGCGGGCTACACAAGGTGATAGTCGCTTACATCTTGCTGTCGGGTAACTGATTCTGCAACATAACCTATGCACCCATACCACACCTCACCAGGTACAATGTGACTGTCATTCTCCACGTTAGTGTGACTGCCCTGAGATGCAACTTCACAGACTACGTGTGCAGGGACATGCAATAGCTCACCAGTCTTGTAGCCCAAGCCCTGGGGAGTATTATGCATTCATCTGGACCTGATACCACTGTACAATGACTGAATGTGTCACTTCAACAGTTGCCTATGCTTCTGCTGTCATTCCACAGGCGTCTGGTATCTGTCCGCTTTGACTGACATGGTCAAACAACACGATGCTTTGGCACAGATGACCTGCACCTGTCAGCCCTGGGAGTACAGATCACATGTAAGGCTCTTGCTGCTTCTATACTGCCTGTCTTGCACAGTTTCCAATAACATTCACCACCAGAATGGGAACTGGCAAGCTAAACATGGGGTCATGTGACGCAATGCTTGACATCTTCATCTCTGATGCACGCAGGGAAGGCACTCCTTATGATGCACCACTTCAATATCTCTGCAGTGACTGGGACCTGCCTCTAGGCTCTGCAGAGCACACCTGCAATGACAGGTAATACACAGACCATACCTTTCAGGCATGTACCTAGACCGTCACACCCACGGCAGAGGTGTTCCCATATTCCACTGTTGTACACACATCCTGGCTAGTTAATTACCACAATGCATCAGAGGTGCTCCATGTGCAACTAACTGTGTCCAGAACTGCTATACACATTGTAACACGCTACAGATTCAACAACATACCCCACGGTTACCAGACCTCATTTGTTGGTGTACTGGACAGCAGGGCTCAGACAGATACTACTGATGTGAGACTGACACTATCCCACACTTAACTGGGATAGCCACTCATGTACCGACACATTAGGCCAACGCTGTCTGTGATTCATCACCTCCACTAGGCTGGATCAACCCATACACAACACCTCCAAGACCAACAATATCCTTGACATGGACACTACCAACATGTGACTGGTGTTCCGCACCTGGGGTTATCCCCTCATTGGTGGATTCCGGACATATGCTAATCACCCTTGTTAGCCACATCCTGGCACCACACCCTTCACGGCATACACAGTACATGAGTACTACAACACCTACTACAGATGTCTTATGACAGCGGTAGTTAACGTCATGACACCCGTGCAGATGGACAATGCACATACAAACGCTGACACATACCCCAGTGCACTTCATTAGCATGTACACGACTGCATGTATCATGCTATTCCACACAGTGCCATGATGGTACCCACCAGATAACAGACACCACTCTGTGGGTCCAGTTCCATGGACATAATTTACAACAACAGGTGGTGGCTGTTGCACAGTGGTGTACAATCCCATGGGTGGGGTAGCTCACTGGTCAGCCTTGGTAGGGCCATGGGATCCCTCATCACATACTCCAAAACTAGCTACATAAACATTACTGCGACACATTCCGGGGTGTACCACAAGGCATTATGGTGGTATGTCAGTAGTCAATGGCAATACCCACATCTGCTCTCACATACAACAGTTAGTCAGGAACATTACACAACCAGGTGATGTTAGCAACATGCTGGCGGATGGATTAATTGCTAACATTACACCCTCTCACTCCCTACAGGGCCACAATCCATGCAGAAACATTGCGGTGTCCCTGCGGTCACACCTACACAGTACTAACCTGCACTCTATATGGCCTGGGACACTGGCCCCATGTGACCGTCCAAAGTCCAAGGCTGTGCTGTCCACAAACCTCTGAACTACATGTCTCCCCACTAGGCCACCATATTCAGTAATAGCCTTGTATCAGACATTGTGGCCCCTGAATGGCACACAGCAACAGTTATCACACTCCATACAGGTGGTGCCACAATGCAAGAGTGGGACTATTGCCCTACACACCTGACTGGACTGTTCTGCATGGCTATGGGGCACATCATCATGGACATCATTCACAGAGACATTGTTGGGCTCCGGTCCTTTGATGCCACCCAGGTTGGACTTGTTAGGGTCAGAGCATGGCTCCTACACCTGATGGACTCCTTTCATACAGTTACCAGGGTAGTTGATGATGGTACGGGGGTCCACACAGCCTACATTGTCCTCTCATTGCCTTTCAGCACCGTTCTCCATTCTGGTATTGACAACATACACATCCACCTGCACATCAAACCCTATGTCTCAGGATGTTATGCAAAGTGACACACACAATGAGGGTAGCATACCATAGTACCTACTGTATTGCAGTTACACTTGGCATACCACAGTCCTCAGTCATAGGGCCCCTCATGTTCGGTATATGCTTCCCTGAGGTACAGGCTAGCGCAGAGGGACTTTCCCTGCCTAGCTTTACAGACCACTGCATACAAAGCGCCATGATTGCTCCACCAGCTGATACTGACTCCATCCATAAGGGTGTCACTGTGACGGATACCTGATATCAATATCATGGCCTCAAGCTGCATGACACAAGGTGCATGAACATCCCCTTTGCATTACACCATTCACCCACTGACTATCACATAGGTGGTAGTCCCCTACATACATGACACATTGTACGTGTTCATAGTACACGCATATGTTGCACCCACTCCTGTGATAACCATATTGCCACTGTGGCGTGGATATCCTTCTATGTGGCCACACTTATCTGTACTGGGTGTGTAGCTGGTACATAGGCACCCATTGTACCTCTGAACTCCAGACGTATACACACATTCAAGGGTACAACACCCCATTTAGGGTGTACCTTACACAACAGCTATGGTTTTACATACCACAGCATTAACACGCCATGACGTTTATTGAGCTCCAACAGTTAAAGTATGCGGCTGAACTACGGACACCACGTTTGTACACATTTGCATACTACATACTCAGGGGTGACCTCTGCTGAAAAGACAATCCACAACAATATTAATGGATATACTCCACATATGCGACATAAGCAAAAGCCACTGTGAGCAACATGCTCATGGATATGTGCACAAATGCAAGCCCCACAAACCTGTATATGCTACGTACACCCACCTACATCCCCCACACTAGAAACTATAGCAATACAGACTGTAATTACAGCACGAACATCCAGTCAGTCAATTACATCTGCACACATTTAAAGGCTCCATGCAAAATTGTAGCTGTTGTATAATGGAACAAACGGCGATGTTACAGGTTATGTTTGCAATAGTCCTTTATCAGACAGTTGGGATGACAGGTACACTCACATGTAGAACCACATACTCTAGCCGTCACACACAATCCACGGGGGACATGAATCCAAACTATACGTGTCTCTACACATAGCAGTTGCAGTTACACACAACAAAACACAATACAGGCCGTCTCCATGAAGGTAGGGCAAATGGGCAACGCCCAAGTGGAGAATTCAATTATACCCCACTGTTGCCATGTAATTGGTGATTGGAGTAGCTGCACAGCTGTTGTGCAAGTAATAAGTCACTCAGGAACATAAATTGGTGGCAGGAAACCACATGTTACAGGTATCGACGTATATAAGGATGACTTGCCAGACATTCAAACCGTATGCTCATACCATAGAACTGTTTAAACAGTGTAAGAGAGATAGAGACAAAAGTCCGGAATGATAACAAGGTATGTTGAACACTCGGTATGTAAGTGTATGTATAGCATGTTTCGTATTAATTATGTTAGTGTATGTATAGCCTGTTTTGCATTAATTAAAAGTGTCCACAATGCATAAAGTGTGAAAAGGTATTTATGTAGTGATGTCTTGCTGAGCATATTAACGCTTGTAGAAATTGTGCGGCCAGCAGTGGGCCACAAGGTAAACATCACAGACACCACAAGGGATGCTACATGAGGGCTTGAAACAGAACAATTCCATACCACCCACCGTCAGTGGTAGGGTATGTCCAACAAGTACGTGCCATAGCAGGGGATAGTATATGTTGATATACTTTCACAGTAGGCATGTGTATGGGCATATAATGACAAATGACATGTCTAAGGTGGTCCCGCTGTGCAAGTATGCTTTGCATTATGGGATACTATGTAAAATATGTGTAATGTATAGTAATGTAGGTAGATATGTCAAATATGCTACACAGCATAACTGTGTAGCATATTTGTAGTCATTGCAGTTGTGTTGGTGACAGAACCTCTTTGGCATGGGTTGCCACCTTTTCATATGGCCATTGTTGGACACTTGCGGGACACACATCGGTGTTTACAGGCCGACACATAGCCACAGTCAGTACACAGGAAAGCACATACTTTTATCCTCAATACATACTTATTGTCATGGGACTTTGGCTACTTATCATATTGCATGTAACATTTACGTTTCTTACATACAGGCATAACTATTTCATGCAACTATTACATAAAATATGGAACATAATAATGTCCTACCATCTCGGACAGTTGCCCTTTGTAATGTTTTATGTCAGGACACAACTGCCCAGGGAGGGGCTGTCCCTCCTAATGTGGGACAGGTGGTAACCGTATGCCTACAGCTAGCTATACCCACACCTACCGTAATGATCTACCTCCGAGTTGGCACTAACAGACACATGATGCGGACCCACACACACATTACAGTCACACGGAAACACACATGGCACCCTCAACACATACATACACAGACTATGGCACTCACAAACACAGTTGAACACAGTACCTACGTGAACCGCAACACCGGCAGCGTTAACTAAATGTCCCTTCATATCATCATAATATTACTCGCGGTTGTACTGTTCCGGTACTATGTTCTTTCGGTCTTTCAGCCTCGTGGTTACGTGTGTCGGTATGTGACACATTCCATAGTTGGCGGTATCCTATTTATTTGTACCTCCAAGGTTTTATGAATGTCGTTGACCTATCTATATATTTGCAGATATCGGTGAATCTGTATATATCAACATATATCTATCGCCCTTTCTATCTGTATTATATATATATATATATATATATATATATATATATATATATATATATATATATATATATATATCTGACAGGGAAAGTGACAGGCAAGCTACACCTTTCATTGTGTACTTGACAGTGTATACTGTTTCCTGGACTCCACACGTTTGTGTCTGTACCTGCCACATTACACACCTGCTATAGGTTAGGGTTACCACCTGTCCCACTTTGCGAGGGACAGTCCCTCTTTAGGCAGTTGTGTCCTGCAAAATATTTGTAAAATGGCAAATGTCCTGAGATTTTAGGACAAACTTATTTCCTATAGTTTATGTAATAGTTGCATAAAACAGTTATTCTGTATCTGAACCACCTAACTGTTATAAGAAACAGAATAAGTAACTAAAACATTACAAGAATAAGCTTTTATCTAGGCAAAGATTTTCGTACTGGCCGGGTGTATGTATCGGCCTGCAGAAATCTGACGTATGTCCCACATTGGTCATTTGAAAAGGTGGCAACCCTACCGTAGATACATCTTTGCTACCATAGTGTTAGGTGATTGTATACATGATTGCGTGTTCTACTCCTGGCAGTGGTCATTTTACCCTTCAGAGCAGGCGCTATTTAGTACAGAAGTGAATAATGCTGGTTTAATCACCTGTTCTGGACATCATTGACCATGATCTGTGCAATATTCAGGGAAGCTTAGCCCTGTTTCGCGCATATCCGTATAGTCATATTTAAACAACGCTTACCAGCAGTGGGCAACACATATTCCCGCTAACGTGTGCTAAACATGATCTGATGACCTGCATCTGACATGCATTACTCATACCTTTGGGATTACGTTACATCCCTTGCAGGATGTGGGACCGGGAACATGCACGACGGTCACTGCATTTACCACTTGGCCATCTGGGATGTGTACACGTGTTATGGCGTTTTGTATGTGGAGTATACTACGGCTGTTACTCCATACTGCACTCACATGGGTAACTCAGTTAGTTTACATATTGATGAGTCCAGTTAATGGTATCCATATGATGTTTACTGGATGTGCTCCGGCATTGGGTTATGTATATCACAGTGAGCCACACACGATAATGTGCTACACCTTCAAACGACCGTAGGTGGAGCATGCTGGGGTGACAAATACCTGTCATGGGTACTCCCCATGCCTTGACACAACATCCATGATTACATTATGTGGAGCCCCTCATTAACGCAGCAGGGAATCCGTGCAGAGTGTGTGTAGAACAGTGCTTACACACATGTGATCCCGCGATTGCCTCTGCTCCACTAAGCAACAGTTGGTTACTCGATGTTGTGGCGACAGCAGACACTATTTGCCTCATTTGGTGTATGGCCTCTGACAATCGGGCATGTACCTACCGATGTACCTGGGAACCTATAAACACAGCAGCAACATATGCTGATAGGCGCATGTACTGTTAAGGTGTTGACATTCCGTGTTCCAATAGCTGTTGTGTGTACAATGTTTGAGGGCTGCCTATGTAGGATTCACACAGTGGGCCACCTATACATTACAAGTTACAGGTGGTTGTGTGTGTGTGCCATCCATTTTACTGTGTGTGCAGGTGGAGAGGTGTGTCAGTCCATAGGGGCCTACACTGTCAGAGTATGTGCTATACGTTCCCTCTTTGCCAAGGCATAGGCATATTGGGTATGCCTCCGTCTGCCTACTGGGGCTGGCACAGTGTGTTCATGGTCTGAATCCCTCTGTGCCTGTGATGGCCTTGGCAATTGCGGTGGGCTATGTGGGCCTTCACCATTTTGTCCCTGCTGCAGCTGTTTCCGCAGGATCATATTATGTAGCATGGCACATACTCTGAAGATGTGGGCACATGTGCCTGGAGAGTACTGCAAGGCTCCACCAGATGTGTCCAAGCAATGGAACCGTGATTTCAGCATCCCAAACACACGCTCTATGATGATTCTGGTTTGTGCGTGTGCCTCATTATGGCATTCTTGCATGTGTGTGTGTGCATTTCTGATGGGAGTTATCATCCACAGCTCCAGTGCATAGCCAGCATCTCCCACAAGGTGGCCATGTGGGATGTCCCCCCTGACAAATACCTGATACAGCTGTGAGGCATGCCAGATATGGGAGTCATGGTAGCTTCCAGGGCTGCCAGCACACACATCTATGATAATGCCCTGGGCATTGCACATGACCTGGCAGTTGATGGAGTGGAATCCATTGCGGTTTATGTAGCGCCTATCATGCTCACCAGGTGGTGACTTGATATCTATGTGCATGCAGTCTATTGCACCCAGTACCTCCGGGTAGTGTGCCACATGGTGGAAGTGACGCATATTGCTGGCCAACTCCTCCTGAGTTCATGGGAAGTATATATGCTCATTGGCATGTGGTAACATGGCATCCAGGAACTGGTGTAGTACCCTGGATGTTGATGCCTGTGAGATCTCCATTATATCTCCAGTTGGCCTTTGAAAGGTACCTGTGGCTAGTATTCACAAGCTTACACATACCTTCGTGTCCACTGGGATGGGTTCCCCTCTGTTGTTTCTGGTTCTCGGGCGTGGCTGGCACAGCTCCACTATTTGCTGTAAGATGTCCCTGTCCACCCTGTAATGCTCTACTATCTCCAGATCATGTAGCCCCTGGTAGGTTACCCTTGATCTCTACACTCTTCTCCTCCTCCGGGGCCTGCGGTGGTTGTCGGCATCATCCTCCACAACACTGTCAGTCTCTAACACATGGTGATGAATCACAGCTATGGCAGCTCCCAACATGTACATTTTAAAAGTTCCCCGTGTGTTTACACCTATGGTGCAGTGTTTGGGAATACACAGGTGTGTGTAGGGTGCTTTCACACTTTATACTATTGTGCTGTGAACACCAATGATGTCATAGGGTGTGTATGTACAATCGTAGCTACAGGGTATCTTATGTGTTTTACTACAGGGACTACTATTGTGGTGCCTTTGGTGTTGAATTACATTTGGCTGCCGTGGATTACCTCTTGCCCTTCCCTTTACATTTCTGCACGTTTCACCTACCATTTTCTGGCATACATCCAGCAGCCTGCTTTCATTTGTACTTTCCTAGACCTGGCTTATCTTGCGTAATGTGTTCTATTGCTGGTCTACTGTAGGTTTGCTTTGCTCTGCTATGACAGTTCTCCTATCTTTGCAATCCAATGCCTCCCCTCTTTTCTTTGTAATCCAATTCCTCCCCTATCCTGTTTTGCAGGTTTCTGCAAGCAGACTTGTCAGCTGCCGTCGATTGGCCGCTGTGAGTTGATTGGTGTTAATTGCTCATTTGTACTCCAATTACCCTACTGCAGCATTTCCTTCTTTTCTTCCCCTGACCTTCCTGTTCATGCTATTGTTCGCGGCGCGTGCATCCACTTACCGGGTTTCGGGCACGTTTTCATCCCCATACACATGCGCTTTCAGGAACCATATATGCTCTCAGCTAAACGATTCTATACCTACCTCCCCACCTCTGTCCTGCAGCTTTGCTTAGCAATGGCCAGGCCAGATTTGCATTGCTCCAATGTGCTTACAGCTACAGTGGCACACCCCTCTGTGATGTCATGTATCACCTCTGAGCCACTCCTCGGTGTTATAGCACTGCGCTGTATGGTACATCCTTCATCCAGCGGGACGTTTATGATTCAGTATTACCTGCCTCATTTGCATGGCATTGACTACTAATTCATAGTTACTGCGCCGAACATTGTCGCAGACCCTTAGCAACCCTTGCACCTTGGTTGTGGTGTACCATGCATACCATTGCATATTATGGTGAAATCCTGATTTGTATTACATTACGATTTTATGACATTTGTATATATTTTCTTTGTGTTCCAGTTTGCGCACACATGCCCTGCGGTTGTACTGTGCATTACTGTGGACATGACATTAAATGTTTTTTAGGTGTTGTGCATCTTTTCTTATGCCATTGGCTGTGTATTTAGCCATTGGAATATGTTAACTTTGTAATACATGAGTCTGGTCCGCTTCCATAGCTCCGATGTTCTGTTTGGGAAAATGTAAACTGTGTTTTTTGGTTTACATTTCCATGGGCTTATGCTATGCCTGCACCACTTCATGAATCGCTATATGCCTTCATTTGCATGGTGCGACACTGTGCATGGGGTGATTAGCATACCTAAGCCGAGGGTTGCGCAGTTCTGGTGTACGCCGGTAGTGCACGTGGAACTGGATCGTACCTGAATTGCTCGGCGGCCATATTTGGTGTTATACCGCCTACGCTACACATGCGCCTGGCGCAAGCTTCATGAATCCCGGGGACTGTGTTTACCATGATTTATAAAAAAATGTTTAATATTTAGAACCTAAAGAATAATACCACTATAAATATAGTTTGTGCTGAAGGGTTTACCATTTATACTTCTTTCATAACCCATGTGGTTCCAAAAATATGAACATTTGTTTGAAATGTGAGGACTTAATTTGATTCTGTCAAAAGGCTTTGGCTCCTCCCATTGGAAGTTACAATGCAAACTTCATGAGGTCCATTGGAGTGAATGAGTTAATTAACAGATTCTGCTGTAGAATATCAATCCAGTTGCTTATTTGTATTTTCATAAAATCAGTACTGTCTATTCCTTTTTTTAAGGTACAGCAGAATATCACAGGTTCTCTCTGTCTGCTGAGTTTTCTACCTTGACTACTTTTTGAAACACCTCTTCTTGGGAAGTCTGCTGTTTAGCCAGTCTTTGCTTCATGTCATCCTCTGATTTCAGCAGTTTTATCAGCTCATCTGAAAGCTACTTAAATGTTCTATTTGTCCAACATTTTAACATTTGAATTTAAATATTCTTTAAGCGTTTCACTTATTTTAAATGCCTCTTGAGAACATTTGATTGATTTTTTCCCCTCTGAATTACTCCAAAGCGATCCCTGTACCAAAACCTAAACTTGAACTCCTTTTTGCTGAACAGATTCAAGATTATTCTCAGCTAGAGCTTTTTCATTTCCTTGAAGATTTCCTCTTGCCCTTTACAAATTATTTCATTGATGGCACTAAGGCAGTGTAATTTCTACAAATCTGCCCTTTCTGTACTGTAGTACGATCTTGGAGTTGGTATATATAATCAATGTGGGTGTGTGTGGGATCTGCTGTTAACTGGATTCTCCTCATGTGGGGGGTTGTGGCCCCCCCACACCTCTGCTAATTATATATACTAACTCTGAGATTGCACTACAGTAGGGAAAGGGCAGATTTCCTTACCTCCAGCATACTCGTAAGTTTATATTCCCTTCCATTGTGTATATGTTGGCCAACTATGGCTATGTGATAATTTTGTTTCCGATGAACAGGAGTTTCACCGGATAGTGTCCGTGGAATAGCCATTCTTTGTAATTCACATTCAATAAATGAACAGACCTGGCCTTCTTCAACTATGCCAGAAACTTCAAGGGCAGCAGACAGCAATGTGTTGAATGGTGGTTAATGGTGCCACATTCTCCAAGCCTAGTAGTAATGCAAACCTGTTAGTAGGCAAATTCAGTTCCAACTTTACCAGCCATCACCCCCAACCATCCCCCAGGAAATACCCCCAAACATAACTCCTCCAACTATAACTATGGAGCATGTATTGGCTGCACTAACTAAATGGACCTGAAAACCTTAAATGGACCTGAAAACATCCCAGGATGCCTCTTGAATAGTTTAAAATATGACTTATCACTCCTGGATTCACTATTTAACTGTAGTTTTAAAACAGGTTTTATGCCAAGAGAATGGAGGACTACGACGGTCATTGCCATTCTTAAGGGAGGACCTTCAAGAGACACTGAAAACTACAGACCCATTAGGCTGACTACTCCTATTTGCAAAAGCATGGAATAACTTATCATGGAAATTATGAACAAGGACATAGGAGACTCCCAGACATGGGATCCATTTCATTTTGGCTTTGTCAAGGAAAGTCATGCTTACTGAACCTGCTGGACTTCTTTGAAAAGGTCACTAAGGAAATGGATGAGGGAAAGTGGTGCATACTGCCCAGCTATATCTGGCTAAAGCATTTGATACAATACCTGACTTGGGCATTGTCAACAAACTTATGGAACTAAGCATAAACTTATTTATAACATGTTGCATAACTAGCTGGCTCATGAATAGGACTCAAGAGGTTAGGATTAGTGAGGCTACCTCCACAAAGAGGCTGGTCACCAGTGGAGTCCCTCATGGTTCTGTGCTGTGCACACTACTTTTTGCCATCTATGTCTTGAAGATCAATGCTTATGTCAAAGGCCTCTGGCTGACTAAGTTCACAGATGATTGCAAACTGAGAGCAGTCTTTGAATCCCTCCAAGATGAAAACACTCTTCAAGAAGGTCTAATACAAACACTTGTTGCCAAAGCCATGATTTAAAACTCGGTGCTAAGAAATGCATTCTAGTACCTTTTGGGAAGTTAGTCACTCTGGGTTATTATGTTCCCAATAAAACACTCCTAAAAGTTGATTCACTAGTCAGGGATCAGGGAACCCATGCAGATAGTAAACTAGTCTTCGACCAACCTGTGTCCATGGTAGTAAGAATATCTTTCTATGTTGTTCAACTTATATGTAAGGGCATGGCATTTAGGTCCAGAGAGGTCCTCTTACCATTGCACGTGACCCTCATCAAACTCATCACAGAAGTACAATGCCCCCTTTGGTATGTACCTAACCAGACACATGCAACAACTGGAATGTCCACACAGGTTCTTTACAAAAAGAATACAGGGCGTAAACAAAATGTCCTATATTGACTGCCACAAAGCCCTGTCTCATTACTCTGTATCATGCAGACTACTAAGAGGTGATCTTTGCCTGGTGTACAAGGCATCCTTGGTCCCTGTTTTGAATAACCTTTTAAACATCTGTAAAGCAAACAGCATCAAAACTACTGCATCAAAATACCTAAATTCTGCTTGCAATATAAATATAACATTAGAAAGACAGATATGTTAATGTTTCTCAGAGAATTCTCATTCTGTGGAACAAACTCCTCATCCATGTGAAGCAGCTTTCCTCCCTACCTCTATTTAAGTGTAACTTGGACCAATAGATAGGTAATTGGAAATTCACCTCTGGTCTGGTGCCTATGTTTCTGATGAACAGAGGCAGTCAGTAAATCACCCCGTACATATAAATTAATTTGGTGGGTCACATTTGGTTTGCATGGCTAGGCTTATAAGGGCCTTAGAGGTCATTAGCCTAGTATACATCTATGAACCTATCTAACCATGAAAAAAGCCAAGACCTATAGTAATAAAGATGCAGTGATATCAGCAGAAGGAGCTGCTCCTCCCAAAACTGTGGCAGAAGGGTAAAGTATTGTCAAGTGGGAATACCAGAGTGTTCTTGGAAAATGATTATTCACTGTACATCTGGCAGAAGAGGATTGAGTATATCCCTACACTCAGAAGATGTTGAGGGGCAAATATGAGGTCAAGTTCCTTCAGCTGCTTCAGAATATTTTTTTAAAGGAGCAAAGACATTTTTGAATGTAAAAAACAGAGAAGGAGAAAATAAAAAAGTTTACCAGCAAAAAGTGAGCCAACAAACTGAAGGGGATTCTGCTTCACTTCTCATTTATTTGACAATAACACAACCACAGACAGAACTTGCTAGTAAAATCTTTTCCAATGGTCCAAAAGAAAATGTTTGATAACAGAAAAAAAACAGGAGTTGATGAGGGGGAAAAAAAAAGAGTACCTTGGACTTGAACCAGGAACCAGTGTTGGGTGATCAAGACAGTGAAGAAGAATGGCAGTGTCAGTGCTGCAACAAACAGTACACTTGCCTTTGGTGCAGAAGACTGTAGGTTCCATTCCCATATCAGAAAGATCACTTGCTGACTTTGCAATGCAATATAAAAGAGTCCTGCACTCCTGAGTGTGTCACACTTCAGATGAGACATTAAACTGATGACTCATCTGCTTGAGTTAGTGGTAGCTCAAGTGATTGTAAAATATCTCAAGATATCTATTAAAAAGAGTAGGGGTCCTTTATTTATGTACAAAATAACTCTTATTTATAACATATTTACATATTTATAAATATTTACAAATGTACATATATATTTACACATATTCATCATTTTCTTTACAGTCCTACTAAATGTTCATACCTATTTACCGCCATTCCATTTTCCATAACCACCATTTGATTTTACTTAATATTTTTGCTAAATTCAATTTACCACTAAACATATGTTCATTTATACTTTCATTCCATATAACCCATATGATATAAAATAACTTTTTATCTATTCTTTTAACATATTCATTTCTTCTCTTCTTATAAGATCCATGTTTATTTTACACACTTCTTTCACATCTTTGAAAAAATGTTCTTTACATAGTTTCCCCATAACTTTTTTTTTACTCATTTACATTTCAAAAACACATGTCCTGCAGTTTCTTCTTCTTGACAATGTAAATATACTTTATTATTTTTCTTTTTATATGGGATATTTCCTTTTACTGGTAACTCATCTATTACCATTCCCCACAAAAATAAATCTTGACTTTCGGCTTTCTAATTATACCATTTTAGAGCTTTCATTATTTTTTCATCTGTTAGATTTTCCCATGGTTTTACAAAGCAATGTTTTATCATTACATTCTTATACCATACTTTTCTATATTTTTCTATATCATCAATTCCACAAAAATATTTTTTTTGGTAATATTATTTCTTCATTTAAACACTATTTTTTTCTTTTACTCTTTTTTACCGCACATCAAAATTTATCATTCTTATATTTTAGTATGTTACTACTAATCTCTCATCTTTTTTCATTTATCCACTTTAACACTTTGTCCAATTTAATGAAGTAGCACATACCCCTGGATTAATTAACCCTAAACCTCTTTTCTCTTTATTTACATATAAAACTCCTATTTTTACTGGGTTTATTCTAGAACCCCATATAAATGATATCTGCAATATTCCCTTTTCAAATACTGTCGCTAACATAAAAACACTTGCTAAGTATACTATTTTCCCATCAGTACTGAATTTAGGAAATAAGCCCTTTTTCTGAATGATAATTTGTATGTTCCTCAGAAAAGACATGTTTATATTATTTCTTATGTTGTTTTTTTCCACTGAATTCTACTTACATCGGTATTCCCCAGATTTTATATCTAACACACAAAGTTCATTCATTGTAAAATATATATCACCTATCTTTACTACGTCACCTAAACCTTTACTTTTCTTTTTATTTAAAGCTTCCCCAATCACCTCTAGACACTCATTTGTGCAAATTATTACTTCATTTATCCAAATTTTGTGTTTTGCAATTATTATAATATCATCTGCATATTTTAACAGAAATTAAATTCTTAATACTTCAGGTGTTATATACCCCATCTCTTTCATTTTGTAATTTATTTCATATACTATCACATTCATAACTAATGCAAAGAGTATATAACTCGTGAGCATCCCTGCCTTACACCACTCTTCTTATGCAACTCTTGGCTTGACCAGCCATTTACAAGTATTTGTTTTACTTTATTATTACTATATGCTAACATTCATTCTCACTCATATTCTTTCATTATTACCCACAAGACTTCATGCCCAGTTGTGTCAAATGTTTTTTAAGGTTTCCTGTCAAGATGGTCACTTTTTCTTTTCATAATATCATCTGCAATGTCTCTGTCATTATTAATTGTTGACACTCCTTCCCCTTTATACTATATATACTATATTCCATAATGTTTTCAGTTTTAGTTTCTAATTTTTTTGTATTATTTTCATAAAGATCCTATAATCATTATTATTCAATACAATTGGTCTCCAGTTTTTTAATTGTCTTCTGCTTTCTTTATACATAAAACTTTCATTTAACAATTCATTCAAAATCTTTAAAAAAATAATATATATATATATATATATATATATATATATATATATATATATATATATGTGTGTGTGTGTGTGTGTGTGTGTGTGTGTATAAATGCCAATCCCTTAAAATTTTATACATTTCATAACCTATTCCATCTGCTACTGCAGCCATTTCTTTGTCTTCTTCTTTACTTTGAGTCCGTACCATATACTTCCGTTTTTCATTTTTTTTCTATTGCTTCTTTTCTACTACTCCCCTTTTGCTTTCTTTTACTTTCTCTGGATACGCTTTCTTTTCTGTCTCAGCTCTGTTCCTCAGGATTGTCTCTGCATCCTCCTTTTGCATTTTCTTCATAATGCCCCCCCCCAGGAAACATCTCCTCCATTTTCTGGCTCAATCTGCATCACCTTTTTTAAGCAAATCATCCCACAACCCTCTCAACTGGAAGGTTGTAATTATACATCCATAATTTGCCGACTCATCTCCATCAAACAGTTTTTTTTGAAATGTCTCCTTAGAATCCTGCATATATCCTCCAGTCTTGATATTTACTTTCTGATCCATTTCTCTCACCACATCATCTCCTTCACCCTCCAATCTGCCTCCCTGTTTCTCCAGGCAGCCTCTGTGCCTGGAATGGAAACAGCAAGTGCTCCTGCAAATTGGGTCCTACTCACAATAGTCACAAATAGTTTTTTTATTGATATATACTTTACATGTTATTTATAGATTTACATTATTTACATCTATTTACAAAGCTCCTACATTATAAACTTCAATTTAAGCATTTCCCCTGCAGTCCTTTATTCACAACAAAAACATTATTTTCTCCAGAATCTTTGTCAAAGACTATTTTCCATTGTATTTCATTTTATTTAGTCTCTCATTCCATATAGTCCATGAAACATAAAATGTTACTCTATTTTCTTCACTTCTTCCTGTTTTCATGCACCATAATAACCAAATTATATTATGTCCACATTTATTTGCTCAAATTTTAACAAACTTTTCATTTTATTGTTTACATATTTCTTTCCACAAATTATTAACTCTTTCACATTTCAAAAACACATGCTAAGTAGTCTCAAACTCTCCACATTTATTATATATTCTATCTTGTTTTTTCTTGTTTATTATATTTGCCTTAACCAGCAATTTTCAAATAGACAATCTCCATAAAAATCATTACATTCTTTAATCTTTTATAGTTATTCTAGCTCATCATTATGCCTTTTTTCTTCCATATTTCTAAATCTTTCCATGGATCAGTGCAATAAAATCCTTTCATAATATTTAAGTACCATGCATTTCTATTTTTCTCAAATATATTCTTTTTTATTTTCCATAACACAATTTTCTTTTGGTACTCTTTCATTTCTTCATTCACAATGCTTTTACTTGTTTTTTAACTTCCATTCCTTCCCACAAGTCTTTGTATTTATAATAAAGTATAATTTCTATCAAGTTTCTATTTTCCTTCATAATTCCTTTTAATACCTTATATAAAATTAATGATGTTGCATGCACTATTGGGTTTATTAAGCCCAAGCCTCCTTGTTCTTCTTTCATATACAGAATTCATGTCTTGCCCGGATTCATTCTAGAGCCCCATATAAAAGAAATCATCATTAGGTCCTTTTCATACTTAATAGGAATCATATAGAAGTTAGCAACATAAGCAATTTTTCCTATTACCATGGTGCTCAAAGAGTGTGCTTTTTTCTATATAAAAATCTCTATGGTTTCCAAAATAGTCATATCCTTTACTTCTTTGAGTACATTATTCTATTTTTGTTGTCTGTATTCATTCCTTCCAAATATTATTCCTAATATAGCTATACATTTTTCATTGAACTCAATACCTCCTATGATACCTTCAAAACCAAATCCTTTATTTTTCTCTTTGTTTATAGTTAAACCAGATTTTTATTTATACTTAATTATTCTTTTACTCCTTTCATCTATGCTTTATTTTTAACAATTCATACAATATCATCCACATAATTATAAATTATTGGCAATTGTACTTCCTTCATAATTTTGTGTCCACTGCTACTTGACATTTTATTAATTTCCTTCACTATTACATTCATAACCAATGAGAAAATTACACTACTAGCTGGGCAGCCCTGTTTTAGTCCACATTCGATTTTCATTTCTTCCCCAATCCAGACATTTACATTTAGTTTCACATAGTTCCTTTAATAAACAGATTTTATTACTTGTAATATTTTTGCTTACATTATATGTCTGCAAAACTCCCCATAATGACTTATATAGAATATTATCATAGGCTTTACTTATATCCCCTACCATAATCTTCACTTCTACATTTTTATTTATGATATCATCAATTATTTCTCTTATTATCTTGACTTCCTTTTCATTTTCTTCTGAATACATTTTGGTCATATATGCTATCCATTTTTGTAACCTTTCTTTTATTATTCTCATACAAATGTTATAATCTTTATTATTTAATGTTATAGGTCTCAAATTTTTATTTCCTCTTTATTGCCTTTTTAGATATAAATTGTACAACTCATATACATATCTCTTTCTCTTTAATTCAAGTTTCTAACCATTTATTCATAATTTCTATAAAAATTATTTTTGCCACTTCTTCATTTCTTTATACATGCCATATTCAAGTCCATTCAATCCTGTTGCAGAATTCATGTTTATATCTTTTAGAATTTCATTCAATTCTTTCACAGTTATTTTTTGTTCTAAATACTCATTACCCTCGTTATTTAATTGTTCACCTTAATACATTTGTTCTGTTTTCTTCTCTTTTAACAAATAATTCTAATACATATTATTCAATTATTTCTTATATTCCCTCTTGCTGTCTTATTTGCTTACCTTCCCTCTTATTAGGGAATATTTTTGTTTATATAACAAGTTGTTAATACTAATTTGATTCATTTTATATACTTCTCTTTCTTTTTTATTAAAAGGAATTTTTCTTCTCTAATAAGTCTCTGAATGTTTCTTGACTTAATATCTTATATTTCTCTTTTAGTTTCTTCTTTTCTTCCTTATACATTCTAAAAATACTTTTTTATATTTTTCTTTAAAATTAAGCCACCCAGCAGTCCAGTTCTCATAAAACTCTCTCATAGTTATAATATTTTCCCATAATTCCATACGTTCTTTTTCCTCTTCTAAATCTAATTCCTTTTCATTAATTTTCTTTACTCAGTTTCCTATTCTTCATTTTCCTATTTTTGTATATTCTTCATTTTTCTGTACTTTAATCTGCCACATGATCTGAAAATCCAGCATATTTAGTTCCCCTTTTTTAACTTTTAAACTATTAGATGTTAAAAACGAATCAATTTCTGTCCTAATTGCATTCCTTTTGTAGGTCCAGTGATTATTCTCCCATACACTTAACTTTCCACTTCTCATAATTTCTTTAACCATTTTACCATCATGGTTGCTCTTATTTTTTCTTAAATTACAGCTAAACTCACCCACCACTATAATGTCCATATTTGTAAAAACATATCCAAGAATATTCTAAACATAATTTCTCTTTCTCTTTTTTGTTACATATGCATATAAAGCTATAATTCTATATAAATATTTTTTTCCATCTCAAGACTGTTACTGTAATTTGTCCTAGTTCCGCTGTGGTTACATCTAATATTTTAATGCTTTCTTGACATAATATACATATACCTGAGCAAGTTTCTTTTCCCATGTTCCAAACTACTGCACCATTCCAAAGTTTTTCAGTTTGTGTTCCTTCTTCCTCTGTTAATAATCTGATATATTCTAAAACAATAACATGTGCATCTACTGCAGAACACCAGTGTAATATATTTATTCTCCTCTTAAGATTTTTCATAATGTTCAAATTTAAAGCTAATATTTTCAGCTTTTAAGAATAGGTAGTATAATAAAATGTTTATCCCTTTCCTTTCTTATTTCTCTAAGCATTATATTTTTGAAATTTCTTTTCCTTTCTTTAATGCTTTTCCATATCAAATTATTTTTATTTCTTACTGTACACCACTCAGCTTCTTCCTCACTTGTCTCCTCTGTTTCTTTTTCCTTGTTACTTTCTTTAACTTCATGTACAACCTCTTTATCAGTCACATCTTCTTGTACATTTTCTCGTATAACACATTCTTCTGTGTCTTTCTCCTGTATAACTTCATTTTCATTTTCTTGCACATTCATTTCACATTCTAGCCATGAATGACCAGTATTTCCACATTTTGGTACTTTAAATCACATTTTTGCATTATGCCTTATTTTACCACATAAATAACATCTGTTCTTATTACATTCATTGATTAAATGATATTTTTTCCACAAAATAACAAGTATTTGGTTGGCCCATGTATTTCACAAAATTCCAATTATTGTGAACATTAATAATACTAGGTACATACATACATAATATTACCATTTTTCATTTTCAGTACTACTCCACATTCTCATCCCCCAGTCAATAGTCCTCATTCATCATATATTTTTGTAGTGTCCACTACCACTTTACATATAGTTAACAAATGTCCTTTCAGTTCTTTTGCTTCAACTTCAGTTCTAAACTGGATCATTATTCTTTTTTTTGTTTGTCTGTAAAAAGCTTGTTTCACATATTCTGACCAAGGATAGGTTCATAGGTTCATAGGTAGGTACTAGGCTATTGGCTCTAGGGCCTATATAAGCCTAGCCAAAAATGTACCCTGGCTTTTGCCACCCAAGAAAATTATTTTCCTGTGTCCCTGTCGAGCAGAGACACAGAAGTGATCCCTGGGGTGAATTTCCTATTTCCCATCCAATCATCAAGATTTTTCTTGAAGAATGCTAATGAGGAACTCTGTTTGACATAGATAGGTAGTCTGTTCCAGAGTATGGGAAGTCTGTGTGAGAGGAATCTATCCCTCCAGCATGTTCTGTTTATTGTGGTGACAAGGTTTAGGTCCCTAGAGTGTGTTGCTTGGAGGGATTGGGATTTCCTTAAGTGGAACATGTCCAACAGCTCTGGGTTTGACATAGCTTTGTATGTTTGGCAGAGATCGCCTCTGAGCAGGCGATATGCAACGGAGTAAAGCTGGAGTTTTTTGAGATGGTCTGCGTAGGGCATCTGTTTGAGGCCAGTAATCCTCTTTTTGAGGTATTTCTGTGGCCTTTCCAGTTGTTGTAGATGTCTTGTGAGGTACATACCAAAAGGGATGTTGTACTCTATAATGGGTCTAATGAGTAATGAGTAGAGGGGAACAATGACCTCTTTTTTTCTGGATGAGAAACCTTTTGTGATGAGGTGAGCCATGTAGAAGGCTTTCCTGACCACTGTGGCAATGTGATTATCAAAGGAGAGACTACTGTCCACCTGTGTCCCAAGGTCTCATCACATTTTTGACATTAAGTAGACTACCAGCTATGTGGTAGTTCATGGGTACAGAGTTTGCACCAAAGAGGATGTCAATACACTTTTTAGCATCAAGCTTCAGGCCATGGCTTTGACACCAGGCATCTGTCTCAGTGAGGCCCTTTTGTAGTATGTCCACATCGTTAGGAGTTTCGATTATGGCTCCTAGTTTGCAGTCAT